>NC_135372.1:108758923-109061953 GCF_049243985.1 Paroedura picta
CTTCCAACTCTATGATTCTAAGACGAAAGGTGGTTTATAAATATCGTGGGGACAGGGCTATAGTCTCATGACTATGTGTGGGAGCAACCAGGCTGTTTAAATAGAATCTTTTTTATTGTCCACAGTGAAAGTTAAATAGTAGGTTAAAAACAATTAGATAATGACCTCGGCCTATCATTTTGGCTTTTAATAGTAGCTCAGATTTGTAGAATAATAATTACTCTCATTTGTGTTGGGCAGTTGCATATATTTGTATGCTGCGGTACATACCTTAAAGAACAATCAGGGAAGTTGAGCTCATTAGATGTGACTCTTTGATGTTGTGACATGCAGGTTTCCTCTTTCTCTTTATCATCTTAAAATATCACACTAAAAATATTTCCAGTTTAAGGTTTTGACATTCTGTTGATGCTTGCAGATTTTAATTTCCAGTGCTTTACTCATCCCTAGATAAAATGTTTTCTAGGAAGCTGACAGACAACAATGGATTGCTTTGTACCCTTGTGTCAGAAGAACAGTAATACAGAATTATTTGTGAGTTAGATGGCAGTGGTTTTCCTGTGATATGACAAGCTTGCTAATGATACTTGATAGGAATATTGTAAAAGGATGATAATATTGTGAAGAAATGTTATGAAACAGTACTTAAAGTTCAGATAGAAAGATGCCATCAAAACCTCAAGGAGGCCATCATGGTTACTGAACAAAGTCAAGGAAAGCATCATAGAATCATAGAACCATAGAGTTGGAAGGCAACTCCAGGGTCATCTAGTCCACCCCTCTGCATAATGCAGGAAATTCACACCTACCTGCCCACCCACAGTGACTCCAATTCCATGTCCAGATGATGCCCCCCTCCAAGCCACCACCCCCAGAACCCCTGATCAGTCTGATCTGGAGGAAATGTGCCTTCTGACCCCAAAGTGGCAATCAGCATTTCCCTAGGCATGCAAGAAAGGGCCATGAGAGCCAAGCGCTGAATAATTCAATTTTGTATAATATGGGGAATGCCAGGAGAGTAGGCAACTTCCTAACCTTGAACAATATTACACTAGATTTAAAGCCTGTTGTACTTTTAAATACAACGGGCGCTAGAAAGGGAAGGAGGGAGGGCAGGAGGCCTTTTGGGCCCTGCGAGTGTGCTTCTAGACCCGGGGGAAGGACTCCTTCCCCCCCCCCACCCAGCAGCAGGCTTCTGGGCCCGGGGGGAAGGTCTCCTTCTGTACTCATGCCATGGCGCCGCTTCCCCGTCGCTTTCATGCCTTCCAATTGGGCCCTCACCCGACTGCCTAGAACTCTTGTCTGTCCTAGTGAGGGCCCTCACCCAGCCCGGCCCCACCCACTCTCTGCCCACTTAGGCCTTAGCCTTTTATTTAACAGCAACCAGCTGTTAAAGATTTTCATCCATGACATCCTGAAGTGCAGAAGCTCATTTTAAGAAAGAATGCAAAACTTAAAATTCTCATAATTTTAAGGCCACGAACACTACATATTTTTACACTAAATTTAAAGGACCCAATATGTCGTTATGGTTTTCATTAAAAAAATCCAAGTATGTTTGGATTTTAGTGCTTTGTTTATTTTTGGTTTTTCCTGCAGGTACATTTTGACATAATGCGCTAGTTCACTTTTATGCTGCCCTTTTACTTCCAACACACTAATTATCTAATCAATATATTAAGTATGCAAATGATTGGGCACTATCACGCCTGCACTAATGTGTCTTCCTTTTAGCAGTTGCCCCTGTTGATTCCATACATTAGACTTCCCAGAGCATACATTTATTAGACCATTCAGTGTTTAGAACAATTAGGCACTTAAGAGTTCTGAAAGTAAACTGATAGTAAAGGCTTATTGGAGTTTTTCTAGCATTAGCACATGCATATATCACATTGTCAGATAAGTGTTACTTATCACACTTCAGGAGCAAAAATTGTCTACTAGTCTGTCAGTGCCCTTGTATGAAAATAATTTATTCTGAACACTGTTCAGTCTTATGCTAAAAGGTTGTCGGTGTTAGTTGCCTGAAAATCCCACCTGAGTTTCTGTACTGCATGGTATTCATAAAAACATAACTATTTGATTCAAGATGTGTGACATAAAGGGATTATTGATACATGGAGTGGGTTTTCATGAGCCATAGAAGGAAGGTCTGTGTGCTTTTAGCCGGTAGGAAGGAAAGTCTGAGAACCAGGAAGGTAAATGGAAAGAGGCATAAAAACAAAGCTCCTGAAAAGAAGGAAGCCGAGGAGGCAGTGGGTTAAGTGTAGAGTGTAAGGTATTGGGGAGAGGTGAGGAATCACTCAAAAGCCATGGAGAAAGAAGATACTAAAGGAGAAAAGGCTAAAAAAAGCTTCCAAAAGCTTACAGGCAAGGGGCTACACAAGAGGCAGATATACAAAGTCACAGAGGTTTGTGTTGAACAAGCAAGACTGTTAGTTGGCTGTAAGTCACAGAAGTATGAACTGCTTGACTTAGGTAGATAACCTTTCTGTTTGCAGTCTTTGTACTTAAGACACACCTGAAAAACAATGGGATGATGAAGAGGCTTAGAGAGATGAATTGTGTCTGATATATCATGTTATATATTGCAAGTTTTTCATGATTTTCTGCTTTTGCTTTACAGGGAAAGTCATCAATAAAGATCTGCGTCACTACCTAAGCCTGCAGTTCCAGAAAGGCTCCATAGATCATAAACTACAACAAGTGATCAGAGACAATCTTTACTTGAGAACCATCCCATGTAAGTATACATGGATATAATAATATTTTGGTTAAGCATCAGATATTTGTAGGAGAGCACGTCAAATATACATTGCATAGTCATAAATACTGCTTACATTAAGAGAGCATAGGTGAGATGAATATTGGGAAAAGAACTGTGTGGGGGAGACCACAACTATATTTGGTGAATTTGTTTGCTGGTGGTAATCCTAAAACTTCAGGTAAGGGGAAGAACACAAGGACATATTTCTGTTAATTTTCTCTCCAGGAATAGGAGAAAAGTATGATATGAGAAGGGAAGCTGCCTTCATCTGAGGAAAAGAGTTGTTTGTTTGTTAGATTTATGTCCCGCCACTCATGGCAAGCCGTCTCATGGCGGGTTTCATGATAATAAAACCCATATAAATCACATAACTCCCCATTAAAACCCCCCATTAAACCAATTACATCAGCACAATTCCTGGTGGCAAAACTATCACCCCCTCCAACAACCCATACGGCTGCCATTCTGTGTGCCAGTTTAGAAAAGTAATTCTAGTATGGCTGAGCTTCAACCATAAAACTATTGAATAGTCTTGTGTGTGCAAACCTTCCCTTGTAGCCAGAAAAAAGTCTAAGGGAATACTGAATCAAAGTCTTGACTGGGATAATTTTAATTTTCACATCTTAGTTTTATTATTGAATGTCCCTTCCTATTGACTGAATTGACTTTACACTATGTAATTCTCCTTTGAGTCTTAGTGAGAAAATTGAACTATGCTGCAAAGTAGGAGTTTGGATTTAAGAGGAAGTGTATTGAAGCGGTTTTAATTAGTGTTATAGAGACATGGCCCAAATTTTCATCAGTGGTACGACAGCCATTTCAGTTCACCAAGTTCCATCGTAAAACATGAGGTAGGAACCCTTCTCCTCTAGGCATTAATAGAATAATTAAAGTGTTAAAATATAGATTAAAATTTGGTTATATTAATTGTATTCTTTAAAATCATCTGGTAATATGCTGTTAAAACGGTGTGGCTCCCTAAGGCCTTTATTTGGAATAGTATAATTTAACTTAACTTAAAATTATTTGGTGTCAGAAGTGAGTGGGTGTTTGATGCAGTCAGTTAGATGATGGTACAAATCTGGGAGTGTTAGAGAGAAAAAAATAACCGGGTAGACTACAAGAAGGCTGAGATTACCTCTGGCAGAAAATATGGAGAAGAAAATCCAGTGCGGTGAAAAAGAAAGGTCCATGGAGTTGAAGAGGAAGTTGAGTCTCTCTTGCTATTACTCAAGCTTCCCAATAACACCTCCTAATTTCAGAAATGCTGAATCAGTCCACCAGAAAAAAAACAAATTGAGTGTGTACTTTGGTTAATTACAGTGTTATTACTACCCATATTTGATAATGGAGAATTTAGCTAGTAAGAAGGGTAACAGTGGAATCTCTACCAGTGTATATCAGGGTTATTCCCTTATAAACTTTTAAATGAACCAGACCAGAGTAAATGAAAGTGGGCTTTATTAAATGAAACATGCGATAACTTACAAGATTGCGGACCAAAACAAATGAAACACGCACGAGAATTTTAATTAAAGAAATCAGGGTTGAACAGGAATAAAAGAGGGAGTAGAGGGGAATTACAACTATTGTCATGACGTAAAGAAGGAGATGCTCTATGGCTCCAACAAAACATCTAGCACATCAGGGACATAGAAGAGCCTGACCAGGCAGTGTATGCAGAATTGCTGAACACACACGCTGATGAGTGCTGGTGTTCAGCTTAAATAGAAAAATTATCATATTGAGCTAAAGTTTGGCATACTAGCCCTCAAACAGTATGCTTAATATGATTTCTGTGTTTGATGAAGAAGCTGGAAGGCAGGTGATGGGTCTGTCCAGAGTAAGGAAAAAGCCTAGGGCGGAACCTTGGAAGCTTCTCATGAACCAAAGCAATAACCATAAGGAGAGATCCAGAGATATAAAAGTGTCTTGATAACCCCCTGGATTACACGGTAGGAAATAGTTAGGGTGGAACATTCTTTGGGTGGTTGGTAATTGGATTTTGCAGGTATGACAGGAAAGGGGAGATGGGGAGTTGATGAGATTAGTAACAGCTTACTGGAGTCCTATTGTCCCAAGGATATGCACCCCAGCTTTGGGTGGGGAGAGAAAGCAAGCAATTAATCACCCCCCAGACATCTCAGTAATATAATCTTGAATCCAAGAAAGGCCTAGAAACCTGATAACTGGCTGGTGTCCATGAGGGCTGCTTGAGGACAGACTGTACCTTTAGTGTATCGATGCCATTGTCATCTATTCCAAAGTCCATTTCTGCCAAACAGCATGTTGCAAAGTGATAGTTGGAGGTGTTGTGGAAGGGTGTTTATGTTTTGGCTGACTATAAGCTGCCCCTCAAGAGTGTTTAGTAATTTACTTTGCATATAGCTTGATTTTTTTTAAAAATGTTTTAACTATGCCTGAAAAGTAGATCACGTTGACCTGAATAAGTTAAAAAATTGATAGTACATGGCTTTCACTCTTTTGTACCCCCCCTAACATGAAGTTGAAAAGGAAACTGAAATTAGCATATAGAAGGAAAGAACCCTGTTTTCTTTATTTTCTCCCTGATGTTCTATTCCTTTACTGTCAGAGTTGATTTGTTTTCTTAGCAGCTAATGGCATGCTCATTGAAACCCCCAACATTCTTTTTGTAGTTGTGATTGACTTTGTGCTCTGTTTGATTCTGACACTAGATTAGTAAAAATTTGTTGTTTATGCAAGAGTTTTAGAATGGCGGCTTCTCATTTCATAGGTTACACATGTTCATAACTAGGGTTGCCAGCTCCAGATTGGGAAATTTTGGGAAATTTGGAGTCTGGAACCTGGGGAGGGTGGGTTTTGGTGAAAACTTGAAAAGTGGCCATTTTCTCCAGATGAACTGATGATCTGTGTCATCCACCTGGAGGTTCAGGGGAAACTGACAGATGGGCTGTGTGGTAGTATAAAGAAGAAATTTCTTTAATCCAATTGAGTACATTCTGCTTGTCACAATTGCCGACAAGTTGCTTTCTCTGTTAACACCTGGAGGTTGGCAACCCTATTCTTGACACCAGTCTGAAATATTCCCATCACCGATTTATCACTTTTAATGAACCGGCCTCCAAGCAGATGAGTGGAACTACTTAAGGCCTTCTCCCAGACTTAAAATGTTGGCAGTCCTTTTGTCAAGAAAATAAAGATTTCATACATTAATTAAAGGATTAAAGTATATGTTACAATGATTTACACCCAGGAATCAAAATGAGTTAACAAAAAGGGAAATGTCTGTAGGCCTATTGGGGGTGCATCAAAAAGTTTCTAAAATGTAATGTAGTTATAAAAATACCGGTATTTATTCATAATACCATTTAAATTAAAAGACCCAAAGGCTCTAAGTATAGCCTCAGATAAAATCAGATCCTATATACATACCAAGGTATCAACACCACTGACTAAACGCATTTCGGCATTGGCACCTTTATCAGTGAGTTGGCATATACATAAGTACAGTATACAATGTACAATGTACAAATGTACAGTGAATTTGATATTGTATTAGCTCCTTTACAAAGACCTTAATAATAGACAATGGACAGTGGACTCTGTGTTAACTGTTAGTCACATATGTAGACCAAGGGACCAGATAAAATAAATGGAGACCTTTAAGTTCTCAAAAACAGGTCCTGGTCAAGGCAAGCATTAATCATGGTGTCCCAGCTTGCATCTTCAGTCCATGTTAGTGTTTTCCAATCAAGTAGGGAGCCAAACCCATCCATTACAAAATTCATTTCCCCTTTCTTATATTCCGTATTTATGTGTATGCCAGACCATTGATAAAGGTAGCAATGCTGAACTGCGATTGGTCAGTGGCATTGAGACCTTAGTATGTGTATAGGATCTGATTTTATTTGAGGCTATACAAAGAGCCATTGGGTGTTTTGAATTTAAATGTTATTGATTAATGCAGGTATTTTTATAACTACATTACATTTTAGAAACTTTTTGGTGCGCCTCCAATAGGCCTACAGACACTTCCATTTTTGTGAATGTTTTTTGCTTCCTGGACTCTTGTATGAGTTAAGATTTTTCTCCTTTTTGTAGTGGAAAATATTTTGTGCCTACATATTTTTTTTGCCCGATGTTTATGTCTCGGAGTGCTTATGATTGAGTTTTCTAATCATGAGTTTGCAGCAGTAGTAGCATATTATATAGCAGTCAGTCCTTTTTCTGCCAACTGTTGTGACAAGCTACATGTTTAACAAAGCACAAATCCCAGAAAACTTTACATTTGTTTCTTTCCCTTCTCCCCTCACCCCCAGGTACTACAAGAGCTCCACGAGATGGGGAAGTCCCTGGGGTAGACTATAACTTCATTCCAGTTGAGCAATTTAAAGCATTAGAAGAAAGTGGAGCCCTCCTAGAAAGTGGAACATATGATGGTATGTTTAAAAACTTAAACCAATCCACCAGCTAACTTTCAAGATGGGCATTGTTCTGTCATTGCAATAATATAGAAGAAGAAGAGTTGGTTCTTATATGCCGCTTTTCCCTACCCGAAGGAGGCTCAAAGCGGCTTACAGCTTACGGCTCTCCGCACAACAGACACCCTGTGGGGTGGGTGAGGCTGAGAGAGCGCTGATATCACTGCCCGGTCAGAACAATTTTATCAGCGCCGTGGCGAGCCCAAGGTCACCCAGCTGGTTGCATGTGGGGGAGCGCAGAATCGAACCCAGCATGCCAGATTAGAAGTCCGCACTCCTAACCACTACACCAAACTGGCTCTCTATATACACATATATACACAACTGGCTCTATATACACATTAATCTTCCCTTCTGAGTCCTACTTTTTACTATACTTCTTGGTAATATTCCCACTAATTTCACATTGTGAAGATATATTATCTGGATACTTAACAACCTAAATTCACAAATTCTGAAGAGGAAAAGTTGGTCTAGCTTTCAAAGGGTTACATAGAAATAGGTTGTTGGTACTTTATAATCTGACTGCTGCAGATCTATCCTACCTGTGTTTACAGGCACCCATCTGAATGATGTTTTTATATCAGGCCATTAAATGACGACAGTGCACAATGCATAAATCAGTTTGGTTGGGGCCAGTGAACTCTAGCAATAACATCGCTTGGGTCCCTCTCTGGATGGATCTCCCCTGAAAGCTGGATTTGGATTGTGGACTACAAGAGCTACTAATAGCACAGCACTATAGTGATTATCCAGCAACTAGTCCGACTGTTTTAACCTTTTTAACAGGTTTTGATAATTAATGTGTTAAATTATTTAATACATTGTTTTTATAAATTACTCCATAAATTATGGTTTTTACTGAAACTGTTGGAAACTGCCCCAAGTCAGCTCTATTGAGAGGGGTAGTCAGTAAATACATAAAAAAATTTAAATAACATATTTTCAGAAGGTAGCCACGTTGATCTTAAGTAGAACTACTAGATTTGAATTCAGTAGCACCTTTGAGATTCTAAGCTCCGAAATCTTATATCCTGACAATCTTGTTGGACTCTGAGGTACTACTGGATTTGAATATAACTATTATAAAATATATCTGTCCTATGAAAATATAAATATCAGCTACAAAGTGAATATGAAGTAGATAGCCTTTCAGCAAGCAAACTCTGCATCTCATTCAGAATTCTCATTCAGAGCCAGCTTGGTGTAGTGGTTATGAGTGGTGGCCTCTAATCTGGAGAACTGGGTTTGATTTATAGAATTATAGAATCAGAGTTGGAAGGTACCTTCAGGGTCATCTAGTCCATCCCCCTAAACAATGCAGGTACTCACAACTACCCACAGTGACCCCAATTTCATGCCCAAGTGATCCCCCCCACCAAAAATCTCCAGAATTCAGCTTGGCCTGGAGAGAATTCAGCTACCATCCATTCCCCACTCCTCCTCCATATGCAGCCAGCTGGGTGACCTTGGGCCAGTCACAGTTCTCTCTCGGCCACACTGGGTGTCTGTTGTGGAGAAAGGAAGGGAAAGCCATTGTAAGATGCTTTGAGACATCTTTGGGTAATAAAAAGCAGAGTACAAAAACCAGCTCTTTTTCTTCTTAGATATATCTGGCTACTTAGTAATATATATTCATGGTGAAATTTTCAGATGACTGCTTCAAAATGAGAAAAGCAGCATTCTGGATGTTCAATTGCGTTACCATCCTTGTGAGACATATCAGTAGTAGTAATGACGATAGATTTCTTTACAATAGAACTGAACATATGCCTGGTTCATAGGTTCAGAAGTTCTAAATTTAAAGCATGCTGAAAGCAGCAGGATACAGCTTCCCTACCTCTTCCTTAGCCTTTGATCTAGGCAATTTTTTATATAAGGGTCTGACGCTGTATGGAGATGTGAAGGTGATTTTAAAAACTGCATGAATATGAATTGCATAAATGGAGCTTACACTGTTGAGTCTACATGTTATTTTACACCTGTGAGGATGTATTTTCCCCACCACCCAGTAAACAAACTGTATAGAATAGAGTATTTTAAAAACAAACAAACTGTAGGCACTCAATGCTGTCGGAATTTCTTCCACCTTTTTTATGAATGGCATTGAATAAAGAACTGAAGAAAACAAGGTGATTTGTCTTTTAACAGACTCATTTAGCACAGAGGCTTTTGTGTATTTGTGGTGTCTGTGGGCATATATAGATGTAAACTGTTTGGAATTTAAATTTTTGAATGTATGGAGGTTGTGGTAGGACCATATCCCTGTCCTACCACTGCATCGAGCAATGTTTGTTTGATTATACCCACCTCTCCTTTTGGCTCAAATCTGAAGCCTTCCTTCAACCGAAGGAGCCTGTCTCAGTGGAAGAACCACTTAAATTTGGAGGAAGGCTCACTATGCTGGAGGAAGTCTACTTGGATAGTGGTTGAATCCATCCAAGTATTATGGCTAAATAGAGTAGAAGTAACCTATTTTACCATTGTTCTGAACCATAAGAGTAGGTGGTCAAGTCACTCAGGCTGCCGCTACTGCATTGCTGAGAGTAGGAAAAACCTATTAATGTGAAGCTGGCACTCCTAGTGGTTTTGTGAGCAATAGAGCTAGGTTCTTAGTATTGACAATCTTGTGCTAAAAATACCTAGTTGCATAGTTATAACAATACTATGATCCTTAGGAGTGACTCAAATATGCCCTTGTACGTCTGAAAGGTCATGCTCTTATAGAAGAGCTGTTTACAGTTTGTGCTAACATGTTATATAAGACAAGTGGTCAATGGGATATTAAATGTGAAGATGTTTTTTTTAAGCTCTGCCACAAGTAGGAGTACAGAACTGCTACATAATGTACCTTTTATAGCACTCTGTAAGCTCATATTCAAGTCCTTGAACAGAAAAGGCAAAATTCAGTTTTGCCATGTTATTTTGCCATCCCTACTCTTCCTGCAGATTTAAATTCTGGAATCTATGGTTATAGAAGAGTTTGACCATATCGGTATTTGCTTCCAGGGATAATATGTCACAGTGCAGAGTAAGAGCTAATTGACTACATTAAAAAAACACATATAAGAGGTCTAGCTATTATATATGAATCTCACCTGTAATCAATCAGATCCATGTACTCTAGCAATTGTTTTATACATGCACATGAATGAGCCATATGTGCTGTAAGATTATGTGTTCCATTTGTGTACCCATGATGTGATAGAACCACAAGTTGACCAGAATTGACTCAGCTCATTAGAAGATGTCTGAGGGACTTTGATTATGAGATTACATTGATTAGATGCCGCAGAGTGTGTTAATCTTTCTCAGTTGGCAATAAAAATGCCAAACTATCCAAGCTAACTCCTCCAAAGTATAGAAGGGCATTCATGCTTGCACACCTGAATGCCCTAGATTCGGAGTGATATTAGGAAGCCTCACTGACTGAGAGCCAATTGCTTGGTGTAGTGGTTAAGAGCAGCAATCTCTAATCTGGTGAGCTGGATTTCATTCCACGCTCCCCCACATGCAGCCAGGGTGACCTTGGGCTAGTCACAGTCCTGTTAGAGCTATTATATCCCAGTCCTATTAGAGCTGTTCTCACAGAGCAGTTCTGCTAGTTCTCTCTCAGCCCCACCTACCTCACAGGGTGTCTGTTGTGAGGAGAAGAAGGGAAGGAGATTGTAAGCCACTTTGAGACTCCTTCAGATAGTGAAAAGTGGGGTATAAAAACCAAGTCTTCTAAATCAACATTTTCCATTTTATATTTATATACTTCCTATACAAAATAACATGTTCGTTGGTTGCTATTGCCATAAATCTTTCTGGTTTAAAATTGAATAAACCATTTATTCAGGGATATGCTATCAGATCCTTTGTCTGGTAGTCATGGTGGCCCTATCATGTGGACCAAAAATATACTCAATGAGGGCCACCCAAGGCTAGAGTAGACTTTTCTACAAACAAGGGGAACTTCCAGGTTTGCTGAAAAACCTTAAATATTAAGGAGGAAGGATTAAATAAAACACAAAACAATATGAAATTTAACATCTTATAAAGCTGCTTTGTGAAATCTTGACCACTGTTTTGATCCAGGTAACCTTAGCCAACATTCCCTGGACAGCCCAAAATAGTGGCAAAGATCTCATAAGATCTTATTACTTTAGAATTATTTACTATTTACTTATTATTATTTAAATATATAATGGGGATACAGTAGGAGAAGGATGAGAGAAATGCTCCATCCTTGTGACATGGGAGAACTAAATGTTTACCTGATCGTTAACATTGAGGAAGCAGAAGTCAGCTGCCGGTGCCTCGAGCCCCCGCCGCCCCCGTCACTGATCAGAGTTAGAGCTTTGTAGCTCCGGAGTGTTCGCGAAAGGCTGTGGAGGAAATGCATACCACAGGTTAATTTCTACTAATTTACACAGCAATAAAGTTGCCAGGGCAAATGGTATGTTCATGTGATTGCTGAAAAAGGCAGACTATCAGCAGCAGGCACTCAAGTTCCCATTGGTAGACAAGAAACTGTGAGCAGAAAAGGGGAGGAGACCAAAAACATGCTGACATTTATGCATCAAACAAAAACTGTTCTCAGTACTGTAACACAAGAAAAGTCACTCTAAAGCTAGTTTCAGAAGCCTTACTGATAAAACGCTGTCGGAACTGTGGCTAGCATTTGCAATGCAAAAATGAACATAACACTATGGGTTTTGTGCTGGTTTTGGCAGTTTGTGAATTTTCCATGATGCATAATACACCCAGGAAGAAGGGTAGAAAAGTGGAAGCCAGCAACAGGGGGTAAAAAGTAAATATAGCATTTGTTTTTGATAATGTTCTTGACGTTTCAAAATATCCTTGAAAATTAGCAACTGTATCTGACCAAAATTTTGCATGATTATATAAGATCAGCTGGTGATGGTGTCATATATGAAGTCCTGAACTATTTTGGGGGATCAGCATAAAATGCTAAGATAGTTTAAGCCTTGGCATTCCTTTTTGTGCTGTGAAAAAATCCCCTTGTGTGAATGTAAGCCAATTATTTAAACTTTTGTTTCAGTACACTTTATTGAAAAATACTGGTAAACTTTCAAGTGAGGAAGCAGATTAAAATGGAAGTATTTTTAACTTTCATAGGTATAATTCAATATTGAGCTAATAGCTTTATTGCAAGAACAAACTGTCACCTGAAACCATGGGATTAAATCTCCAGCTGTGTATTTTAATTCTGACTTAATTCTGACTTTGTATAAATTGCTGTATCATGTTCCTGCATGAAACTAAATTTGTTCTTAACTTCAGCCTGCCAAAAATTAGATTACTCCATATTAGTTAATTATGATTTGCTGTATGTAAAAACAGAACTGATCTTGATTTTCACTGTTCTCTGTTACTCCACAAATCCCTTCTGTAAGTCTCGTTTGGAGGCATTAGTGAATGAAAAGTAAAATAACCTCTCATTTGTTAGAAACTACATGAAGGGCGGTGGCTTTAGGATTATGTGATTTTACTTTGATATGCAAGAGCATCAGAAATATACTTATGTGTTGGGAAATTATAGTAATTGGTGACTTCTTGCAAAGTGCTACCTAATTATGCGTGTATTAGAGATAAATGTGTAGACAAAGATGTGGGCAATTCATGTTTGTACTCTACCTTTAGCTTTTGAGGAGCATGTTGGGAGAGGAGGCACAGACTTCAGTGAAATTTGTGGGTGTGTGAGAGCTATGTCCACTTGGGGAAGATCATGTCTACAGTATCTAATGTACAAACTTTCACAAATGCAGTCACAATCCTTGAATGAACTTATCAATTTTGCTACTGTTACATCAAATAGGTTTAAACACAACCAGACCCCAGTGTGTGATGCGCTTGCAAATAATCAAGTGTCACATTGCTTCCAACTTATAGTAACCCTATGAATGAAAGATCTCTAGAATATACTAACATTGACAACCTCATTCAGATCTTGCAAACTGAAAGCCAGGGCTTCCTTTATTGAGTCAGTCCATCTCATGAAACTGCTACTGTTTTCCCCCCTCTTGTTTCTACACAGCTTTATTAGCAATCCTGATTTCAGAAAGAAACAAAGAACTAGGACAGCAAGGGATTCTAACAAAGCTGTGTTGCAACCAGGGGGGAAACGGACAACAAAAGGAAATGAAATTGGAACCTATCTGGAAAATACCACTGACTGCTGCACTGGTGGAAAAGACACAACCCCCCCCCCTTAATTTTTATGTCTTTTAAGAAGGGCATGGCTATATTTTAAATGAAGGACAAGATTACTCCAGTGCACTGTTGTCCTGGTGTACCCAAAAGCAAATGTATGAATTGTGGATCTCACAGATACCTCCTTTCTTTAAATGGTCATGGAAGTGACAAAAATGTAACAGTATGATGTCTGAGTATCTTAGTATCCAAAAGTTAGATCAAATATCTCCATTTACTTTGGTTTAAAGTCTTGTTTCTAAGCCATTTCACAACATTTCACATTTTAGATAAGCAAGACTAGGGTTCCTAGTCTTCCCCATCGGATGGAAATGCTCAATTGTTGAGACAGGATTTCTCCACCACTTGCTTGCAGATCATATTAATTCAGCATGAATTATCTAAGCCTTAGGCTAACTCTACAGGTCAGATGTGGCAGTTAGACTGAATAAGGTGCCTACATTTTTCAAATAGAATGATTATGTTGGCAAAAGCCTTGCTCATATTATCATTTCTAATTATTATGCACATGTTTTTCTCTTTTTCTTATATATGCGTGGATATATACAAGGTAATTTCTATGGTACCCCTAAACCTCCAGCTGAGGCCAGCCCATTTCAGCCTGATCCAGTGGACCAAGTGCTTTTTGATAATGATTTTGACCCAGAATCTCAAAGAAAAAGAACCACATCAGTCAGCAAGATGGAGAAAATGGATAGCTCCCTTCCTGAAGAAGAAGAGGAAGAAGAAAAGGAAGCAGTTAATGGTAGTGGAGGCACAGGTCAGTACACTTGAGTACTTAGTGCATTATACACTATGGATCTGGGAAGAGTGCTTTACCTCTAGTCTATATCATTTCTGTTACCCTTTTGTAGACTGTTATGTTCTTAGCTCATAGTAAATTAAGCATATAACCAAAATCTAGGAAACACTTATTCCCAGTTGGGAATTCCCTCTGGATCAGTTTAGTTTCTCCCTTGCTTTTCTCTAGAATAATCTCTTAAATCTTACACCCTTTGCCTTCCTTGCGGTTTGTTCCTTCATAATTCAATTTGTAATAATTTTTCCTTATTCTTCTTAGCTCACTTCCTTCCTGGCTTAAAAAAGAAAATGGTGGGGGGAGATGCAGAGCTAGTGTTTTTTCCATTAAGCCACCTTAGCATCTTCTGTTTGACCGTTTATGCACTGGGAACTTCACTGCCCCAGCTCTCGTGCAGGAGCACAAATTGGAGGTGGATGAGGTGCACCAGGCCAAATACTCCCCCGTGTGGGTACAGGAAGAGGTGGGGCAACCTGCCAGAACTAAAACTCCAGCCTGCAGCCTGGCATGAAACGTCCAGTGCATAAACAGCCTTTGACAGGTAACTTTTCATGGTCCTCCTCTCTAATTAAGGGTGCACACCTTTAAAAAATGGTACAAAGTTAAAATCCTCTAATGATCTTGAAACATCAACTATCATTTGGCCTTCTCCTTTAGGCCATTGCCAGCTATGAACCACAGATATTATAGGGCAGTGGTCTCCAACCCCCGGTCCAGGGACCGGGACCGGTCCATGGATCAGTTGGTACCGGGCCGCGGCTCCTCCTCGTCCTCCTCCCTGGCTGCTGCCTTTCCACTCTGCCGCCAGCTCACCTTTGGTGTTCTCCAGTGGCCACCTTGGCTGGGGCTCCCCTTTGGTGTAGCACTGCACAGCTGCTGCTGGCAGTGCCCCCCAGCAGGCAGTGGGAAGTCATGGGCACCGGTGGGAAAGCAAGTGGAGCAGGGGCTCAGGCGGCAGTGACGTCCCTCAGCAAAAGACTACCCCCCCCCCCAGTCTCAGTAAAATTGTCAAGCGTTGACCAGTCCCAAGTGATAAAAATGTTGGGGACCACAGTTATAGGATAGCTCCCTTCCTGAAGAAGAAGAGGAAGAAGACCATTGTTTGGATGTCTGACCTATACTTCTTAATGCCCTCACATATGTTGATTGCTTCTCTACTTCTTAGCTTGCAGTATGTATGATCCCAGCAAAACTGGCTGGCCCATGTGTGGATAATGAAAACCTCACAACAGGGCATTCACAGAAAAGATAAGATACTCCATACATATTTGGGGTTTCCTAGATCTAAAGAGAATTGTGACTGCAAGTTAACTAAAGAGGAGAAAAACTAGCCTGATAAGAACTGAAAATGCTCCACAAGGGGCAGAATTCTCAGAATGATTGAGTGGCTCCATTAGTTAGATCATGAATTTCAGTTTATTAATAATGTCGCCTAAAATTCCAATTTTGTTTCCCTTATAATAATCTTTTTTGCATGTCTGGTACTTTTTAGAGGAAAACGGAGTATATTCTGCAATTGGTAGCACCAGTGTTATTCAGTGCAAGGACATTCAGTTAAATGGCCTGCATAGATTTCATCCTAGATTTGTTTTTCAGCCAAGGCACTAAGCCAGTTCTATCGGAAGTGAAATTCATTGTTCAAGATTTATTTATTTAAGCTTCAAAACAGCAAAGAAATATGGCATAAAATACTGAGGAAAATATCTTTTGCTTGGCATTTGCTTATAACCAAGACAAGGACATGCTTCCTTGTGTGCAAAGTAGCATGAAAATATGAAAAACGATTTCCCTTAAACAATTTCAGAAAACAAAGAAAGACATTTGGATTCTTCTGACTGGATGAAACCGGTGCCTAGTTACAATCAAACAAGCAGTTCCATGGATTTCAGAAACTATTTATCAAGGGAAGAAAATCTAGAGCCTCTGCCCAAGAACTGGGAAATGGCCTACACAGATACAGGAATGATCTATTTCATTGAGTGAGTAGAAGATGGTTCCTTTTGTGTCTTGTTTAATTTGATGGTTCTTTTTAGCCTGTTTATATATATAGATATATGTTAGTGAAAGCTATGGTATTTCAGTGCAGAGAGTAGCATAGAAAATATCTATGAAACCTTTCTGGCTTAATATTTGAAAAAATGTATTTCTGAAAAGCAAAAATCTATATTGATTGTACTATTTGATAAACATAAAGAATCCTTTTGTGGAATGCTGCTTTGCAAAAAAAAATATAGAGTAATCTGAAGTATTTATTCCTAATTATAGTATATTTTCATGTGTTTCAGTTAAGGGGATGTTTTTGTCTAGTGTCTATTGCCATTGGTTGCAATTAAAAATATATAGCGAATGTCTTTTGACTGAAACTCTGTAAAATTGTATCATCTGTTATTATAAATGTCAATTATTTTGCATCTTTAAATAGATACATATTTAAAATCAGGCTGAATAAAAGCTATTTATGGGTCTGTATTGAAGGGAGGCAGAAGGAACATGTGTATGTTTCATTTAGTCTGTTTGTTCTCTGCTGATCTTACACATACACCCACACAGTTCCAGAGTCACTGGATTCATCATGCGCTAAATGTTGAGGAGTTGCTAATATTTTCTGACAGCAGTAACCTAAGTTTACCTCAATCCAAACAAATATGCTGTTTTGCAGTGTAGCTATATAAACTGTGACAATGAACACATACCTCTGAAACCAGGCTTTCATTTTCATGAACTTCTGCTTCACAGTTGGAAAGAAAGAGAGTGTGTGTATGTGTACTAGTGTGATGTAACATTTAGAGTGGCTAGGATTGCAAATACCTAGGTCTAAATCTCTGCCTGACAATAAACCTCACAGATAACCTTGAACTAGTCACAATCACAACCTTTACCTATATCATAAGGTTATTGTAAACATGAATTGGGGACTGATGAGCACGTATACAGTCCTGGATTCGTTGGGGGAAACGGAGGATGCTGAATATCGAATGCTTATAAAAACACTTTTGTTTGGATAGTACTCAATGTTACCAGTTTCATCGGTGGTAATTTTCAAGCAAGTGTAAATACAATTTTATTGTATCTTGAATCTAAATTCTGGAATATTTAGTATGTGAAATTGATGTTTTTAGCTTCTACTCCTATGTCAATCCCTTCAGTTTATAATTGTAGCTCAGTAGTGGAAGCAGTTACATGTATCAGTTTCTCATCCAATTAGCACTTGGTTGGGGAAGAGAATACCTAAATAATTATGCCTTGCAATTTCATACCGTGGTGATATGATTACACGTGGTGGAAGGTACCTTTTGTATTAAGTTATTCTTTAACTGGATTCTCTGTGTCTCTCAGTCATAACACCAAAACCACCACCTGGCTGGATCCTCGTCTTTGTAAAAAAGCCAAAGCTCCTGAAGACTGTGAAGATGGAGGTAAGGAGCTCTCTGCCCTGTGTAAAACTTAGTCTAGATGTTGTGGAAGGCAAATGACAAAAAATCTATGGACTGCACCTGTCTGCATAACTGGATACTAGTTTTGTACTCAGAAGATAAAACTAAACAATTTTGTGGCTACAGTTAAGAAGTTAGTTAGCCTGGTATTGCATGGGTTAGGATAAACCTTGAGATTTTCTGTAGTTCAGCATTAAGAAAACATGCAAAAATATTCTAGGCACAATGAAAGTAAAATAATGAGCTTGGACATCTCCTACTTCAATGTACTATTAAAGGTAACAGGAGAACAAGTAATTCAGTTGCTTTACAACCTTTGGCAGCATCAGGAAGAAATGATTGTATAAATTGGTAAAGCAATCGCTGTGCTCACCAACTTTAGTGACACGCAAGTATAGTATCTTTCTAAGATAAAAGCACATATAAACTTGGCTGTGGTAGAATAGGTTAATGGTGACCCGGTGTCACAATATATGAGCATACAGGCTACAAGAAGTTACTTTTCTTTCATCTTTTTCTTCAAGACTTGGAAGAGTGTGATGATGCTCTGTAGATGTTTTTTGCATTGTCAGAATAGCAGTAAAACTTACCTAATGAATACATTAAAAAAAAAAAGATAGGAGTCAGTTTATTCTAAACTTTACCACCTGAACACTCATGTATATGTATAAGTTAATTTTGATTAGCCCTATGTGCTACAAGTTATGAAGTGCATGTGTAAAATCGGCCTCAAGGAGGGCGTGTATAAGTGTGGAATTCTTCCACCCTCTATTCTACTGGTTATGGCTTCTCATCTCAGGCTTTTCCCTTTGCCTCCCTACACTCTCCCCCCAGTTATTATTGCTCCCTTTGATAGTGTTTGTTTAACATTTTGAGTTGCTAGATATCTGAACTAAGGCAGCTAGCTTCTATGACATTTGTGAATGTGCAGACATGAATAAATTACCACAATTTAACCTAGGTTTTTTGGGATGAAAGAATTTGGAACCAAGATTTAACAATATTCTATAATATATTTAAATTTCACACCAACACCTTTCAACTATTGGTCATTTGCGGTATGATTAAATTATTTATAGTTAGTTTACTCATCTGCGTTTGTACTCCCATTTCTTCAAGCATGGCTAATCAAAACCAGAGTTCAAATACCAGGACCATAAAACAAAATAAATTGAATACACTTAATTTCTAGGTGCCTCATCCTTTTTCATGCAGATATTTTGGAAAACGGAGTAAAGGAAGAAAGTAGTTTTAGAAAAATGCTTTTCTTCATATAACAGAGGGGGTATTAGTTTGTTCTGCAATTTTAATATTACATTTTGTTTCACTGTACAGGATTTAGATTTCCTTCTCTAGATAAATGTATTTAATGAAGTATCTAATTGAAAAAATTTCCATTGTAAGTAGAAGACCTATATTAGCTGATCTATAATTTGTTCAGCCATGTGGTGCATGAGATGTTTCCCAGTAGCTTTTATTAAGCTGCTCAACTGTTTTGTTTGGGGTTTTTTTCCCTTATAGAGCTTCCTTATGGCTGGGAGAAAATAGAAGACCCACAGTATGGAACATACTACGTCGAGTAAGTTATGTCATAATTAAATTAATCATAGCAAAACATGGCATTATTAATAATTATTCTGCATAAAGAGTTACTATTTATAAAGCAAAATTATGGAGGCTGTATTCATATATCTTCCAGTGGAATCAAGTAACATATGTCCAGATACATACATTGTATCTATGTACCATGGATCATAATTTAGTATGAAGTAGATCTCCTTAGCTTTCTGCCTATCTTAATTTCCTCTTAAAATAGATGTTTTGGGAGCCACTTTGACAATGATCTGGAAGTCCCATTTATCCTGTTTATGTGCCAGAGACTATATATATGCGATGGAAGTGCTTTCTTTTCCAGTATGCTTCACCACCACCCTTGTGCATCGCATCTTTTGTACAAATAGTTCAAGTTTTCATGTTAAGTCCCTTTAACACTGAGATGTTAGTTGTGTCTATCAAAACACATATGGTGCACCTCATTACTTTGAAGCATCTATAAAAAGGGGGTGCTTGGTAAACCCTAGGTTGCTTTAGCACAGACCAGTCATTATCGGGACTGGTTGGGGGATATCTCTCAAAGTCACTGGTAGAAGCTCCCTCTGGAGTCAAAATGTTCGAGGGGGAGAGCCATTCTCAGCCTGTGGAGCCAGAGCTCCATGTACCTGTTGCCTGTCCCTGGAACTGCCTGGGGGCTTGTCTCTGTCAGAGCACCTGGGCCTTTGAATGGTTGCTTCATCAGCTGCTGCCCTCAGCCTGGTGGGGGCTTGCTCAGGTCCTTGGCTCCCATTCCAGGATGCCAACTAGGGCCACTGAAATTGTGGGAGGAGGGAGAAGTCTGCCTTGGGAGAAGTCTGCTCTCATGGTCCCAGAGAGCAGAGGCATGCACAAAGCCATAGGAAAGTAGATTTCCGGGGCAGCTGCATTGAAATTGCATGTGTCAGTGTTACATCAAAAATAAGGCAGTGGGAAAGGCCTTCACACCTAATATCCAGATGAGTATGGCCAGAGCATTCTGGCATCAAAGCATGGACACTTTGTAAAACAATGGTCCATAAGACATAACATGCCCTGGGAACCATGAAGGAGACCTAATCATATCAAACACTATATGTTTCAAAGCAAATAGCTGGCATTTCTAGGATTAATACAAGATTTTAGCAAAGGTTAGCAACTCATACATGTTGACAGGTCTACAATCAATAGGCCATTACCTAAGGACAATGAGAAATAAAAGACATTTCAAAGGTTCAGCTATGATGTCCAAGCCTGGAACTCTCCAGGGGAAACCTGGAGATTCCAAGATCTCTGTTTACATTGATGAGGCTTTCTCTATTCATGGGCAAATAGACAAACAGGCTCCCTTGCCTGGGGCAAGATTTACAACTTCCAAGCAGTTCCTTCAAGAGGGCAATTAGCACATCAAGCAGTATACACTTCAAAGGCCAAAAGCAACAGACAGTTCACAGAATATGGTTTGAGAACCAAGTGACACAGGAAATACATCAGGGATACATACCAGAACATTGCCAAGGTTACCACAATGCAAGATGACATTGCACATACCACATACACATAATAGTTTATAACAATAATCCAGGTGGGAGCGTCCCTGAGGAAGCTCAACTCAGAGGATCCCAGCAAAATACAGTCCCAGAACTAGGTTGGGGTGAAGAGATATTGTCATCACATGATACTTGAGACAAAATGCTACATCTAGTCTGTAGCTATTGAGGCATTAGATTTCTTGCAACAGAGACATCTTGTATTTTAATAGCAAAGTTGGGAAAATTGGGGCATTTATATCCAAAAAATTCAAATAATACAAAAAACAGTGTAGTTTTGTAAGCAGTTCATCAGCCTAAATATCTTCTGTAGTTGATGAAACCTGTGGACATTTTGTTAGTCATATGGTTCTAAAAGTCATTGTAGACTACCAGCAATCATGATTGTAGCCCCTGCTTTGGTGATTTCCTCCTTTCTAACATCATGTATCTCATTTGAAATTCTGCTTCTAGGTGCAAATAAAAAACCCACATGGGGTCCAGGTACAGAAATAGGGACTTTTCTACAAACCTGGGAGACCCTGAGGTTTACAGAAAAATTCAAAAAGTTTATATAAATGGGGTAGCTGGAGTAAAACCCCATCAAAGGTAGAGAAGCACTTGGCTCCTCTGTGGTTGGCCCTGGGGACATTGGCTGTCATCTTGGAGGGGAAGCTAAAGAGTACACCATCTCAGCACTTGTCGTTCTACCATCAAAGGCAGAGCAGCACTTAAGAACATAAGACCCTTCAGCTCTTGTAGAGGGTCGCTATAAGAACATTCCCCTTACACTGAGACAATGTTTTTGTGGGAGTGGCGAACTTGATACAAGAGAGCATATATTGTTCCACTGCCCTGCTTACGTAGACATTCATAGCAACTTGACTGAACCACTCCTTAAAAAGTTGCCAGAACATCATGATGTAGATCGAGCAAAGAGGCTGCTGATAAGTCCCCCCAGGTGACAACTCAGCTGGCTAAGTCTTGTGCCGCCACCAAAAAATCAGATGCTGTAAAGTAGCATAATTTAAAACTGTATTTTATTATCTGTTTTAAAAACTGCATTATATCAAATTACCATATTCTTTTGGTCTTTTATGTATTAACTTCATACAACTTGGTCTGAACGACTGTAATAAAGTTTTAACTGAACTGAACATAAGAGCCTTGCAGAATCAGACCAGTGGTCGATCTAATTCAGTATCCTGACTTCTTTCTGCCTGGCTCTCATTACATTAGATCCCTCATTCTGTGAAGAGAGGTTACTGTTCAGCAGTGGCAGTAAATATTGGGAATACGAGAGAGCACAGTAATAATCTGCTTATTCAGTTGTAAACTGCTTTGAGCAATAATGAAAAATGATATAAAAATATAATAAATAATCCCATCCTTCAAAAGGAGCAGTTTGTGTGTATCTATGTACGCATCATTTTATATCCAAATATGACCCATCTTTGGATACTTAAATCTGGTGACCGGGCCTGGTAATGGGCAAGACAGGTCATTGTGCAAATCTTAAAAGGGCTCCAGGTTTTCAGAAAAAACATGAAATTCAAAAAAAAAATACATTGGGTAGTTTCAAAAATTTGAAAATGATAACAGGAGCGCATAGAGCTTTAAGCAAGGGGTTACTTTAGTTGCTGTTGCTGGGCAACAAAAATATTCCAATCTTCAGTGAATAAAAAGCTGGGCTCCAGGTTAGGAAATTCATACAGATTTTGTGGTAGAGTCTGAGAAGGGCAGGATTTGGGGAGAAGAATATAATGTTATAGAGTTTGCCCTTCAAAGCAGGTACTCTCTCCAGAAGGACAGATTTCTGTGGTCTAGAACAGGGGTAGTCAACCTGTGATCCTCCAGATGTCATTGGGCTACAATTCCCATGAGCCCCTGCCAAATGCTGGCAGGGGTTCATGGGAATTGTAGTCCATGGACATCTGGAGGACCACAGGTTGACTACCCCTGCTCTAGAGTTCAGTTTAATTCTAGGGGATCTCCAGGTGCTACCTGGAGATTGGCAAGCTGAGGCCTGGAAGTAATCTCTAAGTGACATGATACTTTAATGACCCAGCTATGCCTGTCTGTTTACTACTGTTTAATAGCAGCCATCCTATGCAAGTCTGTGAGTATTGCAATTTGAGCTTCAGATTAGGATCTGTGAAATCCAGGTGTGAATCTCCATCTTGCTGCGGAACTGAGAAACTGAAATTGGTGTTCCGATTCAGTAAATAATTGGCAAAGAATTTTTTAAGCTCCATGAGTCCAAGGTATTTAAAGGGCCTGTGACTGTGGCTTGAAGTGAACTCTGATTTGGAGGCTTTTAAAGGGATCTCGGTCCCTTTTAATGCCTCAAATTCAAATGTCAGTCTCCACTCCAAGCAGCGGAGTCATGGCTTGAAGTTAACTGACTCCAAGGCATTTAAAGGAGGCTTGGTGTAGTTGTTAGGTGTGCGGACTTCTAATCTGGCGAGCCGGGTTTGATTTTGCACTCCCTCACATGCAGCCAGCTGGGTGACCTTGGGCTCATCATAGCACTGATAAAGCTGTTCTGGCCAAGCAGTAATATCAGGGCTCTCTCAGCCTCACCTACCTCGCAGGCTGTCTGTTGTGGGGGGAAAACAGGGAAAGCGATTGTAAGCCACTTTGAGACTCCTTTGGGTAGAGAAAACCGGCATATAAGAACCAACTCTTCTTCTTTAAATATCTTCTCTGTTGCAAGCCACAAAGTCAGAGCTTGGAGTGAACTGAGTCTGAGGCATTTAAAGAGATCTTGGCCCCTTTAAATGCTTTAACCCCAGCTGTCAAGCAGACCCCAAAAATCCCAAATTTTGTATTGGATTTTTTTGCTTGACCATTTTGGCAGCTAAAAAAAATATGAAAAAAGAATAATCTGGCTAAATTTTCCTTTTTTACTCAGATTATCTGAATGCAAATATAGTTGCTATAGGTTATTAAATTTTGATACTTTTTTTTGCTGCCTAAATGTCTGGTTCAGTTTTTTTTAATTAATCAGGTTTAATGAGAGTATCCCTGATTGTCCAAGGTTGTGAGGATACAATAGCATATAGCCATGTACATGTCTATGACCTCCTGGGAGGCAAAGTGGGATACAGATTTTATTTACTGTATTTGTATCCCAACTTTCTCCCCAATAGGGACCCAAAGTGGCTTACATCTTTCTCTTCTCCTCTGTTTTATCCTCACAGCAACCCCGTGAATTAGGCTGAGAGTGTATGACTGGCCCAAGGTCCCCCAGGAAGCTTCCATGGCAGAGTGGAAATTTGAACATTGGTTTCTCAGATCCTAGTCCAGCACTTTAAACACTATACCATTCAGTGATGAATAAATGATAGCTATTAAGTGCTGTCTGGCAACCCATTTGGGTGGCTGTTCAGTTTCTAAGACATTCTGTATTTTAGTAATGAGAAGATGGAGTTTTGACTTCCAAATACATAACTGGAATATTTCATCCTGAATCAGTAGTTGTCTCATACAAATATCAACCCTCCCAATCCTGAATACCCATTGGAAAAGGCTCACAGGTATTCCATCATTTTAACTGCAGAACATTGCTCTGATGTATTTCATTCCAATAGCATGCATGCATTCCAGGATAATTAGTTCTGGTATCTTTCTTTATAATTAGATGCATAACGTGCTAGGGATGCAAAGCAGCATAAAAATCACTAGGAAATATGCGGCTTAATTCCCAGATTAGTACAGATTGATAGTAATCTGCAGTGTTGAATAATGACAATAAATATCTGGTACATAAATTATTACTAACCAGAGCTGTTGCATGTCCAACCAAAGGTTTAATTATTGTTGATGCCAGTAAGACATATTATTATCTATAATTGTGCTAATTTTTCAAACACTATGGATGTTTCCTTGAGAGGGAGACGCGATCTATATGATAGGAGAAAATTAGCTGAATACCAAGTTAGGATATGGTTCACAATAAGAAATTCAACTAGTGCTAAACCTGGAGAAGTGACAAGGAACTGAAACAAATTCATGCTAATTTCAGCATGTGGCATTAGCATCCAATCTAAACAATGACAAAATAACCTGGTGAAGATTAAGCACACTGTATGTTGTATGAAGAGATAGTTATATGTACTAGGTATGAGAGAAGAAATTTGTCTGCTCAAGCCCCTGGGAGCTTATGGTGTCCTGGAGGACAAGGTATATGCTATGTATTTGTATGCACTTCTTCTGGACCTACCTACAAATACCTCCTCAGATGAGGAAGAGATTGAGGAAGCCGGCCACAGCCCTCAGATGCTGCAGGAAGATTCACCAGACAAAGTGGAGAGTCTCAGATACAGACAGGAAGACTCAGCATGCCACACCCTCAGCCCTGTAAACTGGGATCAAAGCATTGTAGCCCCCAGCCTCACCCAGAGCCCTTGGAACACTGGAGAAGGCAGGCCCAGAGTGAGGCACAGGACCAGTGCCATAGTGTGTGGCTGGAGTCATTGCAGGATCAGGGCTGACAGCCTATAGGCTGCTCAGCCATTGAAAACTTTCATTTGTCCCTGGATGACTCAACAGGTTAAGGAATTGGATTTGCCTTAAATGACTCCAGTGTAGAAGCAACTTTTCTACAATGTGTATGTATACACAAGTGCTATGGCCTTCTGGACTGTCACCTGGCTTTGTGCTGTTTTCATCTGACCTTCTGGTTTGATGCTTGGACTTTTAAATAGCTATGCTCTGACCCTAAACTGGTTTTGGACTATATCCTTTGCCCTAGATGCCTGCCTGGACCAAGACAGCACTATTCAAACCATTGCCCCCCCACACACACATACACAATTCACTGTGGGCTCCTCAGATTGTTTTCTCTAGTGCAAGCACCATATTGCAAACTTTATGCCACCTGTTATGAAGGCAGATACAAAGTTAGAGTTTCCGCTTTTATAAAGATCCCTAGGTAGAGTCAGGGAATGGGGTATGTATAAAAGCTTCCAGAAACATGGAGAAGGTAATTCAGTGCAGGGGAAGAAAATTCTCCGACACTATGTCTCTTCAGCTGGTTAATTCTGAAGTCATCAAAGGATGAGACTAAATGGTTTCCAGAAGCACTAGAAAGTCATAGCAAACTGTGGCATTTGATTGGAGTTCAACTTTAATTTGCTGCGTGCATGAATGGAGACAATACATGAGTCTGGGAACAAGCCTGTCTGTTGTTGTTGTTGTCAACCATTCAGTCCTGTCCGACCCTTGGCGATCCCATGGCACAGTTGTCATCATGATCCCTGATCCGACATCACCTTTCTGTACCTACCATAAACAAACATGTTTGTTCATGCAGTCATACAGTCTCACCTAAACTAACAAACTTGTTAGGGTAGTCCATTCCAGCTAATAAAATGCTATTTAAATAAACACATTCCCTTGTTTTTGCATTATCCATTTACTGAACCTCATACAAAGGTAACCTCACTGTGTGATCCTCAATCAAGCATTACGAGAAATTTAGAAAAAAATCTCTCTACATAATTACCAATCATCTAGATTTCTTTATTCTACATTAAAAAGAAACTGTTTGGGCCTTTCCATACACAGAAGGTATTCCACCTACTTCTTCAAGTTCATTGTCCTTTTCTGTGCTCCTTCCGTTTCATTAATATATATATATTGAAATTGGAAACCGGAATGGAAATACAAGATATGACATCTTTGAGGCATCCAGTTATCCCAATGCCATTTCCTTAAAAAAATAAGAAATGTTCACCAAGACCAGAGAGAAACATTTTCTAGAAATTTGTCAGTTTTCCAGGTTTAGCACTAGTTGAATTTTTTAATGATGAACAATATCCAACTTGGTATTCAGCTAATTTTCTCCTTTCATATAGAGGTTGCTTCTCCCTCTCAAGCAAACATCCATAGCATTTGAAAATTTAGCACAATTACTATCTGTAATTGTACCAATCCCTGTCCTGTTTGTAGGTGGCTTGGTTTTTCTTTTTTTGTGATTGATATTTGCTATTAGGTACATTACAAGCAGGGACCCATATCTCCTTCCCCACACTACTTCCCCTTTCTGTACTCCTGGCATCCCCCAGATCCTTTCCCTTTCTCTGCTTCTTTCTGGTCTTCCCACCCACCAACTATCTTTTCTTGTATCTACCCTTCCCAATCTTCAGTGTTGTTATGTACTTCAACTATACCTCACCTCTTCCCAGTGGGGATACAAAGCAGCTTACATCATGTTTTCTCCCTCCATTATATTCTTATGAAAGTTGTGTGAGGTAGATTAGAATGAGAGAACGAGAGAACAAGCAAGGAAAGTTATACCAGTCTATTTCATATTAGTTAGATCTCATTTGTAATATTGTGTCCTGGACACTGCAGTTCAAAAATAAAATTGACAAGTTGAATTGTATTTAGAGATGGGTGACTAGGATGGTTGAAGGATTGGGATCCATGTCTTACAAGGAGAGGTGCTGAGAACTGGGTATGTGTAGCTTGGAGAAGAGGAGGACAAGGGATTATATGATAGCTGCATTTAACTACATAAACTTGTTTACTCTAGCTTTAGAGAGGGGGACTAGGAGCTGTAGGTTCAAATTACAGGGAAGGAAGTTCCACTTAACTATTAGAAAACATTTTCTTATAGTGAGTGCTCTTGGTATATGGAATATGCCGCCTCGGAGGGTGGTGGAGTCTCCTTCATTGGAAGTTTTTAGGAGGAGATTGGATGAGCACCTGTTCGTGGTTAGCTGAGTGTCAAGCTTTAAACTAGGTTGGATGCAAAATGTTTGCTGTGCAGGCAAGGGCGCTTAAACCTGAGCTTGCACTCCTTGCCCCTGCTATCTTGTCTTGATCAATTCTGTGTACTCTACTGACCTTCAGCTAGTGACCTGGCTTATGGACCCTCTTCTGCCCTTGTCTGATTCGACTGCTTGTGTGAGCAACTCTTTCGGCTCTGACCTTCAGCTTGTGCGACAACTTCATGAGTTCTCCTCCCTTGAAACTATCTGTCTGGCAGCACACCACTCCCAGACTGTGTGTGGAGGCTTGACAGTTATCCAACCTGTCCAGAATGAGCCCTAGAGCTTTTATCAAGTTTGTAGAAAGATCTTTGTTGGCTCCATTCTCTAGATTTAAGAATTAGAGATAACAAGTATGGGCCCCAGGAAACTCAGAGAGGGGGGAATCTTATCTCCCCCTCCCCTCCTGAATCCAACCCAAACACCCACATTGAAACCTGGCATCAGCAATGTCTAACAGCCACTCTGAGTCTGGAGTTGCTCCCAGTGGCCGCTGCAGAAGGGCCGTAAATGGCTCCTGGCATTTATTGCCACAACAGCAGGACCCAGAGCAGCTCCCAGACAGCCCACTGTGGCTCCCAAGCTCTACTAAACAGTTAAGGATTTAGTTGGAGTGAGAGAATTTAACACCCCATGTATTTTTTAAAACATTTCAGATTTTTCTGCACACTTGCACTCACGTGTGCAGAAAAATCTCTTTAGACTCCATGTCACCCAGATCTACAGATTTAGCTATCTGCAAAGCACAGCCACACGTGGCTAAGAAAATGCTATCTGTGGCTGTTGGGAAAGAAGATTGGTAATATCCATGATAAGCATGTATGCTTCTTCACACTGGATGTAGGGGTTGAAAGGAATGGGCATAATTTTCACCTTTCACTTATGAGCTACCATGGTCTTCTTGTTGGCCACTGCTGGAAACAGAATTATGGAATACATGGATCTTGGTCTGATAATGTAGAGTTGACTTTGATAGCTTGATGGGGACATTAAAAATAAAGCAATTCAGTATATATATTAAATGAAGATACAACAGAAAGCTAAGCATTTTTCTGCTTGTCATATTGTGTGTGTTCTCTGTCACTGTTAGATAGAGCTGCAATTATTTTTTCCCAGATAATCCCTCCACTGGGAAATCAGAACTGTGTAAACTTGTAGGGCTGGATGCCATTTGAAGATGCCTGCACTTTTAGATTGCCATATTGCATTTTAGTTGCAAAATTAAAAACTGCATACTGAATTACAGGAGGTGTGATAGGTTAATTTTCATTTTATATGGTATATACTTACTATATTTTACCACTGGGACCTCTGAGCTCTGGTGTATTTTACACATACAAGGCAACAGTACATTTCCAGGATCTCTTAAGCATATTTATCAGTGATGATTTTTTAATTTAATTATTTAAACATATCTACCCTCTACCTATCCCCAGTAGGGATTCAGAGCAGCTTACACAACTCCAACATTCTGGGATGGCCCTGGCTTATTCAGGGCTGCAAGCCATGAGCTGATTACAGAAGTCAAAGAGCCAGTTTAAGGATTTGTGGGGCCCTAGCAGGGCATGCCTGCGTTGGGAGCAGCCAGAATGGAGGAGAAAGGGCCCCCAACAGTGGAAAGGGGTGTCACTCTGAGTGTCCTTCAAGACCTCCATCAACCAAAGTCACTTTTTAAAAAGACACCTGGCTGGGAGTATGTTGGAAGGCGTGCTGCTGCCTCCTTTGAGAGCCCGTGCTGTAAGGGAGAGGCAATGGAGGCAATATTAGCACAGGGCACAGAGTAAGGAGCAACAGTGGCAGCAAGGTGGCAGTGGGTGAGAAAGGGACCAGGCTCACATGGAGGAGGACAAAGCAGGCTACTTCTTCTCCGTGCTGTGGTGCAGAAAGCATGTGTGTGGAGGCGCTTTTAGTTCCTGCCAGATCTCTTGGCTCCACTTTCCTAGGGCTGTGCCTGCACAACACAGCCACCTTCCTTCCTGCCTCAGCACTTTAATGCTGCAATCCTAACATCTTCATGCCATAAAAGGTCAAGAGAAAAGGGGGGGGAGGCTGTGGCCCAGATCCTGGAGGATGGCACTGCCTGTAAGCATGGGCACATGATATATGTGCTACATGAATAAACCAGCCCTGTCCAGAAGAGCCTCTGGCCATGTCCAGGCCGTAAGAGCTGTATTATGGGATCTGAGTATGCACTGTTGCTTAAAGTTGCCACTAGTTCAGCATGTTTATATGAATCATCATTACGGCCAGCAATCTGCATATGCCAGTGGATGGTGGCATATCTTCTGCCCACCTCTGATGTAAACCAATCTGGATTAAAAAGGCTGTAGTTGCATAGAAGTGGACATGTTTTTAATAACTAGTGAAGAATCTGGATTTGAGAAACGTATGAAGCAGTTCCAAAACTGTATGGTATAATGGGAGAGTTCATTATACATACTTCATTTGAAGTTGTATTATAGTGCTGGTTTTGAGATTTGTATAAATCTTGTAAAACTCATTGAAGCATGTACTCATTTTATGCCTAGTCTCAGTGAATAATCTTGTGATTTTGGAATACAAAACAGTAAGTTGCACTTTATATATTCTCCTTTAAATGACAGTCAAATGCGGCATCTAGTCCACAGCATCTTTGCTTAGAAGCTAACCTAATAATCTATGCGTTAATAATCAGAATTCGTTTCTAAATTTTATCATTTTAGTCATTAATAGGCTGTACATTCTTTATCTATTACGTGGAAATGCCAAGTTAATTGTCCTTTTTATTTCTTTTCTCATTATTGAGAAAAGAGGTCTAAAGAGGCCTTCCAGAACCAGTTTAATGATTGTTTATGTGACTAAACTTTAGAATACACTAAATTATTTGTTGACTTGAACCATGGAGATACTATATGAATCAATCAGGATGGTTGCAAGACCCATCAGTGTCAGTGTTTAACTGATGCTTCTCTTAGTTGTATAATGAAGACATGTATCAAAATCAGAAAAGTTGGAGTCATTCAGTTCCCCTTGTTAGAAGCATTGGTGTCTTAAGTCATAGTGGGTATTATATTAAATCAAATACAAATGATAAAATGCATTCTATTTATTCAGCTTGTGAAATTGGCACTACTTCTATACACTTTGCTTCATCTATTTTTTTCATTCCAAATTGTTGATTGTTTAAATATTTTCTGGATTGTTTATGTTAAATTTATATACAAGCAAGTTTTGGTGTAAATAATAGAATGTCGCATGGATGTGACAAGTTAGAGGTTATGATGACATGTCCCAAATTCCTATAAAATGTAGGGCCTTTTTTTAAGCTCAGCATATGTGGGAGGCAGAAGCTGAATTCCTTTCCCTTTCTATCCCCCCCTTCTTGTCACACACCCCTTTTGCCCATCTGTTTCCCATCCCCCAATTGGCTTCCAAGCCTAGAACTAATCTCTTCTGAAAGAAAAGCAGATGGAGTGAAAGACTTTTAGGCAGAGAAGTGCTTTCTCTTGCACTGTTTTACTCAGTCTTCTTTCTTGAAGCTGCCGCTACAGTTTTCATTCATAAGAAAGATAATTCCCGGACCTTGATAGCCCCGGCTACCCTAATACGACCAACTCTCAGAAGCTAGGCAGAGTCAGCCGTAGTTAGTATTTAGGAGACCACTAAAGAAGCCCAGGGTTGCTACACAGAGGCAGGCAGTGGCAAACCACCTCTGGACATCTCTTGCTCTGAAAATCCTATCGTGGTTACTGTATGTTGCCTGCGAGTGGATGCGAGTTGAGGGGTTTGATTTTCCTTTGCTGTTCTGTTACTTGATTCTTATTGGAGGTTTGGTTAATGGGTACTTTTATACTATTTTATGTCCATGGCAGGTATTTAATGGCTTGTTCTTCTTAATTGAAAATTGTATAGTTTTGTAGTGTAATTTTTACATGTAAGCCACTAGAGAAAAACTCTAGAGAGGAGGCATAATATTGTTCTAATTGTGGCAGAACAACCCTGCTGACCTGCAAGCCCTGTTCCATCTTGCCTTCCGAAGTGCCTGAGCACCAGTAGCTCTCCAAGGTCATCCACCCAGCTTTCCCAACTCTCAGAGGAGCTTTACCCTTCCTTTTTCACTTCAACCACTGCCTTTGTATGACCGTTTATGCACTGGAGGTTTCATGCTGGGCTGCAGGCTGGAGTTTTAGTCGTGGCAGGTTGCCCCACGTCTTCCTGCACCCACATGGGGGAGCATTTGGCCTGGTTCACCTCATCCACCACCGATCTGTGCTCCTGACAGGGAGGTGGGGCAGTGAAGTTCTCAGTGCATAAACGGTCTATGAGTTACCTCCTGAGAGGACATGGTTTCCCAGCTTCCCTTCTCTGCATTGCATTCTAAGCCTTCACCTCATGCTTGTGTCACCCCTAACAAGTGCTTGCTGCACTTATTCACCACTGTGAGTGTAACAGCTTGCCAACTGATTGCACTGTCCTTGTCCTAGTGCTTGTTTTAAAATACAGTGTCCAAAACAGTAGAGATGTATGAGTTACAGAGAACTGTTTCCAGCATTAAAAGTTATACACCATTTTTAAAAAAGAAAATGCCTACGTGCATACTTTCAGCACAGCAACAGATTGACCAAGAGATCCAAAAGAAAACATGCAATTCCTCTGTCCATTCCACTGTGCATGCCCTAGTTAATATAAGGCAGGCTTCTTAATTTGTTAGTGTTTCTAAAAGGTTCCTATTATTTGGCATCTTTGCTCAGGCCTACAGTCCCCTACATGTCAATCACCACCTTCAGCATGGACACAGGTAGTGTGTTCTTCCTAGATGGCATTCGAACCAAGGAGATCCTCCTTTATGTGTCTAGGAGTTTTTCCATCTCTGTTTGCCCAGGGGTTAAGTCAGGTCAAAAAAGCTTTTCTTGAAGTCTTCAGGAAAAGACTTCTCTAAGATTTCCAATCTCCAAAACTCTGTTCCCTACTAGAGGTCAGCTTTCCAGCTTTTGAGAAGTTGGGGGGGGGGGAGGTTGACCATCCCACTCTCTCCTGTTTAGAGAACTGTTAGCATTTTAAAAGGGGGGCTGAGGTGAGGCTGGATTAACTTCTCCCCTCCTGTCTGTTCTCTGCTGAAAGAGAGAAAACCATTTTGAAACTAAAGGTGAAGGTGTTGCACAGTCCAGACCTCCGAAGAAAAATGCATTTATCCACATAAATAAATAAAGATTCACTTGGTTCCTTAAGCCTTCAGTGCCTTTTGATAAAAGTAAAACGAGAGAGGCTCAATTCAATTCATGTTGACATTTCATTGCTGGTCTGAGAAAAATGTAAACAATGCTTGTTGCAGGGTCACTAGTATATATGTATTTTCTGTTGAAAATATATTTCATAATGAAAGTTCATGAATATTTTGCATATTTTACAGTCACATTAACCAGAAAACCCAGTTTGAAAATCCAGTCTTGGAAGCCAAACGAAAAAAACAGCTGGGGCAAAATGATGGAGGCCCTACAAATGCAGGTATTACATTTGATGATTTCTTGCTGCTATGCACTCCTCAAGAAATGTGTATTTAGGTCTCATGGTCTTGTCCTGCTTTTTGCAAACCCAAGTCTAATATAAGATTTTAATGTAAATGAATTTAGACAGAATTTCAAAACTTTGGGTATTAATTATGTAATTGAAGTTATGAACTACTTGCTCTTGTTGCTATTGAAATGTCCTAGGTGAGCATTGCTGTAATCAGTTAAAACATTCTAAAAACCACTAGTACTAATCAGACTATTTTGTAGATGGACAGTGATTTGGAAATCTAGTTTCAGAATAAAAGAAGGCATTAAATGGGCCCTACATATTTCTACACACAGCTTTTGATAAGCAATTTGTTAAAGGTTTTCACTGCTATTAATAACTGTAGCTTACTAGGACAATCATATTTAGAAATGTAAAATGTCCAGAAATGTTGAAATGGAAAAAAATGATGGTGGAGGGTAGAAGAAGGTGGTGCTGTGGCTTAAAGCATTTGGTCCCTGGTTCAGCCCCCTGTATATCCAGTTAAAAGGACAAGTCATATAATCAGCAGGGGATGTGAAAGACTTCTCCCTGAGAACCTGAAGAGCCACTACCAGGATGGATCAGGGGCATGATTAATTAAAAGGCAGCTACATGTTTTAAAAAAAATGGAAATGGGGGGGGGGAGTATATTTAGTCATTCCCAGCCCCAGGGAAGTGTGCCTGGCCTCAGCCAGGGCCTTTTTGGTCCTGGCCCCTGCCTGATGGAATGAGCTCCCAGAGGAGCTGTGGGCTCTGCAGGAGCTTTTGGCATTCCACAGGGCCTGCAAAACGGAGCTCTTCTGCCAGGTCTATGCTTGAGGTCGGTGCATCTAGGAAGATCTGCATGCCCCCCCTTCCAAGACACAGTGACATGACTGACAGTTTGTGAGTTCCATCTGTGCCCCTCTTCCCACCAACCCCTCTAGGAGATGTTATTGGGGGATTGAGAATAATGAGTGAGTTTTTCCGCCGTATCTTCTTTTTCTGATTAATGAATTGTGTTTTTATGTCTGGGGTCTTATGGGGGTTTTATTCAGACATATGTAACCTGCCACGAGCCGTCTAAGAGTGGCGTATAACATGCCTTCTCTGGATGATGAATAAGGGACAGTCTAGTAAAATATGTTGGATAGTGTCAGGAACATTTAATTCACAAGGACTTAGTCTATTTTCAAAAGGAATATTAGCAAATCTCCCTTGTAGTACTTTGGATGGAAAAGTGTTAAGCTGAGCAAGCATAAATGCTCTGCAATAAAGGGGGTTTGCCAAGTTATAGAAATAAGCCAGCATTATCCCATGCTGCACTTGGAGACCAAAGAGCACGGGGAGAACAAGTTGTCGGAACAGTTGGATAGATTTTTTAAAATTCTTGATCAAAAAGCCTTTGTTTAATTTGACACATTATGGAAGACTCATTCAAAGATAAGATGTAATCTTAGTCAGTGCCAATTTGTTTGAGTGTAGTCAGGATGGCAGAGAACCATTTGAATTTAAATGGAAATATGATATGTATGCTTACACATACTGGGGTTGACACTGTCTAATGCTAATACTGAAACACAAAAACTGTGGTGTTGTATATTCTGAATGCATGAAAGATCATCTTTAAAGCATTTCACTCATTCCACAGCAGAAAATATTCCACTGATTTTTTTTAGTGCTCCCAGAAATGTCCATGTTTTTCATCATTTTCAATCCTCAGGAGGAGATTAAAAATTCAGAGGGGTCTTTTTATATCTCTAATGTCATTGCTGGGGAAGAGAGAAAATGGGGAGGTGGGTATTTTCCTCCTGAGTCTTCTCATTTCTAGTCAGAAACTTCAGTAGTCTCTTGCTTAAGATGAAGGTCCAAGTTTAATTTCTTTCTTAGAGTTGTCTTTGTAAACAAGTAATCATAACTTCATGTGCTGCTTTCTCTGTATATCTGAATTTATTTAGCACTCTTATATCCATTACATCAGTGGTCCCCAACCTGCGGTCCGTGGCCCGGTGCCGGGCCGCGAAGGCCAGGGCGCCGGGCCGCGGTTTCCTCTCCCCGCCCCCCCCCCCCGCAGTAAAAAACTTCCCAGGCCGCAAGCTTGCGGCCCAGGAAGCTTCTTACTGTGGGAGGGCGGGGAGAGGGAATCAAGGCCGCACCTCGCATTGCACATGCGTGGCCTGGCTGCGCGTGCGCGATTTCGGCTGCGCAGCACGCATGTAGCTGATCTTTCTTGTACCTCTGCACCTCTGTAGCTGATCTTTCTTGTAGTCAAGTGTTCTTATTAAATTATTTAGTTCTGTAATACTGACTTATTTTAGCAGGGTACCTGATTTCTTGATGTGATTTGGAATATTTTTTTCTTGTGTGCAGAACCAGTGAAATCTCTCTTTACCCGAGACCCATCCCAGTTAATAGGAGCACTCATACGGACATCACTAAAAAAAAGCACTATGGGATTTGGTTTTACAATAATTGGTGGAGACAGGCCAGATGAGTTTCTCCAGGTAAAGAATGTTCTGAAAGATGGACCTGCTGCACAGGATGGTAAAATTGCACCAGGTGAGTGGGTATACTCTTCTTTTTAAAAAATCACACCTGTGCTTGAAGAAGTGAGTAGTACAGAAAGGAAAGCCAAGAGGCGGCCTATTGTCCCCTAGAACTTCAGTGCTGGAAGGAGCAGAAATAACATTGTCATCACAGAAGCTGATACTCTAGAAACTATGGTATTAGCGTGGATTTCCTAGAGTGTTGTTTGATATCACATCTGGATTATGGCCAGCATGTAATCTAACATCATTACCACCCCCACTGTTTCTCCTGCCAACCTGAGAGGCAAGACCCTTATGCAGGGACACTTGTCATGCCAAAATAAAGATACTCTGAATAATTCCTTAAATTGACATATCTGACAATGAAAAGTTGTGTTAACCATTCAGTCGAGTTCAGCTCTCAGTGATCTTATGGCTCAAGAGTAAAACTCGACTGAATGGCTTACAACAACTTCTCATAGTTATATCAATTTAAGTAATTATTCAGAATATCTGTATGGAAAGTACACTAAGCAGTAATCAACAGCTGAGCTCAAGTAATTAAAAATAAGGAAAACAGTAGGTGGTTTTGATAATTCAATGACATGCTGGTTAGGTTTTCTGAGTGGATGTTAAATACAACTATGTGCCCTTATTTCCAAGCTTTTTAAAATGTAGCTTTTTAAAGAATTAATTTTAAATATTAGTCCCTAGTACAGGATGAAGGATGTAGATTGTGATTATTTACAGAAAGCTCCACTTCAAAATTTGTGCTTGAAACTCAGAATATTATCTTTTTACACACAGCCTTTCATGTGCTTATTTAATTCCTCTGTTCAATTCCCAACCTCCTCCATTCCCACTTGGTTTGTTTTATTGATTCCCTAAGAAACAATTCTGTGGATACTATATCACTCTGTGACTGACTCCTTTTGTTGAATGTACTTCTAGTCTTGCTGTGGTATACACAGAGAGATCCTTAGTTCATTTCAGTGATCAAGACTAACAAATTAAAAATTTTATATTCTTGTCAATTCTTGTTATGTTTGTAATATTTCAAGATGGTTTGCCAGTTGAAAGTCATTTAAAGAGAATATATAAGGCTTCTTGATTTTAAATATGCTTGTCACTACGTTACAAACTAAATCATGTCCTGCACAAAAACAGTTTCATAGGTTATTATCATTGAGGATTTTTACTTCTGATTTCTAGATGTTGAAAAAGATTCACTTGTGCTTTTACAATTCAATGCTGAAAAGTTAAAGCATGAGTTTAGTAGGGTGTAAGTGTTGCACTGTTAATCTCTTTCAGTTCTGCATTGATCTGACTCATAAAATATTTACCGTATTTGCTGGCATATAAGACTACTTTTTTCCCTTGAAAAACATGCCTCCAAGTGGGGGTGTTGTCCTATACACCGGGTGCACTTCAGTTGGGATAGACATAGCTGCCCATAGTAGCCCCCCGATGTTCGCCCGGTGCCCATAGTGGCCTCCCGATGCCCATCCACCTCATTCTACACACCATCCAGTATTGCGCGGTATCCAGCACAGCCATGGCGGGTCATCAGCGTGGCTGCGGCGAGCATCAGACAGGGGTGCCAGCCTTTTCGGCATGACCGGCCTGTTCTGCTCAGTGGGAAGCAGCGGCACTCCATCCCGCCCCTTGTCTACGCAGAGCTTGCACTTGCGCACTAGTGCCAGTCACAGGAAGATGCAGGGGCGGGCCGGGTACATAACAAACTCTATATTTTTAGTGGAAATGTTGGGGGGTCGTCTTAAAGGCCCAGTTGTCTTATACGCCGGCAAATACTGTAATGAATTTCTCCACCCTACAAAAATGTTAGTTGTCTGCATTCTTTGTTGTTTATGAGACTGAAGTAGCTTTAAAACTAATAGAATTCATTCTTTTATTCTTTCATTCTTTTGGCTTTGTCTAAGACCAGGGTAGAGCTGCTACAAATTCTTGCAGGATTTTCTAAATTTAGTTGCTAGTTTATCTTAGCCATGCATGACATAACACCAGGCTTGTAGAGCTTTGTATGCTGCTCTCGTTTTGTAAAACCATTTATGTGTGACTTCCTTAATTTTGTTTTGTTTCGTTTAATTTTTCTGTATTGACAAGGTCAAGACCCAGTGAAACCATACCAAATCACATAGTTTAAAACTTTAAATGTATAAAATATATTTAAATGTTTTTTAACAACACAGTGCATTTATTCCCTTTGACTCAGACTCAAACGGTCCCAAATGTTATACAGAATGTTTCTGTTTTATAGCCTCACTGACAATCCAGGAGGACAACCAATATGTTCCCCAATTTCTTTGACAGTATTTTTGTATTCATCATCAAATACATATTATTCATTTTTAAATGTATATATTCCTTTCCTTTCCAAACACACAAACTCTACCATGTTGGAAAACCTCTGGCTGGTCCCTAATATTCCATTTTTGAGCAGAGTAGGTGGTTGCTTCTCAGGGGTTGTTGGAAGAGATGGGCTTCTGAACCCATTTCAATCTGGCTTTAGGTCAGGATTTGGAACAGAGGTTGCTTTGGTTGATAACCTGTACTGAGAATTAGACAGGGAAAATGTACTAGCTCTACTGGAACTCTGAATGGCCTTCAGTAACATTGACCATGGTATCCTACTGGGCTGCCACTCAGCACCAGAACTGTATTACATTGGTTTGAGTCCTGTCTGAAAGACTGGCCCCCGAAGGTGGTGCTGGGAGATTCCTGCTCTGTCCCATGGCTAAAATCATCCCCCTCCTCAAACATTCAAATAATTTAAAAACAGTTTTGTTGTTGTTGTTGATGTTGTTGTTGTTGTTGTTGTTGTTGTTGTTGTTGTTGTTGTTGTTAGGTGCGAAGTCATATCTGACACATTGTGTCAGTTTTAAAATAGTTTAAATGCATACAAAATAGAAATAAAAACATACAAAAGATTAAAACATTGGTTAGTAAGGATGGATCAATGAGGGAATGTCCAGTGAAACAAAAAAAAGTATTTCCCGGCTGGCAGAAGATAGTGACAGAAGGGGTCAGACAAATCTCTTTGGGAAGATAGTTCTAGAGCTTTGGTTCTGTGCCCTAGAAGACCTTCTCCTAGGTTGCCACCAACCTAATCTTAGAAGCAGGGCTTCTGAAGACAATCTCAGTGGTCAGGAAAGTTTATAAGGGACTAGATGGTCATTTAGTTATGTTGGTCCCAAACCATAAAGGAATTTGGAGATCAACAACAGTAGGTTGAATTGTGCTTGGAAGCAAACTGAGAGCCAGTGTAAGTGGGCTAAGAATGGAATATATGGTCCCTACAACCCACTCCAGTGAGCATCCTGACTGCAGCATTCTGTACCAACTGAAGTTTCCCAACATTTCTCAAGGGCAGCTCCATTGCAGTAATCTAATCTCAGTTTAACAAGGATATGAATCACAGTGACCAGTTCCTTTCTGCCCAGGAAAGGCTACAGCTAGCTAACCAGTTGAAAGGACATGGAGGGTCTTAGCTAGGATACTATACAATTTAGCACACTCTCTGACCTCAATTAGAAAGTGGAGACTCATCCTTGTATTGAGCTAAGGCAAAGGTAAAGGTATCCTCTGTGCAAGCACTGAGTCATGTCTGACCCTTGGGGTGATGCCCTCTAGCGTTTTCATGGCAGACTCAATACGGGGTGGTTTGCCAGTCATTACCATTTACCCCCCCCCAGCAAGCTGGGTACTCATTTTACTGACCTCGGAAGGATGGAAGGGTGAGTCAACCTTGAGCCAGCTGCTGGGATTGAACTCCCAACCTCATGGGCAGAGCTTTCAGGCTGCATGCCTGCTGCCTTACCACTCTGCTCCACAAGAGGCTCTTGTATTGAGCTAGTTGAAGCTAATAAAGGGCATTCCTGGCCACAGCTGTCAACTGCTTGTCTAGCAGTAGGCCTAGAACCAAGGGTACCCCCATATTATAAAACTGTTCTATCAAGGGAATGCAGTCCCATCCAGAATGGATGACACCTTAAATCCTGGGGTAGAAGAAGAAGAAGAAGAAAAAGAATTGGTTCTTATATGCCACTTTTCCCTACCCGAAGGAGTCTCAAAGCGGCTTACATTCGCCTTCCCTTCCTCTCCCCACAATAGACACCCTGAGAGGTGGGTGAGGCTGAGAACAGTTTTATCAGTGCCATAGCGAGCCCAAGGTCACCCAGCTAAATTGTATAGTATCCAATGTGGGGGAGTGCAGAATCAAACCCGGCTTTCCAGATTAGAAGTACGCACTCCTAACCACTACACCAAACTGTCTCCATTCTGCCTTCTAGTAGCACTTCAGTTTTGGACACAGGTTAATTCTGGCCTCTATTTCCAGTAACTTTAGTGAGTTATTTGTAATTGCTGTACTTTTCCGTATATATGAGTTATGCAGCTTTGTGGAACAGTCTCCAGAATCTTCTAGAGCAGGGGTAGTCAACCTGTGGTCCTCCAGATGTTTATGGACTACAATTCCCATGAGCCTCTGCCAGCAATTACTGCCAGGGGCTCATGGAAATTGTAGTCCATGGACATCTGGAGGACCACAGGTTGACTACCCCTGTGAGCCCTGATCAGGCATCTCTCTTCCTGATCTTCCTCTTAACTACAGAGTGATGATAATTGACTGTGCCTTGAGGAGTGGGGCAAACATCTTCCCTCTCGTTTGTCTTCTGACTGGTACAAACACAGTAGCAAGAGAACATTCTGTCTGAGTCATTCTTCACAGTGACCTTATTATTTTTGTTGAGATATTAACTTGCCTTTCGTTTTTAGTTACGTTGCCCTTGTGTGTGTGTGTGTGTGTGTGTGTGTGTGTGTGTTCCTATGAGTTATTTTCTTCATAATTCCCTGTGACCTATTTATTCTCTGTCCTACTCAGTAGACAATTTAGGTCTTCAAATCAAAATAATTGTGAACATTTACACTGTAAAGTGTCACAGAGAAAATAAGTTGATTGGTTTTTGATAAGAGTGGTGTTTATAAACTTGTCCATCATTAGTATTGAATGTGATTTGGCAAATTTGGAGAGTAATACAAACTGACTTCTGTGTAATTGCAGGTATGTATTGTTTTCAGCTAAGGCAGAATTTTTATTAAACTATGTTAATGTAAAAAAAAATGTGATGCTCTTTAAATCTAGTACTAAAAGAGTTATCTGATGTGTTTTGGATTGGGTTTGACTGGTGTATAAAATGAACTACAGCATATGGAAGGACGATTCCCCTAATCTGCTTCAGAATTACATATTTAGAACTATTTGTTCTCAGCAGATTAAACGCAGTAGGAAATCCTTTTGTAACGTATGTGCATTAGAAAATGGTACAATCTCTGATAGTATTATTCTGAGCTGATCCCACTGTTTTTCCTTGGTGAAGTTACTGAAAAAGATACTGATTATTCTAAAAGTATGGAAATTTTATTTATATTAATGTTGTCCTGTTCACTTTTTTCCTAGGAGACGTCATTGTAGACATAAATGGTACATGTGTCCTTGGCCACACACATGCTGATGTCGTCCAGATGTTTCAGTTGGTTCCTATCAACCAGTATGTGAATATGACTTTGTGTCGTGGATATCCACTTCCTGATGAAAATGAGGACCGTGTTGTAGACATTGTTACTGCTACTCCTGTCTTAAATGATCAGTCAATACCAAAAGGAGATACTTGCTTGATTAATCAAGAGCTAATACCTGGAACAGTGGTTTTGGACCAGAATGGGAAGCCAGGACATATTTTGGTCAATGGTCGTTTAAATGGCCCTTCAACGGACCTTGTTGAACAGAGGGCGTCAGTGTCTTCTTCAGGATGCTCTCAGGCAGAACTGGTGACAATTCCTCTAATCAAAGGCCCTAAAGGGTTTGGATTTGCAATAGCTGACAGCCCTGCAGGGCAGAAGGTGAAGATGATTTTAGATAGCCAGTGGTGCCATGGTCTTCAGAAAGGGGATATCATTAAAGAGATTTATCATCAGAATGTGCAGAATTTGACACATCTACAGGTGGTGGAAGTGCTAAAGCAGTTTCCAGTTGGAGCAGAAGTGCCACTTCTTATCTTAAGGGGAGGTGGGTAAAGAAATTTTATGTATGTTAAAATATAGATGTTTACAAAATGCTTCTTTATACTGTTCAAAAATATTGGGTTGGATCCAGACGAAATGTCCTACTCATGCAAGATACTTATGCAAGTGGAACAGAATAATGGAACATTCTTGCCCCCACTCCCTCTACTCCTGGTTCAGCCCACTCCCCAGAGATACTGTGTATTGGGAATTGAGGAGCCACATGAGAAACAAATGAGGGTCGACAGCAGGAAGGCAGGACCCCTTCCATTAGGAAAGTTAGTCTGGATCCCATTATATAGATGTATAGATGTGAATTCTGCATTCTATAATATTGTCTACATTTCTGCACTTACAGATGATATAGAAAATAGTGCCAACCGAAACTCTCCCTCCCATTCCTTTTTCAGAGATAGTTTCTGTAAGTGGTGTCACCTGGGGTTGTAAGGTTATCTCTCTCATTTATGTGTCTACCCACACTTAGGACATTTTCCCACTGACCATTAGCATGTTTATATCAAAGATTAATCTTTGAGTTCTGCCAGTTAAGATTTTTGTGAGTTCTTCTGAGTTCTTGTTGGGGGCATGCCATTTGAATTCAATCAATTGTTTTTGTTTTTTGTTTTTTGCTTTTTAATTCCACTTTTTTAATGGTCAGTTACGAAGTAAGTTTTTATGAGCTTGATTTCTCAATGGGTTCTGCATTTATAGTATGAAGTGCTTCCTTGGTAGCTCATCTGTGATAGTAGCTCTGTTTAATGTTCTGTGGAAGCAAAACGAGAGAGCAAGTTAAAATCATGTATTTCTACTTGTTGAGTTGTCCTTCAATATTAGAGTGTTATGTTTTTTTAGAATTGTTCCATAATCCTGCTAGACAGTAACTGAATAGTACAGAATGCAAATATCCTACTTCTGCTACATAATAATAAAAATACTGAGGTAATTGAAAATCTAGGTGTATATATTGCTGTATTTAAGACAAGAAAACCTTCCGATTATTAAAATAAACTGAGAGAGTGTCACACCTTGGCATGTCCAAAGATTTTTTTCTGTTAACAGTTTACCTATGAATCTTTCAGGCAGTTGGTATTACCTGTAGCTGAAATGCTATTAAAACATGTCCTCACAGATCTGTGTTTGTAAACTTTTTGTATTCATTGGGTTATCTGATTTTACAACATCATAAATAATTATAATTTCTGAGGTAGTATGGATTTCTATCAGGAGATCCATAAATAACGGTGGGGGGGGGGGTTAGTAAGTTAATTTCTACAACAATATATTATGCCACTGTACGTGATATAGTGGAAATATAGTGTTCAGGATAACTTGCAGTTGAAAAGAGCTTTTCCCACTTAAAGTTTACCATGATAAGATTCTTGTAATACAAAGCCTTAATCCATGAGTTTTACCATAGAGAACATATATAACTGTAGAAAATATAGTAGTATATATTGGGTTATATTAATATTTATTCTCTATTTTAGGCCCTTCCTCACCTGCTAAATCTTCCAGTGTTGCAAATATTGATAATGTAAGTATTGATAAGAGTTACTGTGAATGACTGCATTTATTCTGCAGGAAGGAAAAAGACAAATTATCAGGAGACAAATTTATATGAGTAACCAGCTTCTCCGACAGATTTAGCTCTGATTATCACTTATGCATAGAGGACAGTGAAAAACATATATGTGACTGATTTCTCCCCAGCTTTTGGAAGGGAATCTTTGTATTAACTGATTTTTTAAATTCATCTTGTAGTTGCTAGCCTAAGTTGACTTTGCTTGTTCTTTGATGAAGAGATGTTGTGCTAGTGGGTTTTCTTCAGTTTTTAAAAAAATACAGTCTTAAACCTCTACTGATTTTGAAACAAGTATTTGTTCTCCATTCATTTCTTCTAGGATCTTTTTGATAGAATGACTAGGTTCATTAATTCTCTCAACCTCATTCTGGCTCTTGATTGTTGCTGCGGATTTCGTTGTATCAGTGATCTGTTTCCCTTTGCTCTGTCTAATGCAAATTGTTTAATGGTTCATGGTCTGTTTCATTTTGGGGGTGGGAATATCAAAAGCCGCAGCAGAAGACAATGAAAGAGGAGGTTGTGCTAAAGAATTGGTTATCTTGGGCCAAAGTTGTATCGTTGCCAGAACAATTTTTCTCAGGCTTAGTGATGAGTTGAATGATGAAGGTATGAAGAGCTTTATTCTTCAGCAAGTAAAAACTACTTGCCTGTGTTCCCAGGTGCAAGTATAAAATGTTTATCTGTATTCTAGTATAGCTGCAGGACATATGCTGGCATCTAATAGTTCAACTTAACTTATCTGGCTTGCTTTTTGAGGAAGGGCTGTGGCTTAGTGGTAGAACATAATGCTTGGTATGCAGGAGGTCCTGGGTTCAATTTGCAGCATCTCCAGTTAACAGAATCAGGTAGTAGGTGATGTTAAAGACCTCAGCCTAAGACCTTTGAGAGCCATTGCTGGTCTGAGTAGAAAATGCTGACTTTGATGGGCAAATGGTTTGACAAGGAAGCTGCATGTGTACATCAATGAATATGTTTCCTCCATGATTAGATCACAGAAGATTTTGGGGATCAAAATCTCATACCTCATTGTGTTTTCTGAGTTACTAACATTGTGCTGCTTCTTGCAATCAGAGTGGCAAATGTAATGTTAAAACTATTTACCTCCCCCCTCCCCCAAATTCATGACATTCAATGGAAGTGTTTCTTTTTTGAAAGTTTCGGGACTGAATATGGCTTTGAAAACTGTTCCTTTCAAAAAGCTTGAGTTTGAGAGTTCCTCCATAATTTTCATGATCAGACTTTTCTAAGTCTTGGCAAAATACACATCTAATGAACAAATCAGATAGAGTTTAAGAAAATTCAAATCCTTCAAGCTGATTAAATGCAGTTACATCTGCTCAGAAGTTACATTGGCAAAAAATATCAAATGGATACTTTCTAAAGAAGAATTTTGGAAACTTTCTAAGGCTCACATACATTCCCTTCCTTTTGTAGAAGAATTTTAGAAGACAAGTAATTACATATTTCTATCAACTTCACCTGAGCTTGAAAGGGTCTAGGAGTCTTAGTAGACCATACATTGAGCATGAGTTAGCAGTGTGACTCGATGGCTAAAAAGGCCAATGGGATTTTGGGCTGTATCAAATAGAATATCGTGTTCACATCGCAGGAAGTAATAGTACTGCTTTACTTTGCTCTGGTTCACCCTCACTTGGAATACTGTGTTCAGTTTGGAGAACCACAGTCGAAGAGGGATGTAGACAAACTGGAGCGTGTCCAGAGGAGGGCAGCAAAGATGGTGAATGGTTTGGAGACCAAGACGTATGAGGAATGTTTGGGGGAGCTTGGTCTGTTTAGCTTGGGGAGGAGTGAACTGAGAGGGGGTCTGATAACCATATTCAAGTATTTAAAAGGGTGCCATATAGAGGATGGAGCAGAGTTGTTCTCTCTTGCCCCAGAGGGACAGACCAGAACCAATGGGATTAATTTAATTCAAAAGAAATTCCATCTAAACATCCGGAAGCAGTTCCCGACAGTTAGAGCGGTTTCTCAGTGGAACAGGCTTCCTCGGGAGGTGGTGGGTTCTCCATCTTTGGAAATGTTTAAACAGAAGCTGGATAGCCATCTGACGGAGATGCTGATTCTGTAAAGGTTCAAGGGGGTGCCAGATTATTGTGGATGAGCGATAGGGTTGTGAGTGTCCTGCATAGTGCAGGGGGTTGGACTAGATGACCCATGAGGTCCCTTCCCACTCTATGATTCTATGATGATTCTGTGACCTAGCATAGCATCATTAAGGTCCTCCCCACCAAGAAAATAGTGCTGGAAGGACCGGGGAAGACCTCCAGCCAAGACCCATCTTAGGAGAAGGTGGCTCCCTCTTGCCATTTCTCAGGCACTCAGCCTGATGTCTCTTGGGAGGCATCACCCACTGTGATGATGAAAGGCTAGTGGAAGGGCCTGCATGCCACCTGGGTCTCCCGTCGGAGCTGCCCTTGGCCCCAGCCAAGGGAGTTGCACTGCAGAGAGGTTGGCCTGGAGCTCAAAGCCAGGAGCATGGGGAAGAGAGGCTGGCAGTGAAGCCCTGGTGGGAGGAGGCTGCCACCTAAATGTGGGACTGCTGCAACAATGTGGGGAGTGCACCTATGCCCAAAGAGATTCCAAAGATGGAGAATCCACCACCTCCCGAGGAAGGTTGTTCCACTCAGAAATCACTCTAACTGTCAAGAACTTCTTCCGGATGTTTAGACGGATTTTTTAAAATTACTTTCATCCTATTGGTTCTGGTCTGTCCCTCCAGGACAGTCTTGTACTGACTTTTATTACTGTGCCTGTTTCTGCCTCTTTACTTCCACCAATCAGTCAGCCATGTTTCTCTCTTTTCCCTTCTAATCTCTCTAATTCTTTTCTCTCTCATATATACACAATAATGTAGTGTCTATATTTGAAAATGAGAATCTGGGAAGCCTCCTCAAAGTCGGGCATTGACCTGAATGACCTCCTTTTGAGCCTGATAGGCTAATGTGATTAATTTGATAGTGGAAACCAGGGAACCACCAGTTCTAAGATGGAACTTGGCTTGAAGTCTCCCTGGATGGGCCATTCCTCTGGGAACAAAGGGGAAGCCTGCCAAGGTCTTTCTGCACAGCTCAACTGCTTCTAGTCCCCTCCTGCACTGTTTCGTTTTTGTTTTGTTTTTTGAGGGGAAAACCTTAATGAATGTATGCTAGGTCAATAGATTTCAGCTGAGCTTGTATTGACAAAAAAGAAACTAAATGCATAGCAGTACTGAAGATGGAAGAAGGATTAAATGTTCAGCAGAATTGTTGACAGCTAGAAAAATCCTTAAAGTTTAAAAAAAAAACATCCTGCCTGAAACTGACTATTAAGGAAGAGACCTATCACACTGCACAATGTGAGCAGTGGAGGAGTGGCCTCTCAGGGGTGGAAAAAAAGGTGAGGGGAAGAAAATCTGACAGAATCATCATACTTTTGAATTACCTTTGCCTCCATAGTGAAGCAAGGGGGGGAAATCACTTCAGTAGCACTGTCAAAAAACTTGGAGATACTGCAAATAGAAAAACTGAGAGATGAAGGAAATAACATCCATGCAGAAGGAAAAAGAAAGCCTGACATGCTTGCAAAGACAAAGTAAGTTGGCATGCAGAAGGCAACTTTGTAACGGAAATGCATGTTAAAAGCAAAGGCAAACACCAATGCATAAAAGGCTTTAATGTAACTTTTTCATCTCTACGAGATCTTTGGGAAACTGCATTAAAATACAGGCACTATTCACTAATATAATGAATGCTCAGTGGCATCTACTTTGTTAGCTAATTGAGTTTTTACATTCTTATGTTTACAAACATACAAGAATTATCCAACTGTTAAATCCTTTCCTTGGCAGACCTGAATCTACTCAAATCAATCAGCAATCTAAGTGCTATTTGTAAAGGCCCATTTTAGGCTTCATCTTATCTTAGAGCAAACATTTCAAATTATGCTACCTATATAAAATTTAAGACAATCTTAAATCTAGAATAATGTATTTTGTTATCTGATTTATAGTTTTAGGTATAAAAGCTTCAGGTTTTAAACTGAGTGTGTTAGGAATGTTTTCCTAGTTAATCTGGAAGATTTACTCGTGCAGCTGAAGTTTTTATTTATACAAGAGAAAAAAGTGTTAGGCTGCATGTAGATTAGTGAACTATAAATTAGATCTTAATCTAATCAACACAAACTTCTTTATATAAAGTTATAGTTTAGTATTAATATAGTACTTCTGACCGAAGTGCTTCATATTCAGTAATTCAAAAATCCTTTAAATAGACTGGTTAGTAGTGTTAGGCAGCTATATTAAAATGTTGATTAATCCTTGCCAATTAATTATTAATATCCCAAGACCAATGGGTGCTCAGGTCACTGCTCTTGAGGGATTGCACATTGCTGCAGAAGGAACCCAAAGTCCATAAGAAAAAAAAGATCAACAGGGTGATGTTGGATCCTATTATTAAATTCCCTTTTATTTACATGAGGATACTGAATCAGCAGGCCAGACTGACTTTCAGTTTGAAGAGAGGTAGGAGTCTGGACATCTGTTATCTCTTGTGTTGCCCTATTAGTCTCCTGTTGAGGTGGAAGGCTGCACAGTTATATAGTTCGCTTCCAGAGCATTACACCTTACTTGATTGTACCTTTTTGCAAAGAGTCTCGGCTTCCTTTTTCCTTTTCTGGTAATTGACTGCTAGGTCTACAAACTGAGATTTAGGAAGACTAAAATTGTTTAGTCAGTATATTCCTGTCCTGGCCATGTCTGTTTCCAGCTATTCCATTCATGACCTGTTTCTAAAGTCTGTCTTGTATTGGAAGCCAGAAGCCTTTCCTGAGGAACAAACCACTGGCTTACACAGTCTTTTGCTCTAAGTCTGAACTGTCCATCAGTCGCCCACATGAAGTTCCTCCTTATTGATTTCTGTCAACCTCTTTCTGCATTTGGAGACATCAAGACTTCTTGTGCTTCTTTTTCTTGCCAACCTGGAAGCAGAGTTGTCAGCCATCCATCCATACATACCAATGCATTTAATGTAATTTGGTCATCACTTTTATTCATTGAATAACTGCATTTTCATGCTTATCAACTGTCAGTAAGGCTGTCAAATTACAAATGGAAAGCTGAGGCTGAGGGGCTTGCCAAAGACCACATCCAGCACTGGGGGCAATATTAATATTAGAATTAGACATTGCCCAGCTCTCGCTTACATGGTCTTCCATGCTACATAAAATCATGAATAAAGGAAAATGGGCCAGCAATTACATAATGGAACAAAGCATATTTAGGGGCAATTCAGTGTTTAATCAAATGAAATTTCATAGTGAGAAAAATGTCATCTTTCAGCCCTTTCATCGCCACTTAGACAATTTATCAATTGATACACATTTACTATGAGGCTGGGAGTTCAATCCCAGCAGCCGGCTCAAGGTTGACTCAGCCTTCCATCCTTCCGAGGTCGGTAAAATGAGTACCCAGCTTGCTGCTGGGGGGTAAATGGTAATGACTGGGGAAGGCACTGGCAAACCACCCCGTATTGAGTCTGCCATGAAAACGCTGGAGGGCGTCACCCCAAGGGTCAGACATGACTCAGTGCTTGCACAGGGGATACCTTTATCTTTACCTTTTTTACACATTTACTATCAACTATTTTAACTATTAACGATTTATCAGTTGATACACATTTTCTGATGAATCCAGCTGAAGTTTAAGGAAAGCTAGTAAGACACAGAAATTTCTTATGCAATATAATGCAATATAATATAGCAGATGGAATCACACATGAGTTTGTAAAAGACCAGAGTTTGGCATATGGCCTAATATAAGGGGTTCCCAGCCATTTTAAGCACGAGGACCCCATTTTAACATCAAGATATATATAAAATTATGAAGTGTACTACCGATTCAGTAATACTTTTAAATTAATTGTTTTTTATTACTCACAGCAGCATCTACATACATTTGAGAAATAGCAACACTTAAGTGCAATATATTTAATTGGTCACTTTCTCTTAGACTTACTACTTTTCAGTTCATGTTGGGTTCTGCTTACTGCACTTGTCCCCATATGTATAGAGTCAGCTGTCTGCTAGCAAAGAGTAACTGCACAAGAAATTTACTGTCAAGCAAACCTGGCTTACCAGATGGAAGCCATAAGCACAAGTGGTTCTTAACAAACATAGGCTTCTAGCTTGTAGTGCAAAACAGTGCTAAATTCACCTATAGCATCATATCTGCATCACTTAAGTGCTAATAGCTTCAAAACAATAAAGAACTTGGGAAATTAAGTAATTTTTAGCTTCTGCTTCATATTTACACAACATATTTTCAGAATCCTAAAAGCTGTTAAATTGCACAAAAAAGCAAAAATAATATCCTTCCTAAAACAGTTAATTGAATTGTGTCTTTTGGTCATGTTCTGTTTAAAACTTTTAGTACTAATTTTTGCAGCTTATTTTACTTATGTTCTTTAATTTATTTTCAGAAAATAGAGGATAATTCAGTAGGAAGTCAAGAGGCCATCAGTGATGCAGTTCCACAGCCCATGCCTTTTCCACCCACTGCTGTAAGGTCAGCCTCCCCAAAGCTAGACCCTTCAGAAGTCTATCTGAAGTCTAAAACATTATTTGAAGATAAACGTGAGTATGTAGACTTGCATGAGGTATTGCAGTAGAGTTATTAGAAATGCTTTCTAATCTCAAATGTTATTTTTATTAATGTTCAGCCTTGAAAAGGGGATTCTGGAGGAACAAAAGCATGCCTTCAAATATGTATAGAGATAGCAATTCTTGTTTCCAAAGTTGTGAAGGAGTAACCTATATTTACTGTGAGTTGGCAACAGGGCTTCCAGGTTGGAACATTTAAACCCCACAAACAATGAACTATTTTTTTTTATTTTAAGCATTAAAGGAACAAAGTTCCTGAATTCCAGAATCCAAAAAAAAACCCCTGAAAAACTGCAGAAGCACCCTTGTCACCATATGCTATTGAATAAACCACAGCCATTTTATTTGAATAAATAAATTTCTTTATTCATTTACTTTGACTGCCCCAGGTTCAACTTCAGTTCAGGGTGTTTTAAAAATGTAACCATCTGAGGAGCTTGCCAGCATTTACAGCTAAGAGATCTAAGAAACAAGAGGTGAGAAAGGAAGAGCAAAGGGATTAGCTCATATAAGGTAAAGGTATCCCCTGTGCAAGCACTGGGTCATGTCTGACCCTTGGGGTGACGCCCTCTAGCGTTTTCATGGCAGACTCAATACGGGGTGGTTTGCCAGTGCCTTCCCCAGTCATTACCATTTACCCCCCAGCAAGCTGGGTACTCATTTTACCGACCTCGGAAGGATGGAAGGTTGATATAGCTCATATAGTATATTTAGCTCATATAGTATATATTTATACTCATATAGTGTATTTATATTTATATTTAGCTCATATAGTATATTTGAAACATCAAACTGGGGGAAAGGAGTACAGGCAAGAAAATAATTAGCATCTGGGGGAAAAGCAAAGAGTAACTACTAAAGAATTTCTAGGAAATGGAGTTCCATGCAGAGCGAATCAAGCACATCAAAACTCCCTGCGATGGTGGGAGGAGGGATTTAAAGGGAGCAAGCAGTTGGGTAACAGTTGAGATTGACAACCATACCATCCAACCCCTGTAGTAGTAGTAGTAGTAGTAGTAGTAGTAGTAGTACGTTTACTATGGAATTACACCAGAACAATAAAAATAAAATAAAAAATATACCTGTTTGCACCAAAGTAATACAGGAGAAGTAGGATACAATGAATACTTACCGCATAATACAAAGAAAAAATAAATTGTTTAAAAATTGATGAATGGTTTAGCAATAGAAATTTAAGAAAACGAGTTAAAACTGTAATCTAAATTAATCTGAAAAGCCTAGGGAGGAATTTAAAGGGGTTGGGCAGCACAGTTGTCATTCTCAGCTGGTAGGTGGTTGCCTGCTCCCTTTAAATCTCTGCACTGAAATGAAAAAGATGCAGCCGTCCATCAACTCTTGGAGGCAACAGTTATATGGGGAGGGGGTGGTGGTTGCAGCAGGGACGTTTTCTGGCTTTACATTCACACACATGGAGACAGATGGAAGTCTGGTGAGGAAAATCTTGGTTGGGGACCAACCTGGCTGGCTGAGCTTAAAGGAATCTAATTCAGGTGAGTCAAGCAGCTGTGTCTGAGGCAGCTCAACCCGTGATCAGGCAAGCAAGGTTTCCCCCACTCAGCTTCATCAATCATTTGCACAGAAAGAAATTATACCCCCACCCCCAGCCACACATGAAGGTTCTGCCTTGCGCTCTCTCAACCAAAGGATTTGTTATCTTGAGGTTTTGCTTTAGATCCCAGTTGGTCTTTGTGTGAAGAAACTGTTTCCCCCTCAGTGGGCGGCAAAAGCACCTGTATCAGTTTTGTGCGTCCGCACAGTAAGATCAAGGGAGCTTTGGATACTCATGGGGGAAGTCCATCTGAAGGTACCTGGGCTCTGCTGCCAACAGAGATAGCAGAAAGAGCCACAGACTGGTTAGTCCACCCTAGGCAAAACAACCCCCTGAGGTCCCAATCCTTAAACCTTCCCATGCAGCCTGTTGGATATATGTGACTGTGGAGCAACTGAAACTGAAGCAGGGCTGGTTTCTAATCTGGATGGGAGACATGGGTGTAGGAGGAAATGGCCTGCACAGGTTGGAGACACTCCTTGGCAGCCCCCCCCCCCATGGGGCACTTGGGAAGAAGCTTCCTGCAAAGCAGTTCATGCCCCAGCCTGACCTTCTGGAACCTTTGAAATTCACACCCATCCTTGGCTGGAACCAGCAAGCCAGCTGGTAAAGCCTGGCCCAGATGGGGCTGGTTAACAAGTCCAGTTATGCACACGGGGGACGGGATTTCAGCCTAATTGGTCCTGCAGCATGCAAAAGACAGGAGGTACAATGAAGCTAGAGTTGCCTGGTTCATGCCGCTCTTTAACTAAACCCCAAAACATCTTGGGATGTGCTACACTAGCAGAGCAATGGGTACCTCATAAGCACCACCAGGTACTTGTTCTGACCTGGAGTTCAAATCTTAATGCAACAAGAGTGGATGAGAATCAATCCCCTCAAACAGAAGTTGGGTGTTAAACTGGGGAGGATTTTAAAGGGATCAGGCAGCACCCCTGTCATTCTCAGCTGGTAGGTGGCTGCCTGCTCCCTTTAAATCTCCTACCTTTGCAAACAAAGCTGCCTACAAAAGTAGCAGGGGGAACATTTAAAGGGAACCCCTATGTAGCACCTCTTGCATTCTAGCATGCAATGGGCTTTACCGGTTGTATGTCATAAAACATACAAAATAATAATTTCCATTATATCATTCCTGTTTGAAGCAGTAATTCAGACACTTCAAAATAATTGCAGAAATATCAAACGCAAACTAGAACTGATAACGGCACCAGTTAAAAGAATAACATATTAAACAGAAATAAAATCAGAAACCACCAAAGACTTCATGAAACAGTCTTGGCCTGCTTTCTAAAACTGTGCTGTTTCTACTGTGGTGATAGTAGATCTGACTAAAATGCAAATAAACTAACATTGTCCCTTGGAAACTCATTAGCTAGGAATGAATTTCATATGTGAAGTAAGGGATAGGAAGTCAGCTCTGACATTGACCTACTTAGTATTGTGTAACTGTCATCAACATTATGTTGTAAGTTTGTTTCCATCCTCCCACACATAAGGGATTTTTAAAAAAAATTGCAAACATCAGCTTGACAATAGAATACTATCCTTTTTGTCTTTAAGAGGAGTTTCATTAAGGTTTTTAATCAAGTTGTTGCAGATAATATTGCAAGGAACAAACAAGTTTTTGCAATTAAACCTGTTTAACTGTAAACTGTTAAACACAATGAGAACCCAAATGCAGTGCTCTGGGGTCTAAATGTTTCAACTTCAGCAAATATTAGACAGCTAGCAAAAAAGCCCATTGCATCGAGGAATGCAACGTGCACTAATGGCTCCTGCAGTCAGAGAGGGTAGCTGGAGGGCGACCTACCTGAGGTGGCAGCATGTGGGACGTCGTGCTGGCAGTGGCGGAACATCACTGTAGGTGGCTTGGTGAGCGCACAGTGTCGGAGGTGGCAGGGCCACAGCTGGGCTGGGAAACGGACTCTCTGCCGCCTGGGGCGGGCTGGCTACTGGCGGGCGTGTTGAGGGGCAGCGTGGCATTGAAGTCAGGCACTCAAGCAGGTCGGGCAACAGGCTTGGCACTGTTTGGGGTGGGCTGACTGCTGGCAGCCAGGTGGGGTGAGCCGCAGTGCTCTGTTGGAGGCAGCGGGTCTACTGCCGCATGGGGTGATGGGCTTGGCTGTGTTTGGGCTGGGCTGGGCTGCCTGCTGGCAGGCGGCTCCAGCGTCGGCCAGCATGGCGAGCCTTGGGAGCGCCATCCTCTCCACCCAGGGAGCATCTGGCGGTGAGGCTGGGTGAGCACCTCGAGGCCGGGCTAGCTGTTGGTGGGCGGGTGGAGCAGCAGCGCTCCATCAGAGTGAGCAGGTACGTGGGGCAATGGGTCGGCTGCTTGTGGCCTGGGCTGGTTGGCAGTGGGTGGGTCCAGCATGGGGGAACACAGTGAGCCTTGGGAGTGCCCTCCTCGCTGTCCTGGAAGTGTGAGGCAGTGAGGATGGGCGAGCACTACACACACGTTTGGAGGCAGCCGCTGCAAGGGCTGGCCAAATCCAGGTGCACCTAGCTTTGCTGGGTGTGCCCAGATTGGCCCGTGCTGGCGGAAACACAGGCCAGACACCCAGAGGTGTCCTGGGCAGCGTTCCGCCCCGGCTGCTGTTTCCCAAATATTTGGGCAAACCTATGGTAAGGATAATGGCCCCAAATTTTTGTTGGAATTTGTGTTAAATTCATAATAATATTCTTCAGCTATATGTGACACATATATTTATTTAAATGTTACATACCAAGAGAGAGATACTTCATATCTGAAATGGGGGTATACTTTTTCATGCATGAAGCTCACAAGTTTATTTTTTCTACCAGTAAATGTTCTGGAAAGATAACATTTGAATTGTCTTTAAGATTGGCTGAAGAGAGCTAGAAAGAATAAAATATTTGGAAATTTTTCATTAGTAGTACTGTATTATTATTTTGCAATATGAATTGCATTGGTTTTAAGAGCTTTAAATGCTGAAAGAATTATAAATAACTGTCTGAAGCTAGTAGTAGCCCAACCATAAGTTCACAAGTTTCTAGGCCATAAATGTTCATTAGCTTGCTTTGCCACATGTCGAGGGCAATAGAAGGGGACGACAGAGAATGAGGTGGCTGGATGGAGTCACTGAAGCAGTAGGAGCAAACTTAAATGGACTCCGGGGAATGGTAGAGGACAGGAAGGCCTGGAGGATCATTGTCCATGGGGTCGCGATGGGTCGGACACGACTTCGCAACTAACAACAACAACAACAACCTATTTTAGCCAATTCTGATTTTGTTTTAAAGTATAAAGCTGTATCGGTCTGTCACCTGAAGGCTATTCTATCTTGCCACAAGTGATTTGTCACTGGCTATTTTCTAACTTTTATTAGTCTGTCAGTAGGGAAAAAACGTATTAGTGCGAAAATAGGAACTAGGCATCAAGAGGCAATGAGTTTAGCACTTGCTTCAAACATATTACTTGTTAACTAAACATAAGCTAAGTAATGTATAAACTCCTGAAGTAGGGAGAAGCGAAAAAGTGAAACTTGCTTTTTAACTGATAACAGAATCAGATACATCTACCAAGAGGTGAATAAAACTGCTGTGATTTGGTCAACATTTGTTTAATTTAGCTGGATTGTTAAAAATTACTTTCTAACCTTTTGAGATTCTTATACCCAGTTGTTCTGTGACTTGAGACTTACTTTTGCTACCTTTGCGCAAAGATCGAAGTGTTTGTAATTTGTAACTGCAGATGTCTGCAGCTCAGATTCTGCTTAATCATATCTTCCAAGAACAGATAAAGGTGTTGCTACACACATTTATTGTCCTGGAGAAAATTAAGAGGGGGTATGTACAGTGTCTCCCATCATCCATCTTACACTGGGCAAAGTGAACAGCTTAAGAAGTATTTTAGGGTTTCCCATGTTAAACTAAATTTTGTGTTTCATATTCACTTCTTGCTGTTCTTCCCATGGGCCAAGGAAACATAGAGATAGTTTCTCAGTAATCTGTAGCCACTACAACTGAGCTATAGTTTTGTTGGAAAGCAGACTTTTTACTAATAGGAATGGTTAGGCTTATAATGCCTCTAAATGTATTTTCATGTGTTTATTCTGCAGCTGGGCTGGTAATGTCCAACATGATTCAGTACTGTTGTTTAAAATCATAGCCCTCAACCCAGACCCCAGATTTTTACCATATGTGGTGAGTAGTGTAGTTAGTGATTATATTAGCGAGTTCATTGATTTAGTTACAGTGATTTCCCCAAAAGATGGGAAATAGGTAGTAGACTTCAGGTTGGGGTTTTGTGCAATAACAATTTCAGTCATAACACTTCCCCCTTCAGTTGTGTTAAGGTCTCTGTGTGTTAAGTGCTGTTAATAAAATGCAAGAAAACCAGCAGTGATGTGAAGGGGAATGAAAAATCCAGTTTCCCCCATTTCTAGCAGCTTCATCCTACATTGTCTGTCCTGCCATCTCCTGCTGACAGCCACTCTTTATGCCTGCAGCCACACTTCCATCACTATGGAAACCCAAAAATGCTGTTCAGACTCCAAATGTTTGCTATTTACAGATAAGATTGGGACTAGGTTCCACCTCAACTATTTATTTACTTGAAAGATTTATTTGCCCCATCTCCAGAGAACATGCTAAAAGTTCATTTTGTTCATTACAATATCAGCTTGTTTTGCTGAACCATACATTACAACTGTGGCTGGCCCCATGGTGTGAATTTGGGTATCCACCTGGGAGCCTGCACTTTGTTGGAAGCATACATACATAAACTATTATTTATTACTTGGATTTGTAGCTAACTTTTATATACAACTAACCATTACAAATGAGCCTCTTGTAGCGCAGAGTGGTAAGCGGCAGACATGCTGTCTGAACCTATGTCCATTAGGCTGGGAGTTCAATCCCAGCAGCCGGCTCAAGGTTGACTCAGCCTTCCATCCTTCCGAGGTTGGTAAAATGAGTACCCAGCTTGCTGCTGGGGGGTAAAACGGTAATGACTGGGGAAGACACTGGCAAAGCCACCCTGTATTGAGTCTGCCATGAAAACCCTGGAGGGCGTCACTCCAAGGGTCAGACATGATCTGGTGCTTGCACAGGGGACACCTTTACTTTTAACCATTACAGATTTCATGGCCTCCATAATATTTCCTGTAACAAGAAGATAATTACTAGAATAATCAGACCTTATGCTAGCTGTCTTAATAAATAGAAAAAAATTAAATATGAAACTGTCTTCAGTGCTTGTTTTCTTAGATTTGTACATTTTCTGGATAGTATTTAGGCTTATGAATAAGTGCTATGTATTTGACATGAAAAGATTCTCCCAACCATCTAGCACTAGTGGGAGGAGCGCAAGCAGCAAGCCACACGCCAAGGACATGTATGTAACCCAATGTGGACAAAGTAGCGCGATCTCCATCTCCAGCACTTGCCCTCGAGCTCGCCTCTCTCTCCCTTCTACCTGAATGAGGCTTTAAAAAAATTTTTGAGCAAGGAGCCTAGAGCAACGAATATGCGTTGCTATGGCCAGGCGTAGCCAAGAAATATTTCCCAACCAGTTAACGCACAAAGCATGCTTCTCAGCACCCCCCCCCCCCAAAATTGTGAAAGCAAATACTTTTCTTGAGTTTCAAGGCTGTGGGGTGGCATTAAAATAAGCACTATGCATCTGTGATTAGATGCATAGACTTTGCAATGGAGAAGTTTCACTTTAAAAAGAAAATTAATCGCTGTCCCTATAAAATGGAGGAAAAGGTGATTGGCTTCCTGCCATGAGTGACAGACAGGGGAGAGTCACATTTATAGTACTTTCTTCCCCTCCGCCATTTTAATCAGCATTGTGGAGTGCCAGGAAATAGGAGAAAGCGGCAGAACAAGAAGGTGAGAAATGGCGGGGGGCGAGATTTTTAATAGCGTCATGCACTTTTGTTGGTGTGACACTATTCTTTTTAATATGTGGAATTGTCCTCAGGTCCACTCCTGTTCAGAGTAGATAATACTGGGCTGGATGGACCCATGTTTTGATCCATGTTCAGGGGTATATGCATAGTTACTTGAACATTAACTCAAACACAGTTGGACTTATTTCTGAGTAAAGATGCACATGATCAGGCTGAAATTAGTGGTGAACCAGTGGTGTTCTTTGTAGAAATCAGTGGCAAATTTCAGTTCTTTTTTAAAAGCTCTGTATTCTTACCAGCTAAAGAGAATAAAAGCAGACTCAAAAAAATATATTGTACTGTGCCTTTTCTTTCCACTTTCCACTGAGAGAGTATCAGGATAGAAAGGGGAACTCATAGATAGCTGGAGTGCTTTGAAGTTCAGTTTGGCTGAATATGAAAATTTAAAAAAGGCTACAGGCCAAAAGTTACTATGCTTTTAAAGGCCTAGTGAAGCAAATCCCTTTGCCGTATAAGGCAGTCAACAGGACTTTCCAACTACCAGGGACTTGGTGATTGCTTTGTGGAACACTTGTTTGGGAGTTATACTTGGGTTAGTATTTGTCAAAGCTGCCCAGTCAAGAAAGCATGGAATCACGTGAAGGGAAACACTCTTAAATCAAATATATTACAACAAATAACTTGATTTTTATATATTTTAAATAATTTATTTTACGGTATTAGGTTTTTCAAAACCAGGTTGAAAAATTCCTAGAGATTTTGGAAGATGGAGTCTGGGGAGGGGAGGGTTTGGAGTAGGTAGAGACTTCAGTGAGTTTTATGTCATACAGTCCACCTTTTTTGTTCCCTGGATATCAATTGTAGTATCAGCTGGAAGTTGGCAACCCTTATTTGCATGCATTTTTTAATAGTAAAAGAAACAGAAGCCTAATCTAAATAATAGTTTTCTATTACAAGTGGCTGGCTAGTCCAGCAGCAAGAGTCTCTGTGTATGAGAGCATGGGTGTGGTCTTGGCTAGCTTGCACATGAGATATTTGCAGAAGCACTTGCCTCAAGCAACACCATGATGAGAGAGAACAAAGGCACATAGACAAAGAGTAATTCCCACATATACACAGTCTCATTCCAGAGAAAAGGGAAATGTAGCAATCCCCTGTGTCCAGGCATGTTGAGTCACCTTTACTCTAACATTGCATATACTTAATTCTATTAAAACTGCTCAAAATAAGTACCAGAGGCTCAGATAACATCTCAAAATGTGTTGTTGTTTGCCCCTCTGTCATTAGTTTACTAGCTGCTGTTGTGCCTTATGTCAGAACTTTGCTGAAACATGAACAGTGTTCATCCTATTGGGCTGAGATATGGAAAAGATATTTGGAGTATGACCCAAAATCCTGTTATCAAGGTCTATACGTTGGACTCTAAAGATAGAACTGAGCTTCTGATAGTACCTGAATGGCAGGTCTTCCAGCACCTGAGGCTTCACTTAACCTGCTAGCTTGCTGTGGCAGACTGTGAAGAGGAGTGATCCTTGGTCTTTGTACATAGAAGGATCTTGGGGTTGTATATTCCTTCTTTCTAGACTTTCTGAGTCAGTGAAACTCAGAAACCTACACTTGGGTGGTTAAACAGAAACTGACAAAGTCTTTCAAAATTTTAAAAGACATTTTTGAATAGTAGAAACAGTACGAGAGCCAGCTTGCTATAGTGGTTAAGAGCAGTGGTGTCTAATCTGGCAAGCTGGGTTTGATACCCCACTCCTCCACCTGCAGCCAGCTGGGTGACCTTGGGCTCATCACGGCACTGATAAAGCTGTTCTGACTTAGCAGTAATATCAGGGCTCTCTCTGCTTCACCTATCACATAGGGGGTCTGTGGGGGGGGAAAGGAAAGGCAATTGTAAGACGCTTTGAGACCCCTGGTAGAGAAAAGTGGCATATAAAAAACAACTCTTCTTCTAATTAGCTAGCAATGAATTATCTGGAGTTAGTGTGATTACAAAGTTACCTTTGTAAAATAAAAGGTCTCTAGCAGTGCCATCCTAAGCAACACCCATTTTCTCCATGGGAACTGATCTCTGTTGTCTGGAGATGAGCTGTAATTCCAGAGGATCCCAAATCCTACCTGGAGGTTGGCATCCATACGTGGCATGCACACTGTCAGCTATACATGCTGCCGTGCATCAGTGGGTGAAGGGCATTCATGCAATGGCCATGTGGGTGGTGGTGGTGGGGGAAGTTTTTTAGTGAGATGGAAGGAAAACTGCCTGGGCGGACAATGGGGAGAATCCAAGAGGGAGGCGTAGCAATGGGTAGGGGAGGAGGCCCCCAGTTGAAGGTATAAAATTTCCAGAAGTTTTGAAGCCATTTCATAAAAATTGGGTGTTAATTCCTTTTGGCAGCTGGGAATGTAGATTTTGGGGAAACTGAATTATATGCAGTACTAAAATGTTATTAATTGGTGTAATTATGGAATTTATAAAAGCTTCAGGTTTCTACAAGCAAATTTATAAATACACAGTACTAAAGTTAGAGAAGGCTGCAAAATTGCTGAGCTTTATGCGATCTTAACACATTTTTATTAGTCCCAAAGAAAGATGTGTTTTTTCCAGCCCACTTCCCCCCCCCCTGCACACACACCTGGAAACAACTCTGGCACATTTAGTTACCTTTTGAAAAAATTTCACTTCAAACGTTTTTTAAAAATATTTAAAACAATAATGTACATAAAACTGACAAAACAAAAGGAGGTTATGATTACATCTTAGTGATGGTGATACAAACATCAGAATTCCACAAGTTGGTATCTTATTTTTCATCTCTTGGGATTAAAGGTAAAGGTAAAGGTATCCCCTGTGCAAGCACCGAGTCATGTCTGACCCCTGGGGTGACGCCCTCTAGCGTTTTCATGGCAGACTCAATACGGGGTGGTTTGCCAGTGCCTTCCCCAGTCATGACCGTTTACCCCCCAGCAAGCTGGGTACTCATTTTACCAACCTCGGAAGGATGGAAGGCTGAGTCAACCTTGAGCCGGCTGTTGGGATTGAACTCCCAGCCTTATGGGCAAAGCTTTCAGACGGCTGCCTTACCACTCTGCGCCACAAGAGGCTCACAAGAGGCTCTTGGGATTAAAACTTTCCAAAAACCAGTATTACTACAGAGGATTATAATTTACCCTTACTGATGTTATAGCTTTAAAGCACCTGTATTTTGGCTAATTTTCCTTTTCTGGAAAAGAATTTTAATTTTATACCCTTTGAAATGGTAAAGTGCAACTGCTTGTGTAAACATAGACCCTTTGTCTTATCTTAATTAGCTCCGAATACAAAGGATTTGGATGTTTTCCTGAGAAAGCAGGAGTCTGGTTTTGGCTTTCGGGTTCTTGGAGGAGATGGACCAGATCAGTCTGTGAGTAAAATTATCTATTGGTTGCTGCATGTTTGTGCTCTGTTAAATCTTATATTTTCTTAATACCGTCATACTCTCTCTATATATACAAGTTAGCCAGTGTGTATTTTTGTCAGCAGCTCAGTTGCATATAGCAAGAATATTTAATTTTTTCCCTATCTTTTTCCTACGAGCTATTTCTATAGAGCAAAGACAGTATGGGGTGGGACTTTAGGATGTGCTACCAGTGGAAATGAAATCTTCATATTTACATTCAGGAGACAGTTTTCAAAGGGCTCTCTGCTTATTAATGGTGTTGATTTTATTGTTTTATTGTCCACTTTGAGGACTCTGATCAGGTAGAAAAGGGGCATAAAGTGATTTTGTGTGGGGAGGGCTGTGAATTTAGATATGGACTGCTGTTTTATCATGATGTCTTATCTTGGTCTGTATTGTTAGCTGTTGTGGGTACATAAGTATATTTTTGTAAATTTCCTTGGGCCATGAGTGTAAAGAAAGCCATCTGTAAAGATTTTAAATAATGAATATAACATTTTCTGACTGTATTTCTAGTTTTTATTTTAATTTTGTCTTTAAATAAACATTGGAGAACATCTTCACTTAAGCACCATTCTTCATTATCTCTTAAGCTTATTAGACCCAATGGAGTTAAACTCTTAGTAAATGGGTCAGATGCTAAGATTTAGGTTAATTACTTCATTTGTTAAGGGATTGTGTCTGATATCCAGGGTCATAAATCTGAAACCTTGTAAGAACTTGTATGTGTGCTGTGGGGCTTGTATCTCATTCACCTGTTGTGTGTTCCTTGCATTACATGGCAGTTAGGTCTTATAAATCCAGGTGTCATAAGGAGGTTGTTGAGCAGTTTGATGGTTGGAAAGTCAACTGCCCCCCCCCCAGTAGTCTAGGCAGTTTGGTAAATTATGATACAATTGTTGCTGGGAAGTGCAGTCTGTCAAGATACTTTGGGTCTTGCCTTTTTGATGCAGATGGGTAAGAATTGCTAGACAACTGAATCTAGGCTAGACCAAGTTCTTAAAAGTGGTGGTGGAAAGTGACTTACGGCAACCTCATAGGGCTTTCAAGGCAAGACAGTGTGAGATGGTTTGCCAGTGCCTGATTGTGTATCATGACTCTGGATTTCCTGGGTGGTCTCCCTTCCAAATATTAACCAGGGCTGACACTGCTTAGCTTCTGAGATGAGATCTGGCTGCACTGGGCTATTGAGATAATCAGGGTATTATAAGAGGACTTAGTTTGAAATTTGTCCTTTTCTTGGGCTTTAGGGGATAACATAGGTGTGCTATCATAAAGCTGTAGACAATGTGTTAATTAAAAAGTGTTACAATGTTAATTACAATGTGTTAATTGTATCCTCCCTGTTTTCTGTAAACCGCCCTGAGCCCTTGGGGAGGGCGGTATATAAATATAATAAATAAATAAATAATAATAATAATAAAACTTTTTATAGATCCAATGTGGTTATTTGTCTTATGTATATCAAGGGCTGAGACATGTACCTACATTAAAATCATAGTACAGTTTCTGAACCATTTTGTCCTAGCCTGTCTTTGGCCACCACAATCTAATACATCAGTCATGGGCGACCTAACTTTTTATTTCAATCATTCTTGCTGTTCTAATTTATAACCTGTTATCCTTATTCATTGTTGTTCCTCTTAATATTTGTGAAACAGCCTTGTAGATGGAGAGTATCCAGCTGTCCAAGTTGGAATAGGGCCAATCTGATTGGCCCTGCCCCTAAAGCTCCCGCCCTCTATCCCTGCACACTAGCCACTTTGCTCTCAGAATCCTCAGCAAGCATGTGTGTGTGAGAGAGACAGACACAGAGACAACCCTGCCAAACTGCACACAAGCCCATATTACCTCCATAGCCCTGCTGCGAGGGAGAGAGACACAGACACTGAGAGAGCTGCCCCAAACTGCTAATGAGGGCTCTCCTACACTAGCGATCCCCAACCTGTGGGCCACGGACCACATGTGGTCCTTCGACTAATTGGAGGTGGGCCCCGAAGGACGCCTTCTCCCCCCCCCCGGCCCTTTACTTCACCCCCCCCCCCAGCCCTTTACAACACACTTCATTGTTGTGGCGTGTCTGTATCTTATTTTGAAGGGATGTTTAAACATTACCATAGCGATCAGAGAGCGCTAGGGCAGTGGTTGAGAGTAGAGGAGTAAACTACCCCCCCCCCCCACATCAGGCCTCAGTAAAAGGCATTGAGTGGTCCCCGGCGTTGAGTGGTCCCCAGTGATAAAAAGGTTGAGGACAGGCCGAGAGAGGGAGAGAGCTGCGTCTGCTGGAGTCCCCTGGGTCCTAGCGCCCATTCCATTCCTGGTTGCAATGGGCTTTCTTGCTAGTTATTGTTATAACTGCTAACTACCCATGTATGCATTTGTTGTTATACATTTTGCTTTGATGGTGTAAGACTACTAATAAATAATAAATTTACTACTAACTTGAATTTTTAAAGAATAAACACCTTACACAAGTTTTGGATTGTTGTATTATTGGATTTGGGTCTGAGTTTTAGACAAGTATTCGGATAGATTTGAGTTCACTGAAACTGATCTCCTTGCTTGCTAGATCTACATTGGAGCTATCATCCCACTGGGAGCAGCAGAGAAAGATGGCAGACTACGTGCTGCTGATGAACTTGTGTGCATTGATGGCATCACTGTCAAAGGGAAATCACATAAGCAAGTTTTGGACTTAATGACTAGTGCTGCACGAAATGGCCAGGTGCTACTGACTGTCCGTAGAAAGATCTTCTTTGGTGGTAGGTACAGTGCCTACAAATTAAGTCTGTATTCTTGTGCTTGGTGTTGCTTGTTCTGGCATTGATTAGTCCAAAAGTCTTCCTTCGTGTCCTTTAAGTGCTGTCCATTCTAGAGGGAGTGCTACAACTTTCAATATATTGGATTTAAAATACTATGCAAAAAAAGAGTATGACAGTATCCACAAGCAAATTATATAAGAATCGTACCAATAAACTAACAGGATTTAAGAATTATTGCCTGGCTTCAATTACAAGAGAAATTCCTACCTTTAGCAGCTTATACCCAAACTAAACTGTTGGTCCAAAAGGTGCAACTGGACTCATGTTGTAGTCTCATGTTATCTGTAGATGTAGAAAGAACATACATTTAATATTAACTCACTTAAGAAATATATATGTTATTTTAAAGGTTGTATTTAAAAATTCTTTATTCTGAAGTGGTACTAAGTGAGGGTAGCCTTTTGGTCAAGGACATTACTTCAGTTGGATCATCAGCAAGGGTCCTCTTGCAAACAGCATCAATTAGCTTCCACTTGGCTGTAACATCAGCCCAGTCTGGTATTATAGCAGCAGGGTTTCCATCATGGCTTGTAACCAAGGCTTGCAGCACAAATGTCCATTAGATGCTTAATTACCCCTTCCCCCCAGTTCCCATCTTAGTTAGAAATGTATGGCTAGGGCCTTAGCTTTGAGGCACTGGATAGAAGAGTAATCTCACTCCTCCTTACTAGCACGCACTCCAGTAAAGGCAGTGAGCTCTTCTCAGCACCATTGCTCAGATTTTTATCTTCTCCTCACTGATCCTTACCCAGGGAGAAGCTGACAGCTGCTCTGCTACAACAACCCAGACTCCTTATTGCTTAGCTTATTGCTCTGACATCTGGTAACATATACTCCATTTTGGAAGAGGCTGAGGTGGCAGCACTTCCTTGCTACTGTTTCTAGCCAAGGACACCAACTCTTTGTGTTTCATTGATCCAAGATACTAAGTGACAAATACACATGACAACCCCAAGAGCATCCTCTCACCCATCTTATCTGTGATGCAGTTCACCCAGAATTTCTATGCAGGGCTTTATGACATGATAAAATTGAAAGGGTACAGAGGAGAGCGACGAAGATGATCTGGGGCCAAGGGACCAAGCCCTATGAAGATAGGTTGAGGGACTTGGGAATGTTCAGCCTGGAGAAAAGGAGGTTGAGAGGGGACATGATAGCCCTCTTTAAGTATTTGAAAGGTTGTCACTTGGAGGAGGGCAGGATGCTGTTTCTGTTGGCTGCAGAGGAGAGGTCACGCAGTAATGGGTTTAAACTTCAAGTACAACGATATAGGCTAGATATCAGGAAAAAGTTTTTCACAGTCAGAGTAGTTCAGCAGTGGAATAGGCTGCCTAAGGAGGTGGTGAGCTCCACCTCACTGGAAGTCTTCAAGCAAAGGTTGGATACACACGTTTCTTGGATGCTTTAGGATGCTTAGGGCTGATCCTGCGTTGAGCATGGGGTTGGAATAGATGGCCTGTATGGCCCCTTCCAACTGTATGATTCTATGATCTGTTATTACAGATTTTGCAATGGTCTGCATGCAGGGGTTCTGTCCATTGGCTTGATATCAGCCTGGAAATTCATAACCTCCTCTGCTGATGCCATATTGGGCAGAAGAGCTCTGGTAACTTGCAAATACCAGTAGCAAATTCAGATTGTTCAGTGGGATGACTGCCTTCCCTGTATCCAGTTGACTTGAGTGTAGCTGCATTTGATCTGTAGTAATGAACCAGTGTCCTGTAGCACTTTGAAGACTAATATGTCTTTATTTCTGCTTAAGCCTTCGTGAACTAAAGTCCATTATTCTTATTCAGTCATACTGTTAACAGTAATTTCCTCTATGTTTTTATATCTCTTATGGTTGGCACCAGCCCAGTTAACCAAAGACTGCCTCAGCAGTTTAGAGTAAATGCAAATTTTCATTTCCCTAATTAGAGTGAAAGTATTTTAAAGTATTGCAAATACCCATAGGAACTAAAAATAACCATCATCTAGTACTCTTCAGGGCAAGGTACAAAAGCAGTGCGATTTGTCTGAGACGTGTGTGACCATAATAATAAGAATAGAATTTACTGTTCTTGACTCCGACATGTCAATGAAAAACTGCCTTTTCCCCTGGTTAATTCCTTGATAATCCAAGATATAGGAGGATAAAGGAAAAGGATCCTTGCAAAGCTAGCACAAACTACCTCATTTTAAATGTATCTCCTTACTGAACTACAAATAGGAAGTAGTTGTTACTGGATTAAACATAGATTTAGGAGAATGGAATGTTCACTACTCTTTCTCTCTTCAGCTTCTTGCTTTGTGGTTTGACAGAGCATGCAAATCCCTGCCTAAAGATAACCTGGGCACATTTGAAAAATCTCAGTGAGTTCCATTCTCCCTTCCACCCCATCTTTTGCTATCCACTGTGGTGCAATCCAGCAATGAGAAAAGGAAAAAGAGAGGGGACAGGCAGCTTCTGATACCTGCTGTAATGGGAAGAGGGGCTTCTTAAAAATCAAAATATGTTAAAACAGCAGAATAGGTATCATCCTGCAGATGCTTGGTATGTATTATATTTGTATCATACCTGGTGATTGTTTTCAGCCTGTCATTGTATAAAGTAGGCAATCAGCTTAAGTGAATCTGTGGGAGACAGTACCTGAATGCTAGAAAATATGAAATAAAAACATGAATAAAAGATTAGCAATTTATGGCTTTGAACCTCAGCCTGCATAGGTATCCTCAGTTATTCTGATGGTACATGTTCTTTGTAGTAATGGTGATATAGAGAGATTCCCTGCATAAAGGGGAAACAGTTTAAGTTGTATGTAGAGAAAGTGCATGCAAAAAAAAGAGACCATCGCTTGAGAACAACTGTTTTGTTTATTTAATTTTGTTACGAAATCTTCACAGTGAGCAGTATTTTCCTGATTTCTTCCTGTACTTATTTCTTTGATCTTTTTAGTAGATAAACAATCAGAGGAAGAGTCTTTATCCCAAGTTCCCATCTCCTCCCAGAATGGCTCCCCCAGGTCAAATCGAGTAGACCTAGCCAGACAGTTCCCAGAGGCCTATGATGTTGTACTGCAACGGAAGGAGAATGAAGGATTTGGCTTTGTAATTCTTACTTCAAAGAACAAGCCACCACCCGGTGGTAAGTAATAAATACATAAAGTTTATCTGCCTTGCTTAGCCAGGTGGGTTGCTTGATTTCAGTATCCTTTACAATCATTACCAAAATCGTTTAAGGCTCTAGTTTCTAGTTAGTTTTTTTACCACAGGTTTATAGTTTACCTTATCTGATAATTACTTCTATTTTATTTTTGTAGTGTTTCCAGGCTCAAGTGTGGAAGACTACTTCTTTCTTCATATCATATATTTTCTTATATTTTGTATCAGTGCTTCCAGTTAACGGAAATATCATAACACACAATAATAGCCAGGCTGGATCAGAGCAAAGGCCATTAGCGTCTTATTTTAACACTAGATTTTAAGCCCATTTTACTGTAGATAAAATGGGCGCTAGATGGCATTGGCACGGGGCAAGGGTAGGCCTGGCTGGCGTAGCACAGGGCAGCACAGGGCCGCAGGAGGCTTGGCCCCCTTCCCCACGGCGGAGCGCAGAAGGTGTTGGGGAGGGCCGGGGCTACATGGAGGGGAAGCGGCGTACCTTTTGTCGGCTTCGGCTCCTGATCTGGCAGGCTTCTGAACGCCGTAGTCCGGGCGGAGGTGAGGCGGGCGGCGACGCTGTGAGGCGGCTCCGCCCGGCGGCAGAAAGCTTCCCGCCCCCCCCCACCCACCGACGCTCCCGAGGCTCTCTGGAGCCTTCTGCCGCCGGGCGGAGCGGGCTCACAGCGTCTATGACGCTGTGAGCCCGCTGCGGCCGGCGGCAGAAGGCTTCCCGTCCCCCCCCCCACCCATCCACCCCCCCGAGGCTCTCTGGAGCCTTCTGCCGCCGGGCGGAGCGGGCTCACAGCGTCTACGACGCTGTGAGCCCGCTGCGGCCGGCGGCAGAAGGCTTCCCGTCCCCCCCCCACCCATCCACCCCCCCGAGGCTCTCTGGAGCCTTCTGCCGCCGGGCGGAGCGGGCTCACAGCGTCTACGACGCTGTGAGCCCGCTACGGCCCGCGGCAGAAGGCTTCCCGTCCCCCCCCCACCCATCCACCCCCCCCGAGGCTCTCTGGAGCCTTCTGCCGCGGGCCGCAGCGGGCTCACAGCGTCTACGACGCTGTGAGCCCGCTACGGCCCGCGGCAGAAGGCTTCCCGTCCCCCCCCCACCCATCCACCCCCCCGAGGCTCTCTGGAGCCTTCTGCCGCGGGCCGCAGCGGGCTCACAGCGTCTACGACGCTGTGAGCCCGCTACGGCCCGCGGCAGAAGGCTTCCCTTCCCCCCCCCACCCATCCACGCCCCCGAGGCTCTCTGGAGCCTTCTGCCGCGGGCCGCAGCGGGCTCACAGCGTCTACGACGCTGTGAGCCCGCTACGGCCCGCGTCAGAAGGCTTCCCGTCCCCCCCCCACCCATCCACCCCCCCGAGGCTCTCTGGAGCCTTCTGCCGCGGGCCGCAGCGGGCTCACAGCGTCTACGACGCTGTGAGCCCGCTACGGCCCGCGGCAGAAGGCTTCCCTTCCCCCCCCCACCCATCCACCCCCCCGAGGCTCTCTGGAGCCTTCTGCCGCGGGCCGCAGCGGGCTCACAGCGTCTACGACGCTGTGAGCCCGCTACGGCCCGCGGCAGAAGGCTTCCCGTCCCCCCCCCACCCATCCACCCCCCCGAGGCTCTCTGGAGCCTTCTGCCGCGGGCCGCAGCGGGCTCACAGCGTCTACGACGCTGTGAGCCCGCTACGGCCCGCGGCAGAAGGCTTCCCGTCCCCCCCCCACCCATCCACCCCCCCGAGGCTCTCTGGAGCCTTCTGCCGCGGGCCGCAGCGGGCTCACAGCGTCTACGACGCTGTGAGCCCGCTACGGCCCGCGGCAGAAGGCTTCCCGTCCCCCCCCCACCCATCCACCCCCCCGAGGCTCTCTGGAGCCTTCTGCCGCGGGCCGCAGCGGGCTCACAGCGTCTACGACGCTGTGAGCCCGCTACGGCCCGCGGCAGAAGGCTTCCCGTCCCCCCCCCACCCATCCACCCCCCCGAGGCTCTCTGGAGCCTTCTGCCGCGGGCCGCAGCGGGCTCACAGCGTCTACGACGCTGTGAGGCCGCTACGGCCCGCGGCAGAAGGCTTCCCGTCCCCCCCCCACCCATCCAACCCCCCGAGGCTCTCTGGAGCCTTCTGCCGCGGGCCGCAGCGGGCTCACAGCGTCTACGACGCTGTGAGCCCGCTACGGCCCGCGGCAGAAGGCTTCCCGTCCCCCCCCACCCATCCACCCCCCCGAGGCTCTCTGGAGCCTTCTGCCGCGGGCCGCAGCGGGCTCACAGCGTCTACGACGCTGTGAGCCCGCTACGGCCCGCGGCAGAAGGCTTCCCTTCCCCCCCCCCCACCCATCCACCCCCCCGAGGCTCTCTGGAGTCTTCTCTCGGCCGGCGGAGCAGGCTCGCAGCGTCCACAACGCTGCGAGGCCGCTCCGCCGGCCAAGAGAAGGCTTCCCGGCCCACCCCCCAGCCGAGGCTCTCACCAGGCGGGCCGCCATTTTCCAAGCGAGTGAAGCAGGCAATGGGGAGCCGCGCTTCGCGCGGCTCCCCATTGACTGCCTGGGGCGGGATTGACACTCGGAGGGGCCAATCAGGAGCCGCTTCGCGGCTCCTGATTGGCCCCCCCCCGAGTTTTTATCCCGGACCGGTCCCGCCCTAACTCCTCCCCACTACCCCTTACTCCTTTATACAGTCCGTGGCGCCCGTGGCGCCACGGGCTGTTTACAGATTTGCTCCCAGAAGGTCTATAAGCAGGGCATGTAGCCCAAAGCCTCTGTATGTTATTTCTTGCCAGTCAGTATTGGATTTATGCAGAAGTTTGGAATGTAAGAAGTTTATGCAGTTAAATAAGAAGTTTTTGCTGAGGCTTAGTAAGGTACAGTTTAGGGGGAGTGGGATTAGATTCAATACAGAAAATTACTAAATTACCATTTTTGGTAATGTTATTGGGCCTCTTTAATTTGACATAGTTTAGATTCTCTGCATATTTAATCTAGCCCTGACCCCAATATTGCTATTCAGAGGCGGATGCTGTCTCTGAATACATCATGGCTTAAAGCCAGTGATCCAACTCCATGAATTTATGTTATGCCCTTTTGAAGCCAACTAAACTCGGAGACATCACTATATTCTTAGATATAGACATGGTGTATATATAATAAAGGTAAAGGTACCCCCTGTGCAAGCACCGAGTCATGTCTGACCCTTGGGGAGATGCCCTCCAGTGTTTTCATGGCAGACTCAATACGGGGTGGTTTGCCAGTGCCTTCCCAGTCATTACTGTTTACCCCCCCCAGCAAACTGGGTACTCATTTTACCAATCTTGGAAGGATGGAAGGCTGAGTCAACCTTGAGCGGGCTGCTGGGATTTAACTCCCAACCTCATGGGCAGAGCTTTCAGACTGCATGCCTGCTGCCTTACCACTCTGCGCCACAAGAGGCTCAATATATATAATATATAGGCAGAAAATTGCATCAATGTTCTTGACACCCATGTCTCCACATCCATGCCCTCATTTGTCTCCACTCCACCACAACCTACCACACAACACACACATTCAACCCCATGCCCTTACAGACTGGACAACTCATCCCCTTCCTCTTCCCACTGCCGAGGTCTATCGCCCATAGTATTCCTCGGTACAACAGGCTTTGTCCCTAGTCTAATACAATGAAATGCATTGTGTACTTCTCACAACATGCTGATGGTTCCAAAGCCCCCTATTGGTGGAATCTCACACACACACACCCAGGGCCAATTGCTGCTCTTGCTCAGGATTCCATACCCCTCCTTGCCTTCAGGCCTCCTGTAAGGGAATCTCTAACATTCATTGACTGAGAGGAGAGATGCATTTCTGAGAGCAACACAGGAGAGTCTGTGGGCATGCGCCTGCATTCTTTTTGATGGGGGAAAGCTTTCCCCTTCTGCCTAACGGTTGGCTGACAGGGAGGCCACAAAATAGCCCCCTCTCATTTAAAATACTGCTGTGGCTGTCCACAGGACAGATGCAGGCAAGCCATGCATGTCTCTTTTCTGCCACTTTCTGAACATTTGAGCCTACTGCACAAGGTTGTGGTGAAGATGAAAATGGATGCTGTTGTGGAGGTTCCTTTACCTCCTGTTTCATCTGCACAACAACCCTGTGTGGTAGCCATTTTTGCCTACAGAGCTGATCTTTATAATCTGGAGATGATCTGTAATTCCAGGAGCTCTCCAGGCTCCACCTGAGGGTTGGCTATCCACCCTGGATTGGAAATATTCCTAGAGGTTTGGAGGTGGGGCCTCAAAATGGTATAATGCCTCAGAGTCTACCCTCCAAAGTGCATTTTTGCCTGCAGAGCTGATCTTTATAGTCTAGAGATGAGCTGCGATAGTAGAGATGATAGTAGAGGCTTGTAGGCTGAGGTTGGGGTGGAGTGGTATGGGTGTATCCAGCCTGGGCTATGGACTCTAGCCAGTCCTAACCAGCCAGAGTGTATATTTTTGGGTGCAGTCAGACAGACCAGCAAGGGTCCTTAGAATCTGGAAAGTGCAGGGAGATACAAATAAGGAATATTTAGAGCCTGTAACTGTAAATAGTGAACAAGTAACTGGCTGGAGAGACATGGAACTGAAGTGACTTTGCTCAAGCCTGGCCTGGTAAATAAAAATCAGTATTTGCCAGGAAGGTCCTATGAAATCAAAGGCATAAGTGGCCCAGAATTTCAAGTGGTGTTAGCTTTACAGGAAAGCAGACAGTGAGAGTTTGGGGGGGGGAGCGGGGAACTAGGTGTTCCACTTGTATTATGCAATGACTTAGTGTTGCAGACAACAACAGAAACTGCAGTTGCCAGAAGTAGGCCTCAGACTTCACAAGGGCAGACATCACCAACCAAGCAATAGACTGTGCTAGCCAAGGGGTGTCTGTGGTCACGTGCATTCCTTTTGAAGGGGTGCACTTGAGGGAGGAGAGCTGGAGATGAGCTGTACCACTAGGGGATCATCAGATCCTACCTGGAGACTGGTATCTATAAACTTCACCTGGAAGTTGGCTGTCCCTGGTCTGGAAATATTCCTTGAGGTTTGGAAGTGGGTCCCGAAAAGTGCAACCACATAGCCCTCCCTGACCTATTTCAGGTCAAGAAAACATTGCAGAGAGGAGGTGAGGTTGCCAGATTGGTGTAGATTCATGTTCTGGGATTCCACACTACCTAGGTGTGCAGAAACCGGACTAGGGTCAAGACTGCTGTTCACAGAGAGGCCTCCTCTTAGGGTTGCCAGCTTCCAAGTGAGGCACTAAACCCACACCAAACCATGAGCTAGTGCCCATTGCATTACAGAACTCAATGGGCTTTACTACTAGTCCCTGAATAAAAGCTGAATTTTTTAAAAATACCAGTAAGACTTTTTATTATTAATATTTTTTTCAGATCAATTGAGCCAAAAGCATACCCCTATTATTGCTACAAAGCCTATATGATGGCCAGGTGCTTTCTCAGCTCCCCACCCTCCTGTAACAATGACACGGATTGTGAGTGGTCAGTAAGGGCAGTGTGATAACTCTGCTGGATGACATGCTGCTGATACAGAGGAAGCCTGGGGGGGATTTTTTCTACCTCCCCCTTCTCTTGGAGTGATTTACAACAACACCTTCTTTTCACAACACAAAATATAATTTTTATTTAAAAAAAAATCCCAGTGTGCAGTTTTGGATTTTTAAAAAAAATCTCATTTTTCTGCAAACCTTGGTCTATTTTCAAATTTGTAGAAATCTGTTCACAGCTTTAGTTACCAGATTAAATATCCAAAGTTTTGGCACCTTGACTATTAAAATATAAGATTGGAGGATGCACTGTACTGATGTCTTTTGATGGCTGTCAGTGATTTAGGACTTTCCTTTTCATAGCCAGCTCTTGCCAAGCCCATTGCTCCTTGCTATATAGAAAACTTGCAGAATAGTAATAGCTATTTAACAGTTGATCTTGTTTAAGACCATGCTTTTAAATGATATTAAAAAATAAAATTTGTAGAGCACCTTGAGACATGCACCTTGAAGTAGGGAACAAATGTGTAAAAATGTGCTTTTGCTTAGGTCAGTATTCAGTTTTTTCCTTTTTTTAATAAAGACAGTTGCTATAGAAACCATTGGAACTGGAGCTGTCGCCCTCTGATGCTGTGGAGTTGATTATGTGCCCTATGTTAAAAATATGAAGAAACCACCCTGCTAGTTGGTTTTTATGCTGCTGCCTAGTCAGAGTTTACACACTACCTGAGAGGAAATTATTGTTGATAACCAACTCAAATTCTTAGTGTAATCTTGATGGTGCGTAATACAAAGCATTCTTATATGGGGGGGAAAAAAAGAATTCCGCTTGGCCCTTCAACTGAAAATAGGTAACTATTATAGAACATAGTAGAGGATAACTGAATACACACTTCATCTTAATAGGAATTATAATAGCAGTCCTTAGTTTTGTGGATTATTTCCGAACCACTGTTACCTCAGGACAGTTCGCTTAATGGGAATTCCTTTTCAAAACAAACAAACATTGCATTTGCTGGATATGAAATTAAAGTTCTACGTTAGAAGGTGTGATTTTATACTCTCCAGTGCTTTCATATTCATAGACAATTCTTGGATTTACAGTCACAAAATGACATTCGATTAAAAGGCAGCAGAAATAGAAAAGCATATGCTTGTCTTCAAATGGAGTTTAACGCTAGATGTCCTGTCTGCCACCACCATTATGGCAGCTGCATTAATTACAATCCTGAATAGTAAATTAAAACCTGCTTGAAATGAAATGCTATAGGTTTGAAATGCCAATTGATAATTTTCTTAAATATATAGTTCAGCATACCTCTATCCCATCTGTTCTCTTCCTGGGATAAATCTTTTAATATAGAACACAAATAGCTATTCAGACTTGAAGGAATTCAAGCTTTCAGCGAGCATGGGGTAATTCTGGGTAACTTTTGGTAGTGAGGCATGTCACTGTGGTGCTAACAACAGAGGAAATTGGTTGATACTTGTTATCTTGAGAATGGGGCCGCTGCAAAATGCTTCTTTGTATGCATTAGTCTGTAAACAGCTAATCAGAAAGAATATGAGCAGCTGCAAGGATTCAGGCAGAATTAAATGTGTCTCTGCTTAGACCTTCAGGGCTTGGGAGAAACAGAATGGCAGAAACAAAAGCAGCTGGACTTTAAATTTCATAACATTCACCCAAGAATCAGTGATGCTTGTTAGGAAAAAATGCCCTCTGAACCAACACTCACCCCAGGTTGGATTCAGCCTTTGCAAATGCAGGGAGTGTGCTGAAGTAGAACTTCCTTGCCCCCTTGTTTCATGTTCTCTCCTCTTGACAACAGGCACTGTAAGGCTTCTCTCAGACCAATAGGCCAAGTAGTATGGGAGATGCAGTAAGGAGAAATCTCACCAGATCCCCCAGCCCAAACCTTTGTGTAAGTGTAGCAACCTCTGACTGGAGACAAATATCACGCAAATGTGAGAGCTAGTGCTTTGATGAATGTCTTCTTCTTGTAGCCACATAACATACTGTTCTCAAAGGTCTCCTGTCTGGCAGCAGGGGCTTTGCAGGGTTAGGGTTATGGCTCAGGAACAGAGCATCTGCTTTGTATTCAGAAGGTCCTAAAATTCTCCATTACCTTTAAATGATCCAGTAGTAGATCATCTGAAAGACCCTGGAAAGCTGCTGGTAGTCAGAGCAGATAATACTGGCCTTTCTAGACCAGTGACCTAGCTCATTATAAGGCACCTGTTTATGAATAGGGGGCTGCTGTGGGGTGGAGGGAGAAGGGAAATATTAGGATCATACTTGAATCATTCTTGCCTTGTTTGAGGAGTGCTTAAATCATTGCTGGTAACCATTTGTATGGACTATATGAATGAATAAGTTCAGAGAAGGCTTATAGATATCATAATTGTATAAATTAAAAAGAAAATTTGAAAGTCCTGTGAGAGAAGCTGGATTTTTGTGTCAGTGGCAATTCGAGAATCTGGACCACAGCCAATTTGCCTTGATTGGCATTTCAAAGAACTAAATGATCCCCCATAACAAGCAGAATCTTCTAGAACCATTTCACGAAGCCTTCGTATCGAAATGTGTTTTAGTATCATCAGGTTTATGCAAGAACAATTCATTTTAAGTTTAGAAGCCTTTATGTATTCATAATTAAACCTTTCCTATATAAGTAGGAACTTCCTTCCCTCCCCCCTTTAAAGCACCCTGCTGTGCTCAGTCATAGTAGCTAATGAGGCATTTTCAGGATCACTTAAGCATGAAGAGAAGATTGTCTTTGAAAATCCATTGATGGGTTTGGGGAGGTGTGTTTAAGCACATATTTTCCTTTTCTATAAAAGCATGTTTCTGTTCTTGACATTGTTAAAAATGTTTATATCCTGCTTTTCTATCCTTATACAAATCATCAGGATGGGAATTATTTTTAAACAACATGTAAAAAGTGACACGCAGTCATAGAGCAGCCAACAATCCTGAGCTGTAAAAATAAATAACAGTAACTAATATTACTATTAGACTGGCCTGTTATTTCTCCTTTAGGGCCAGAAATGTTTTTCTTTGTCTTTGATGGGAATTCTACAGTTGTGGTACTCTGGCAAAAATAGCCCTGATTCTTGAGGGCTAAAGTTTGCAGATACTGACACATGAAAGAGAGCTTCCCAGGAAGATTGAAAGGTGTTGGAAGCTCATATACTACATGCTTCCGTACTTGGGGATTAGGCTAGAAAGATTGAGCTCTGAAATGGATGAAATGGTATCTTTCAGAATAGGGGAAATACTCCTTTCTCTAGGTCCAAATAAAGGCTGGTTTTGTATTTGTTGAAGGTTCCAGCCTTTCTTCAAGAGTATCATTCAGTTTGAGTTTATATCATACCTAGTCCAGTACAACCATCAGACACTGATTCAGGGAACCGTTTAGTCCTCCTAGCCAAAAAAATGATAAACAAAGTTGGATAGCAATATATTGTATCTCTAAACAATTTTTTCCCTAATATCTTTCTGGACTTAAGAGTTTTAGGAAATGCTTACTTGTTTGGGTTTCCAATGTTTCTGTGTAGATTTTCTCAGCTTGGATCTGCTCCTTGCTTTTGAAATATAGCGAAAGCGCTAATCTTTCAAGACTAGCATTGGTGTTCAGTTCTGATAAGGCATATTTCCATGTACACCAATTTTTGGGGAAGATCCTTGTCATATGTTTCTTCAAAGTATTATTGTATGTTACCTTGAGTCTATATGAGAAAATAGATTTTTGGCATGTTTCAACCCCCATTTATGGAACATACATGAATCAGAAAGTGCAGCAACCAAATTAGTTTATTTATTATATATTTATATACTGCCCTCCCCTCATGGCTCAGACCAGTTTACAGAAAACTGGTACAGAAAAATTTTGCAGAATAGTGACTGCAAAGCTGTCCAAATTATATATAAAAAAAACTTCTTAAGGACGGGCAAGTATATATTTTGGGAGGAATTACTGTAATATGTATTGACTGTGTAAATGTGTATGCTGCTTATTTTGAAACATAAGGAACTAACATCTTGAAATATGGGATAATGCTGCTGGCAGTTATAAAGGCTACAATGGAGATGTATATGAGGTGCTTGGAACATTCAGAATGTTTATAAATGCTTAATTGTGGCAGTAGTAATTGTGTTTTTAAAACAGTAGGTAAAATTGGACTGTCAATAAAATGGATCATGCCTCAAGATCATGCCTTTCTGGTATGTGATATCAAATGTATCAGTGCCATCTACTGATGGCCTTCAGCAAATTTCATGCTTGCAAATCAGATTAAGAATGCTCTTGTCTGGTCTCACTATAACTTTCTAATAAACATAAATTCACTCATTCCCTTTCCCCTGGGAGATAGTTATTTGAGGGAGGGCCAAGAGTCTCTTACCTGAGTTTATTTCCCACATTCCTTTGAACATTGTATTGAAATGAAACCAGACAAAGCATGTAGCATAGACACATCTTCTGAGTAAAAAAAGCTCATTAGTCATGAACTAGATTTGGTTGTTAAGTACATGCTCATATGTAAATTATTGAGGAATAAAAATGTACTGTGAACACTGACATGACTGTCTTCATTCTTCAGTGATTCCTCATAAGATTGGTCGCGTCATTGAAGGGAGCCCAGCTGATCACTGTGGGAAGCTGAAAGTGGGAGACCGAATTTCGGCCGTAAATGGGCAGTCAATTGTGGACCTCTCACATGAAAATATTGTGCAGCTGATAAAAGAAGCAGGAAACACTGTCACACTCACTGTTGTTGCTGAGGAAGGTAATGCGGTCTCAGCTGTGTCTGTACAATTTCACTAGAACGTTTCACTTAACTGCATATTTTACATGGCTTTCTTTATACAGCAAAATGTTTGACATGCTACATTATATCTGTATATGTATATGTATGACATCAAGGTGACATCAGATAGTCCCTCCAGTAATAATTGAGGGAATGCATCTAATCTGATACATATAAATACTGTTAACAGAGGGGGGAGAAGGAGCATTTACTGAAAAGGATATTCTGAAAAAGTATGTATCACTTCACTCTTACACATTCTAGAGCTTCAGCAGTGATTCTTGTGTACGGGCATGTCACTGTCATGTCCATGTTGGTCCTAATTTGTTCCTTCCAACTTTTATAGGCAGTTAGAAAATTTTGTACAACAAAACAGAAGAAGATAATGCATAATTTTTCAGTAATGGTGATTTCTTCCCAAAAATCCTAATTCATTTTAAGCCAGAGGAGGGCACCTCAAAGCTATTGCTCTGGATGTGAGCTTAATGCCAGTAAACTTGAGACTGTTCTAGTCTACTATACCTCTTGGTTATAATCCTCATAATCACAGATAAATTGTATGTCTTCATAAGAAAGGTACCTGTTTGAAGTAACTTAACAGGAGAATACAATGTTTTCAAGGCTTCTAAAGAAATGTTTCAAATACAAAATACAGGCCTGAGAATATACAATGAAATACAACATAAAAACTGACCATCCAATCAGAGGTGTGTTGTGGTTGAAAGAGTGTGAACTAGTATCTTTGAGTATTTTCTTTAAGGATCTGCAAAAATCCATATTGTTCAAAAAGCATCAATGCATTATTAAAAATCATTGCTTTTTCAAACTTGAATTCAGTTCAGATAGACATACCATCACAGTACAAGTCAGCAACAAAACTCCAGGTCATAAAACATTTGGTGACCACAGTCATGCCATTCAGGAAAGAGAGTTAATACAAAAGACCACAGTGTGGGAGAACAGACCACTTATTTCCATAAGCCAACCAATAGCAATATGAATTGCAGAAACGCAAACAGCTCTAGAACCCAAGGCTAACATAATAGCTCATCCATTGCTGATTTTACTTTTCCCTAAGGTTGTATGCATGAAGATGAACCTCTTAAACAGCTGAAAAACCTCCTGTGAAGCCTTTCCTCTTTCCCCTTTAGCATTAATAAATGTACATTTTTAATTTTCTTTCTTTTTTCCTCCAACCGTTACTTCAATTCTAGGGGAGGGGGAAATCCCTAAATTATGCGTCATGCTCCAGAAAGCATTCTTTTAATATTTTGCTCAAAACAGAAACTTGTCATCCCTAGCCATTTAGAAAGTGAAAAATGCACAGAGAAGTGGATGAGGAGAGGCAAATGTATACAGACAGATGGCCTTTTCCTTACCTGTGCTTATTAATTAGAATTATGCATGCAAACTGAGAGAAAATGTTGACATTTGTCTCCATGGATGTTATTTCTTCCAGTCACGTATCATAATAAAGCTAAGGAATCCTATGTTTAACTCCACAAGGCCTTGAATGACTAGGAAATAGAATTTAACCATCTGTACTATCTGAAAAACAGTAATGTGTACACACACAACAATAGTCTTGCCTTGACCTTAATGCCTTGTAAATGTGGATGAATTTACCGTCTTTTAAAAAACTTTAATTCAGTACACCTAGCATATCCAGGGTGAAATGTCTACAGGGTGAAATGCAAACCTTTCCTTCTTGGTTTACACTCAGAATCTTGAAAGATTTGCTGCTTTGCTTCAGCTTAAAGTGTGCCCTTAAAAGGTTTTTTTTCGAGCAGGGTGGGATTCAGTTATTACTGCTTTCTGAGTGGGAGAAGCAGCTTTATATTTTAGAGCATATTTGTTTTATAAGTGTAGTCAGACTACATTGAGGTCCTAATGTATCTCCTCTATTGGAGGCAGAAGCACTTCCTTCAAGGATTTTGCTAACTGGCAAACTGCTGTGTGGCTTAAAGGCTTTCAATATCCTTGCTACAAGAGTTCTTAATATATTAAATAACCAGTATATTAGCATGTGCTTTAGGAATAGTTATTAACCTTTTCCAGTTAGTGGCTGATCCATTCCAGGACTGGCAGTAGCACTAGATGTTTAGAAAAGGAGTGGAAACTACAAGAACCATTGTTAACTCTGCCTATATTGTTGTCAGTGGTGTTTCATCAGACTGGAGGGAGGCGAGTAGCAGGGTACCTCAGGGCTCGGTGCTCGGTCCGGTACTTTTTAACATATTTATTAATGATCTAGATGAGGGGGTGGAGGGACTACTCATCAAGTTTGCAGATGACACCAAATTGGGAGGACTGGCAAATACTCCAGAAGATAGAGACAGAGTTCAACGAGTTCTGAACACAATGGAAAAATGGGCAAATGAGAACAATATGCAATTTAATAAAGATAAGTGTAAAGTTCTGCATCTGGGTCAGAAAAATGAAAAGCATGCCTACTGGATGGGGGATACGCTTCTAGGTAACACTGTGTGTCAACAGGGGCATGACATCAAAATCACAAGATGTCATAGTCCCATTGTATATGGCACTGGTCAGACCACACCTGAAGTACTGTGTGCAGTTCTGGAGGCCTCACTTCAAGAAGGACGTCATTAAAATTGAAAGGGTACAGAGGAGAGTGACGAGGATGATCTGGGGCCAAGGGACCAAGCCCTACGAAGATACGTTGAGGGACTTGGGAATGTTCAGCCTGGAGAAAAGGAGGTTGAAAGGGGACATGATAGCCCTCTTTAAGTATTTGAAAGGTTGTCATTTGGAGGATGGCAAGGAAGCTGTTCCCGTTGGCTGCAGAGGAAAAGGACACACAGTAATGGGTTTAAACTACAAGTACAACGATATAGGCTAGATATCAGGGGGGGAAATTTCACAGTCAGAGTAGTTCAATGGTGGAATAGGCTGCCTAAGGAGGTGGTGAGTCCCCCCTCACTGGCAGTCTTCAAGCAAAGGTTGAAATGCTTTAGGATGCTCTGGGCTGATCCTGAGTTGAGCAGGGGGTTGGACTAGATGGCCTGTATGGCCCCTTCCAACTCTATGATTCTATGATTCTATAAGCATACTCCTCATTTTCCTTTTTTTTTCCCCCTTCATTAGAGCACCATGGTCCCCCATCAGGAACAAATTCTGCCAAACAAAGTCCAGCCCTACAGCACCGACTAGCAGGAATAGGACCAGTCAGCTCTGTGACTACAGAGAGGTATGAAGGGGTATTACTCAGCTGTGAATCTTGCTTTTTCTTCAGCCAGAACTGTCCAATTCTGTGGGACTTTCTCAACCCCCTATCAGTACCAGTACCAAAGTTGTATTTTCCAGTGCTTTCTAGAGCAGTGGTTCTCAACCTTCCTAATGCTGCAACCCTTTAATACAATTCCTCATGTTGTGGTGACCCCCACCATAAAATTATTTTCATCGCTGCTTGATAACTGTAATTTTGCTACTGTTTAGAATCATAATGTAAATATCTGATATGCAGGATGTATTTTCGTTGTTACAAATTGATCATAATTAAAGCATAGTGATTAATCACAAAACAATATGTAATATGGTGAAATATATGTTTCTAATTACAAATAAATGAAATTTTGTCTTGAAGCATGGTGTGGCATGGGTAACAGTAAACAATAAACTACAATGACAACAATAAACTACATTGCTACGTTTTGTGACAGTATGCATGTGGGCAGATCCGCCTGGTGATGGATGGAGGAGCAGTGTCTCAGTTCCTAAGACCATCGGAAATATGCCTTTTCCAATGGTCTTAGGCGACCTTGGTGAAAGAGTCATTCCACTCCCCAAAGGGGTCTCGACCCACAGGTTGAGAACCGCTGGTCTAGAGCAGGGGTAGTCAAACTGCGGCCCTCCAGATGTCCATGAACTACAATTCCCATGAGCCTCTGCCAGCGTTTGCTGGCAGGGGCTCATGGGAATTGTAGTCCATGGACATCTGGAGGGCCGCAGTTTGACTACCCCTGCTCTAGAGGAATAGATTTATGCTTTTCTTTGTATTTATTGCACGCTTATAGCGCAGGAGTCCATACCATTTCAGGCTGTAATTGGGAGGGCGAAATGGTGCAGTGTCGATCAACAGATCCAGCTCTCCTGAGGAAGTTGAACTCAGTTCTGTTTTGGTAAAAAAAAATGCTGATAATTCTTATCTGGTTTCACATGTATGCCACACAAAGCTGAATATGAGTCTGTTGTCTGGAAGTGTCAGAAGTATCCTCTGGTCAATATTGTATAGATACATTCAGTTTGCTGTCTCTTTCTGTATGTGGACAAGATCCTTGGCACTCTGTAAGTTTTCACTTGCAAATATAACATTACCCATCTTTGCAAATAAAACTTTGCCAGGAAAAGATCAGTGCTCAGTTGGCCAGAATTATTAATACATCTGCTGGAGAAAAACTTTAGGCAACCATTCAAGGCAAATGATAATTAGACCTTTATTTGTACAAGCTTCAGAGAAGCCTCTCTGACTAAGAATGAGCTGGCTAATTAACCCTACTATCACCCCTTACGTTTTGGGGGACAAACTGGACAAATTGATTAGTACTGCAGCACTCCATTGACTTCAATGGTGTTAGAAGGGTATAAGTTTGCATAGGATGGCATTGTAAGTAACTGGTAGCAGAGTGACCCAAAGCATACCTGAATGAGGCGTCCAGCTTTATGCCTGGTTTGTAGATTGAACCACTTCAGTTGTACTGGTGGATGATCTCCATTTGGAGCACGTATTCCCTGTTGACATTTAGATCTCTTGTCAATCAGAAAAGCCAGGCTGAGGTTGGTTTCACATTCTTTTTAAATCTGGTACAACACAGAGATGCAGAATCAGTTGTCTAGTCATTTAAATGTGTTCCTTTGTTGTTGTTATGTGCGAAGTCGTGTCCGACCCATCGCGACCCCATGGACAATGATCCTCCAGGCCTTCCTGTCCTCTACCATTCCCTGGAGTCCTTTAAAGTTTGCAATGTGTTCCTTAGGACTCTGTATACTAACACATTTTATTTGAATCAGTGTCTGAATTTTCATGATCAAATGGATAGGAAAACAGACTTCAATTGTACGGAGGTGATTCTAGGGCTGATGTTCTAGAGGCGATCTTCCTAGATTTGATGGAGCTAAAATCTCTCTACATGCATATACATGTGCAATCAGGTTACAACTTTCTGGTAACTTCAGCAAGGGACTTTTAAAACAAGTAAAAAGCAGAGATGGTTTGCTGATACCTTATACTTCAGAGTTTTCCTCAGTATTTCCCTTCCAAGTATCAACCCTGTTCAACATCATAACTGACATGAGGTTATTTCTTTCTTCCCTAGCTACCTCTGTCCTGGAAAAAAAACCAATGTTTAAAAAAACAAACAAACATGGATTGCTTTTGCATTTTGTGGTGGTTTTTGTTGAACAAATGGAGGATGCAGCAAAGAGTGCTTTGTTTCAGTTACATCTTGTCTGGAAATTATCCCCCCCCCCTTCTAGATTCAGCTGATACAACTGTACAGATCTGTGCTACTGCAACCTCTTTGCTGGTTTGCAGTATTGATCTATATGTAGGGCTGCTCTTGAAGATACTGGAAAGCTTCACCTGATGAAAAACATGGTTGCCTGTTTGCTTATTAGGGCCGATTCTGAACCTGTTGGACAATGCACTTTCAGTGTGCTTTTGTGGCTGAATTTTCCTGTGCAGAACAGGATAGTCTACTTCTAAAGTGCATTGAAAGTGCAGTATCCACTATGTGCAGAATGGGCCTAGGTTAAACCAGTGCGATCACATTATACCAGTGTATGGTAAGCCTCCCCCTTGTTGCTGTTTAGGAGAACTTTCCCAATTTATTATTTCAGGAGGCATTTTTCTAAATCAATCTCTTTTGAATTGTACTTCTGGAAGCAGTATTTGATGTTACTGAGTTTTATTGGGTTGAGCTGGTTTTAAAATGTATTATTTTTGTTAACCTTGAGCCTTTTCACAAAGATGAGGTACAAATGTTTTTAAATAAAATAACCGCATCTGAGCAAAAATCCACCAAGAAAGGTTTGGTTGGAAATTCTTGGGGTCAGATGTAAACTAGCAACAAAACATATGTTTTACTTTGAAAATTCTTGATGCCTCTCTGTTCATTTCAGTCTGTTCAAAGCACTTTGGCTGATGCTTTCTTAAAAATTGAGAAAGTATATGTTATGGAGTGTTTCTTCAAAGAGGCAGTTAGCTCTCTTTTTCTTCTGGGTTCCAAGGAAACTATATACTAATAAGGCTGGCAGAATTGTAGAATGGTTCCAGTGTTGTAGTTTTAACTGTAATTAATCTGAGCAAACAAAATACATATCATAATTGAAATTCCTCTTTTGGGTTCTATTTAGCTCTATTATCTAAAAGAAAACTCCTATGGTGATTATTCCAGGCAAATTGTTGTGACTTATTAATAGGAGCTGGGCAAAACCCTAACATAATATGACAATTCATGTCTGAGTGATGTATAATTCTTAGTGAGTTCATGTATTTAAATTATATGTGTACAACATTCCTGCAAGAAATTGTAATATATGGAAAAATGTGACTGGTCTTCCATATATTCATCCTTTCTGCATTTGAAATTAGGCATGTCCTAGATATTTTTTGCACATGTAAGTATCATGCTACATGGTAGGCTTTGTAGCCTATACTTTTTACATATGAAGTAAAACTTACCATGTGTAACAATAGGACCTGTTTTAATTTAATAAATAGAATCTCCATGAAGAAGATAATTGATTGTGGATGTCTACAGATTCTGACAAGCACCCCTAGAAATTCACCCCTTATTTTGTATAGTGCATCTCAGATACTCCCCCTATTCTGTCTGCTTCAGGGGTACTACAGAAGCTGATCCTGGGAAAGAACAAAGCACCTGCTACAAGCACTTTTCACCATCAGAAATCAGTGTAGCATCAACCGTTGGAAGCAAACAATCTCAGGTATATAATTTTTTTTGTTCAGGTTACTTTTTTAGCAGATATAGCTATAGGTAGTTCAGTTTACATCCCCAGTGAAAACCTTCCATTGAAACAACCCTGTTCCCAGCAAAATTAATGTCTGCCTCCTTTGAGCTAATTGGCTGATCCTTCTGCAATCCAGAGAAAAGCTGCAAGTTGACAGAAAAATCTGAAACTTTAAAAAGTACATGGGGGTTTAACCCCACCCCTCAAATAATAGGAGCAGTGCCTTTAGCTTTAAGAAAATAATGCCCTCTCAGTAACCATTGTGGAGGTTGGTAGGTAGCCACAACAGTTATTGCCAGCCTTCAGGCCTTGGTTTCTAGCAATAAAAGGCAGGAGGAGGGGCAGGGTCATTTCCAGGGCTGTTTTGGTGCTTGAGGGAGGACTTATTATGGCTAGTCCTGGATTTGAACATGGAGTGATTTGATGCTACACATCTTATGGCTCAACCAGTGCTAGCTGTTTGCCTGCTGTTCAACAGCAGCCACCTCATGAAAGGCAGTGTGTTTAGAGTTTCAAACTATGATCTGGGAGACCCAGTTATAAATCACCAATTTACCATGGAAGCACCCTGGATGACTTCAGGACCCTTGTACATTCTCAGCCTAATCTAACTCAGAGGACTGTTACAGTATTAAAATGGAGGAGAGCAGAATGATGTAAATGGCTATGGGTCCCCAGTGTAGAAGATGGAGACAGGTAAAAGGTTAGTTGGATAGAGGGTGAGAAGAAAACAAGGAAATGTAAGGACATGGGGTTGCTAGGAAAAGGGAAAGAATAAATGTTGTAGAGAAGGGAATATGACATACCCCCTGCAAGTACTTCCTGGTTTCCCACCTAGCAATTGGGTCTGGTGATTGCCCCACACAATTGGGCCACAGTTTTCCTGAATAGAGACCACTGGTGGTAGGAAGGGAAAGACAGGGGTGGCTGAAGCTAGGCTATCTTTGGGGTGGGAGAAAGAGAAAGGGGCAAGAAGAATAAAAGTTGGTTTTTATACTCCTCTTTTAATTGCCCAAAGGAGTCTCAAAGCGGCTTATAATCGCCTTCCTTTCCTCTCCCCACAATAGACACTCTGTGAGGTAGGTGAGGCTGAGAGAGCTTCTGACAGGGCTACTTGTTCAGAACAGCACTTTCAGGACTGTGGCGAGCCCAAGTTCACCTGGCTCACCAGATTAGAAGCCGCTGCTCTTAACCACCACAGCACACTGTCTACAGGGACTTTCAGGGAAGGGAAAGCGGAAATAGTGGTTGAGAGGCAATGAGATATTCTCTCTCTCTCTCTCTCTCACACACACACACACACAAGTTCTTGTGGGTCACTCACCTGTAAATTTCTAGAACAAAGTTTGAGTGGCACTAAGACCAGCAAAGTTTAATTCTGGGGATATTTTTATGTATATGCACACTTCATCCAATTTCTAGTCCTCAAGAATGCTGTAAATTTTCCCTAGCGCTGGTTACACTGTAGCTGGAAAAAAAAAAACACTGCCAATTTTTTATTAACAATTTGACTTGTCATCTGAAATTCAGATTACACATATCTGTTCTGCCTGGCCTTTGTTCAGCTAAAGCGATCCTTAAGAATTTTAAGCATTCATAATAGAATTGCAAACTTGCCTAAGTTACTCAAAAGAAATACGTCACTGTTATAATTACTCTGGGCCCAAACCAGTAGAGTTTTGAGAATAGACTTTGGGTCTTAAGAGCATGAGAAGGGCAGACTTTTATTCTGTTGTTGGAAGAACATTTGTTGGTCTATTTGAATTTGAAACAGCAATCAGAATAATCCCCATCTAGAATAAATGTATAAATTGTTATTGGATTAAATAAACAAGTCATTTAGCAATTCCTAGTGCTCTTTTAAATGTAAAAAAGGCAATAGATGTTCTTTCATAAAAGAAAGCTGTTGAACTACATACCAGGGTGACCCAAGCAATATCATTTTAATGTTAAAATACACATTAAATGTGTATTAAAGTATACTCTGTGTTGCTGTAGTGGCTGAGCCCAGGTGTCCAGATGCTTCAGTAAACTGGCTTGTAAATGTTACACCCACAGTATGCAGCCTAATTTTCAGCAGCCTGTTTGTGAAGAAATAAAATCTAAATCTGCCCGCACTCAGTATGCAGTGCCATGTGCCTTTTCTAAATTGGCTCTGAGTCAAAGAATAAAATTGGGATGCTCTGAAATAAGCTTCTTTCATTCACAACTTTTTATTCATATTTCATTAGGGCCCTCTTCGGACAGTACATTTCCCCTAGCATTGTGCCTGGGGAGCAATCATCAGAGAGCCTCAGGCTTCTCTCTCTTCCAGTGCTTTCCTGGTTGGAAGAAGCGAATGACCAAACTGGTAGATCTCATTGTCAGGGCTGCACTGACTGGAGATAGTAAGCCCACTCTCGTGTTCTCTCCAGGGGCAAAACGGAGGTGAATAGTAATTGTACTCCCTGCTTGTTCCCTGCTTAGAGTCCTGGATGTTATCCTGTAGAGTTAGAGCGGGGCCCTCGAGGCTTTGGATTCAGCCTTCGTGGAGGGAAGGAGTATAACATGGGGCTGTTCATTCTCCGACTTGCTGAGGATGGCCCCGCCATCAAAGATGGGAGAATTCATGTGAGTACAGATTTTGAGAGCTTGCCATCCAAATCTGATGACTTTTCAAAAGTTCGTTTTCATGTCTTTTAACCCGCTGAGTTGTGAAGGGTATGTTCACAGCTGCGTTTTTTATTTCGGGGGGAGTGTTCCTAGATTTCATTTCAGTGGTGCTTATCACTGGGGCCCCACTTGCATGGTATTTTCTATTTGCTGAAACCTTGAATTATGGATTCCTGTGTTTTTATTTTTGTACGCACATGTCATTGCATTCATGGATTTTTCTGATCCATCTTGCCAAAAAAGATGGAGTTATAAAGTTAACAGTAAAGAAGTCTTCAGCATTATGAAGGAGTACACTCAGCTTGTACAAAAATAAATTAGCAAATGGGTTTAAGTGAAAACCTAAAATAAATGAGTGTGTGGCACAAATTCACTACTTCAAAATAAATAAAACTCCTCTGATTAATGCAGGAGAAGATGATAAATAGGGGGGAAAAGATTGCTTCTCTCCCAGCAGTTCCCAGTTCATGTACTCATGACATAAAAATACATCACCCTTGGTACATTATAGAACGTACGTGTTCTCATACTCTGAAATCTTGGGGTGGGGGGGGTGGAGCAGAAGAAACATTTAGGCTGCCAATACAATCTTTATGCTCTGCTGTGAGCTTTTATGAACCTCGCAGTATTTCAAGTGATCATCTCCTTTTGACGCTAAGGCCTTCTGAGTGAGTTCATGGAAAAAAGCAAGATGTTGTAGCATGGCTAAACCACTGACCCAGGTGCTTCTGAAGTACTTGATTTCATAGCTTCTAATGGCAGTGTAAATAACTAGTGACTCAACTCTATGGATATAGAGTTTTTCTATTTGAGTCAATTGGACCAGAAAAAAAAATTGAGATTCCCCCAAAATATCCAGATCTCAATACTAGTATTTAGATTCAGAATCTTTTAGAAGCCCCAATTTTTTGGGGGGGGGAGGGGAGTTTCCAATGGACCCTAACCAAACTATATCTCAGGATCTGCTGTGCCATAGCTAGCAACGTAGTCCCTGCAGCACAGCAGATCCAGGGGCTGACTTCTCCTTCAGCCCGGTTTAAACTGGCTATATAAGAAGCCAGCTCCAAGCAGCGCCAGCAGGTACAGTCTGCTTCCCCTGGCACAGCTGATTCTCGGACTGTCTTCTGCATTCCCTTTAAACTTAAAAGGGAGTACAGTAGACGTCTGACAAACAGCAGAAAGGCGGGAGCAATCTACTCCTGCCTCTCTGCTGTTTTCAAGTCTACTGTTAATTCTCGAATATGTCCCAGATTTCCTTGTATTTTGTTCCGTTTTCCTGAGAAAACCCATGTACAGAAAAATACCATTAAGATGTTTTTGAGTATATTTTTTGCCTCAGGTATATCCAAACGCACAGGGATTTATTTGTGTTTCATGTGGTTTGCCAGTAGAAAATGCCTTGGGTTCACTTGGCATGTGGGTTTGGAATCTGTGAGGTACGTAGCATGTATTACTGCCCCAGTAGAATTACTAAATATTTTCTTTCCTCTGTCTGCATTGGAATCCTTGGCATTTGTTTTTGTAAACTTGTGTTCCCCTGCTCAGTGAAAGGGATGGAGGAATCTCACTGCAGCATGTGGGACCCAACTTTGTTCCTTAGGAAAATAACTAATTTTTTATGGAGTTTGCCATTCTCCAAGGCTCTAAGTGTTTAACTATTACAGTAAATATAATCAATCTCCTGTCTTTTTCTTGAAATTGGCTTAACATTCAGCTGACATAAGAGAGTAAGATTGTAATCACACCTCAGAAACCGATCTGTTCTACTGGGAAATCAACCATTCAGGCATCAGAGGGATAACTGTGTCAGTCCTTTGCAACAAAAATAACAAAGTCTTGTAGCACTTGAAAGACAATTCTAGCTTTGTCAGATAAATGAAGAGTTTATTCTCACATGGTATGTGTGTGTGAGAGGGAGTATGCATCTCTATGCATGCCTATGTTTGCATGCCCAGATACAGAAATTAGTAAACAGTGAGCCAAAGTCCAATGAAATATGAAGGATAGCTGTTGAGCTATAATATTTCTATGTAGACTCTTAAATATGGACAAGATAAGAATAGTGATGCAGTCATGACAACAGTTTCTGACTGTTTCTGGCCATAGTGGGTTAATAAGGACTGTGAACTTATTTTCCAAATTGCACCTAAAATGAATAAAATCAAATTTGCTTAAACATGAAAGTTCTGTTCGTGTTGGAATTTCCATTTGGAACCTTTTTGTTCAGATATGGTGACTTGAGGTCTACTGCACAATGTATTGGAAGCTGAAATATTCTGCCACTGCCTTTCAGATGTTACCATTTCTGGTGGCTGATTTGCATCCACATTCTCTTGTATAGAGATTGAATTATTTATTCTATGGAAACAGCAGAACTGCATTGGTGACAGGGAATGCCAATCATCCACTGGGATCTACGTCAAATGGGCTTTGGCTGGTGTGACGAATGCCATTGTGTCATTCAAGTCGGATGACTTTGGCAATACTGAAGGCAAAAGTAGATGCATTTTATTTGGATCAACTAGGTTGGGCTTGTGTGTGCCTACAGATTTTTATAGATGGGTGCAGCATGTTAAATCTGGTAATGTAGAAGTATACTTCATAAACATATAAATAAATAAATATACTGGATATAGTCATATGTGTTCACATAATGGTAAATCTGTTTACAACATCTGTAGAAAAGAGCAAGAGTCCAGAAACACCTTAAAGACTAACAGAATTTGGGGCAAAGAAGAATGCCAGAAACAGCCTGAAAAACAGTTCAGATATATTATGATAAAAACAAGCTCCCAAGGGAGGAGCTCTTGTCAAAATGGACAAAATAAACTAGACAAGAGAAGCTGAGTGACCACTCTCAAGCACCAGTTCCTCAGGCCGCTGTCCTCAAACCCCACAGAGAACTCAACAAAAACATGAAGAAATGACCAACGAACATATAGGAACAGATTTATATGGATACACCAAGAAACCAAGACTGGGCACTTTCTACCTCCTGGCAAAGATACATAAACCAGGCAGTCCTGGACATCCCATTGTCTTGAGCATAGGCACCATCACTGAAGGAGTATCAGGATATACAGATTCCATCATGAGACCTTACATTACTGATACCCCCAACTATGTCCATGATATCTCAGACTTCTTGAGGAAACTGAAATCCATTAGCGATCTCCCAGAAAGCAGCATTCTAGTTACCATGGATGTTGAGTCACTATACACCAACATCCCCCAAAAGGATGAACTACAAGCCATTAGAAACATCATCCCTGACAGCAACAGCAGATCTTGACACTGAACACTGCATGTTTGTTCTCATCCACAACTCCTTCAGGTTTGGTAAGAACTTTACTATCAAACCAGTGACACGGCCATGGCTCCACAGGACACTACTATTTTCATCACAGATTTAGAACAGCGTTTCCATTGGCATTTCCATTCCCCTTTGTTTGAGATTCATTGATGGCATTTTCATTTTCTTGACCCATGACGAAGCCCTAGGTTTTTGCCAGTCTTTCAACAACTTTCACCCCACCATCAATCTACCTATAAATTAATCTACTCAGGAAATGCATTTCCTGGACACTACAATACAGAGTCACAAAGGACACACCAGCCCCAGTTTATACCAGAAACTGACGTATCTATATGTCTTCAGCTACTACCCCCACCATATCAAACCATCCATTGTCTATAGCTAAGCCCTATGCTAAAATCACATCTATTCCAGCCCCTCAGACTGAGATACTCACTTTGAAGGATTTATAGCAGGTGTTTTTACAACTACAAAAGGCCAGAATGATATACAGGGACAGCTTGCTACAATACAAGCCCAAAGAAAATGACCACTGGTGGTCACCGGCAGCTCACAACTCTAGTCAGTCTAATTTTTTAATTACCTACATCCCATGCTGGATAGTGACACTTCCCTTGCATGGGCATTGCGCGGCTGACCTTTTCTTGCTTATAAACAGTTGCTAACGTAAAACAACTTCTCAACTGCAATGATAAACTGCTTAACAGTTGCATGGACTCTGGTATCAAGGCCTGCAGCAAACCAAGATGCCAACTTTTTCTCATATGGATCCAGCAACACTCTCAGTGGGCCAACATCAGCCATTCTATCTCAGGTTCATACTTTTGTTCATCCTCTGATGTGATTTATGCCATCATGTGCCAGCAATGCCCTTTCGCCAGTGTTCCCACTAAGCTGTGCATGTGAGTTGCTGTTCATTAACACAGGCAGCCCAGTTCATCAGCCATCTGGAGCCACACAGGGTCTTGCACAGACCACTGTGGATTTTAAGATTAAGGCAATTATATCAGTATATGAACTGTTCTGCTTAGTAGGGGGGGGAAAGAGGGAACATTGCCTTCTACCCTCTGCATCAAACAAAAAATAAATGGACTTTACCGCAACATTAAAAAAAAAAGTAGGGGGATGTTTAGTTTCATTCCTAAGAGTCACAGTTCAAAGTGGGAATAGAAGGACTGCTGAATTGCAACTGATAACAAAGCTCAAGATAATGTACCTTTCTGGACTGAATTGAGACCTGGGTTTCTTTTTCCATTACCAATGTTGATTTCTTCATTCCTACCATCCCTCTGCATTGCACATCTAACACACTCAGGCCTGCTACTGTCAGTTGTCTGCTATTGTCATTCAGCATCTGAAATCACTCCACTCTCCAAGATTATATTGACAGATGGACTCAGATTCTAGCTGTATGTAGTAAGCAGTGACTCATGTAGAAGTAAGCAGTGACTCATGAAAGCTCATACCTTGCCAGAAATTTTGTTAGTCTTAATGTGCTACTGGACTCTTGCTCTTTTCTACTGCTAGCAGTTTCCTGTTGTAAAGGTTGTATCCTTATTCTTTTAAAAATGGATACGCATCTCAGAAATAGGTCTGGCTTCTAAAAGGATCATAGAAAACAACATTCACTTAATTTCTAATGTCATAACGTTTTAATTCTTTTAATTCTTTATTTTTCACAAAAACCCTGTAAAGAAGGTCAATTTTACTGTTCTTACATTTGATGTTGTTCAGAGAGGAAATAGAAGTTAAAAAGAAATACTCATGTTTGATCTGGATTTGATCACAGTTTAAAGTTGAACACACTATGCATGCACTGTTCCACATTTGCTCCTGTGTGTATGGGTTGTTTGTCGGCTTGTTTCTCTAGGAGCTACTCACCTAGGCAAAATCAAGTTTTTGTTCATTGTTCTATCTGCAGTTCATTCTCCCTGGCTAGCTGTGGATTTGACCAGACTGTTGTTGTTTATCAGAGTATTTAAAAAGCATATGGTGTGCTGATTGATAGAAAACTATACTGATAGAAATTTGTTTTCTGTTGGGTCATTAACTGCAATACATTTCATTCTGGAATGTATTTATAAAGTATAGAATAAATTATATCTGCAAGAGTTAATAGTAGCTATCACCAGATCTTTCTTGCAGAAGCCTTTGTGTGGCTGAATAGCCTGTAATACATTGCTACCACAGTATTTTTATTGCAGTCATCTGAGAGAATGATGACATTTGTCTCCAACTGGCAGTAAGGTAGTTAAGATAATGAAACCTGAAGCCAGTTCCAGATCTGAGCCACAAAAGCTGTCCTATACTATTTCTCAGTCAGTGTAGAATCTTTCCACCTAAGTGCATGTGTTCCCTGAAATGAACTCCTCTAGTATTGCATGGTCTTTTCAACTTCCTATTAAATAGCTGGAGAAGGAGTACTGTAAAGCTTTGTAAACTGTCCCCATTCTTAAATACAGAAACTGCTCCATATAACTGGGTTGAAACACCACTTTGTCCTATGTTTTAAGTGCTATCTCTTCAATCCCCTTCATTATACCTGGGATATCAGACTTTAACACAGTGCTATGTAAAATTTATACTAGCAAGACTGTTACGCAATTCACAAAACTGAACTGCAGATTGTATGACGTGGTGACACCTGGTGGCAAAGTGACTTAATTGCAATCACACATATCACAATTCTTGCCTTGTATGTCCCTTTACCCTGACACCCAACCCCACCCACCCAGCAGTCCCATTACTACTCAGTCAGGAGTTGCTATCAGGATGCACTGTTCTGTATTTAGAAAATGCCTCCAACTATAACCACCCGATGTGCTCACCAGAAAGAGACCCCAGCCCTCCGGTTCAACGCCTGTTTCCATTCCACCCTCTCCTTGTTGCTCATCGTGGAAGCATCTAATCTTTCTTAGCATTCCTAAAAATGTTATGATTCTTCCTTATTTCTTTTGCACCAAATCCCTTCAGAAGGAGGCATCTCCACAGTCCAGCTCTGTCAGACCTTCAGAACGGGTATTTGTTCTCTCATTCTCCCATTTTTCACTTAAACCTTATAATAATTGTATGCATTTCATTTTGCCTCCCTGTTCAAGATCATTCAGCATAATGCTTAAAAAAGCAAATATTTAAATTGTGTAAGAAATTCTGGAGCAGTAAACAGCTGATGCTGTTCAATAGTACCCATTAGCACCCACATGTGGAATCTGTTTTAAAAGTGATGCTGATAGGGAAGACAAACTTATCTGTGCAACATTCTGCATGCTCACCCATCTGGCTTAAACTGTACCCTTAAGTGCTAGACATGCCATGTGAAAACCCCAGAGGTCAGCTAACTTGGGCTAATGTTGCACTTATATACCTATGTTGCACACAAAGCAGTATTGCATGGGTAGTCACCCAGTTTAAATAAGTCACAGTGACATTTCCATATGGGGGAGAAAGGCCAGGCCGGTGCCCCTCTGGCATTGGGGCTAATACTTGCTTCAACATGATGTTGGTGTTGGCCAAGCCCAGGTCTGGCCTGAATCAGACCCTCCATTGTCCCACGGCAAGGAAATGTAGATATTTATGCATTCCCTTTTTTGCCACAGGTGCCAATGGGGCTTATCTCAGGCCAGGCCCATTTGGAAGGGGAAGAGACAGGCCTTCCAGGATTGGCTCCTCCCCCTCCCACAGCATCCTGGAAGGGACAAAAAATATCCCAGTTGTTTCTGTGGTGTTTCATGGCAGCACGGAGCTGACTGGAGCATTTTAAAAAATTTCATGAGGATTTTTAAAACTAAACCCCCTCCCACCCCCACTGCAAAGCACTCCACTCTGGCTGCCTCATGTGGAGGCAGTAATCCGGAGTGGACCGGGGCCCACGGAGAAAACCTTTCCCAGTCTAGCCCAGGAAGTATGACGGAGGAACTGGAAGCAGTCTGGTGCAATGGCTACTGTGCAAAATAGGTCAATGTGTGTGAAATGTCACACAAGTTCTTCTTGCTTGCTAGAATCACAGCTATATTAGGTCAACATTAGGGAAGGACTGCAGAAGACAGCCCGAGGATCAGCTGTGCTTGGGGGAGCAGACTGTTCCTGCCAGCTTGGCTTGGGGCTGGCTTCTTGTGCAGCCCTGTTTAAACCCGGCTATGGGAGAAACCACCCCCAAAAGATGCTGTGCCACAGGGAGGAATCTGCTAGCTGTGGCACAGCAGGTCCTAGGGATAACTTCTCCTGCTGCACTGTTTAAACCGTGCTGCGGGAGAAGTTAAGGCAGCCCCAGGATCGAGCCGGCATTTTTTTAAAAAACTAATATTTTTGCTTCTGATGTATTGGATGTGAAAAAATTAATGATTTCCTAAAAATACCAAATCCAAATACCATATCATTATTGGGTCCAGAGCTTCTTGGGAATTCTGAATTTATTTCAGGTCTGATAGATCCAAACAAAAAAATATCAGTTAAAAATTTGTATACCCCTAGTCTATGTGGCTCACAAGAGCCTCTTGTGGCGCAGAGTGGTAAGGCAGCCGTCTGAAAGCTTTGCCCATAAGGCTGGGAGTTCAATCCCAGCAGCCGGCTCAAGGTTGACTCAGCCTTCCATCCTTCCGAGGTCGGTAAAATGAGTACCCAGCTTGCTGGGGGGTAAACGGTCATGACTGGGGAAGGCACTGGCAAACCACCCCGTGTTGAGTCTGCCATGAAAACGCTAGAGGGCGTCACCCCAAGGGTCAGACATGACTCGGTGCTTGCACAGGGGATACCTTTACCTTTACCTTTTTAGTCTATGTGACTTTGGGTCAGCTTTAGAATTTGGCGCTGCATGTTAGATTTCTGGAGAAGTGATAGAAGAATAAGCATGCATTTAGGCAGTGAGGTGTGTGGTAAATCCAGCATATGTTTATTTCAGTATAGATTATGCTAGGGGGTTGAATTAAGTATGATAAAACCAGAAGTTCATCCACTGGATGCTAGGTAGTGGTTTGGGCAGGCGCAGAGAGGCTTCTGTCTGCAGCCGCAGCGGCGGAGGATATAAGCAGCTGGTTAGCGCCTTCCTCCCCATCAGGAGAGGCGTTGCCTAGCTCCTTGGCCCCAGCAATGCCCCGTGGGATGCAGAGAGCCTTCTTTCTGTGGCTCACGGGGGCAGGGGTCTTAAGGAGCTGGGCAGCGCCCCTCCCCATCGGAAGAGGCATGGCCCAACTCCCTGGCACAGCACAGCTCTTTGTGCCCTGCAGGGGCAGGGTCTTAAGGAGCCAGGCAGCATCTTTCCCCATTGGGAGAGGCGCTGCCCAATTTCCTGGTCCTGGTACTGTCCTTGCAGAGCACAGAGAGGCTTCTCTCTGCAGCCCACCAGGGCCGGGGGCCTTCTGCCTACATGCTAAACTTTCAGAAGGCTCCTGGCAGGCAGGGCCTTTAGAACATTTAGTTTATCGTCAGAAGCATGAATCACTCTTTATGTATACAGATGTATTGATGCGTTATACTGCAAAACTGAATGATTGGATTTGAGATGACGGTGATAAAAATATGATGGCTGACCAATAATATCAGTCTTTACTATGCTTGAAAGAGAAGTATGTTATGGAAAGAAATTTTGTTCTTATCACATTACTAAATATAGGAGCAGTAAAACAATGTCGACATCTCCATATTAACCTCTGTACAGGGAAGCATATTTCAATATAGACCAACATTTAGGTTTGTGGGAAATGCACCTAAAGACTTTTCTGTAGACTCATTTTTATGGAGAAGTTGCTGTCTAGAGAGTTGGGATCATTTACAATTTATGTTCTAAGCGTACCAACCTCCAAGTAGGACCTGGAAATCTCCCAAAATTATAGTTTATCTTCAGACTACGGTTCCCCTGGAGCAATTGGCTACTTTGGGGGAGTTGACTCTATGACATTACATCCCACTGAAGTCTTTCTCTTCTCCCGGCCCTCCCAATCCCTGGATTCACCCTCCCCAGTCTCTGGGAATTTTCCAACCCAGATTTGGCAACTGTATTATATTCCTATTTTCTCCTTTTTGCCAGAGAGGTAATAAATGCTAGAAAAACTACCTTAGAAACTACACTAATTCAGTAGCTTTTAACCCATTAATCTACTACCACCCACCAAATGTACATTATCTTCCAGTGTACCGTAAGCCAGAAACAGGGAAGGACATAAAAACAGCACTCCAGACAAGGCAGTTTTATTTCTGTGATACCAGGATTTGTTCAATGACACTTTTGTACCTGATGGCCATTATTAAAGATTCTGGTTAAGATAGTATGTGTTAGAAAAGGTGAAGGACAGGATAGCCCTATCACAGCGAGAGAATGGTTTCCAAAAGTATGTGAACTAATGCTTTTAATGAAGCTAATAGCTTTTTAAATAAATCCCAAGCTGCACTTGTTGCATTGAATGGATATGGATGTCAGTTTTGTATACAAAAAATGTTATTTACAACTTATAGTAAATTTGAGGCTTCTGAATATAACTTTTTAATCTACTTTTACAACTCTTGATTATTTATATTATGGGCTGGATCCAAAGGAATTGATTAAAGGCACACAACCTGTAAATGGGGGGGGGTGTTAAAAGAAGGAGCTAAAGTACTTCTCCTAAACAGCAGGCATTTGAATATTCTTTGTAATTTACTCTGGGTGCTTTTCTCTCCTCAGGTTGGTGATCAGATTGTTGAAATCAATGGAGAACCAACTCAAGGAATCACCCATACACGAGCCATTGAATTGATTCAGTCTGGAGGAAATAAAGTTCTCCTTCTTTTGCGACCTGGAACCGGCTTAATACCAGACCATGGTAAGATGCTGGAACTGCTGCCTTGTCTACAGAGCTGGTGGATGAGACAGGGAATTCATATTTACTTGTATTTCATATTGAGGATGCTGCTGTTCTTCATTGTTAAAAACAATGAGGAAACAGTTAAGTCTGCCTTCTCCTAGGGAGGCAGGTCCATGAACCTGACTGCATTTAGACATTCCTACTCACCCCCTTTCTGTTCTTACAGTCTTTCAAATGTCTTCCTGCTCTCTACATTTTTATATCTTTCTTTCCAGCAGTAGTGTTGGGGTGGGGGAGTTCCTCTCCAAGGCTCTGTATAGTGGAGGCACTGTTTGAACTCATCTAATCGTTTTCATACCAGCCATCTTCAGCCGACACCCTCAAGAGAAACAGTGATGCAGTGGGTCTGTAGCCATATGGTCACTTGCAAGTCCAGCCACACAAGGAAACAGTCACTGTGGGTCATGTTGAGAAGCATCATAAGTTCCATTCCTATGCATTGATTTCATTCCTTTCAAGAAATTCATGCCAAATGTTCTCTTTCTAATGGTAACCCCAACTTTGATTTGTATTGCTACAAAAGTAGTTTCTGTTATATCTTGGTCAAATCCTTTGTCTCTTCCCAAAGTCCATTCTATCTTTGATAGTGTTCCTCAGTGTTTGCCCGTAAATGAACTGGCCTAAGTAAATGAATGAAGCAGCTAGATGTATGTCCTGTGGAGACTCATCACAATGCAAAAAATGTGTTCTGACTCGGTTAACAGTGTAAATTTTTCAAGATCTATCCATGCATGCAGTATCAGGCCAGGGCAGGAAGCATTCATTATAAAGACACGTGTAAAGTGGCTTCAGAGAGATGAATCTTCATTTGTATAAGATATTGTGAGACTTATAACCTGTCCTTGCCGGAAGCATGTTTAGGTGAAGAGTCATCCCATAGATCCTGTAAAAGGGGGACAGCAAGGTCCATTCAGCTGACTTACCTGCCCAAGGGTATTGGTATTGCCCTTTTAAATTCTTCTGACTGTTTTCTAATACTGAAAAAGAAATGGAAGTTTGGTCTGCCTTAATGTTCTCTTCTCCATCTTGAGGAAGTCAGTCATTCACATCTGCTGAGTTTGCAACCTTTGGAAGACCACAACTCGTCACATACCTGTCTGGACTTGTACATAGTTTGGCCATTTTCCTGCATGTTTTTCTCAAATTATAATCTTCTTTCCCTACACGTACATAAATCTATTCCTTTGCTTGTGGGAAATATAGGTTAGAACCCACATCTTGGTTAGCTTAGATTCATTTTTATCTAGAAAGAAATTAAGTCCTGAAACCCATCTGGTAAGGGGGTTCAAGAGCATCTAACTGTCTTCTGACTGCCTTCCTAACAGAAAAGCAAATGTCCTCGTAAGCCCTACTGCCAGTTCTGCTCTCAGATATTGCCGGAGTCTGGGCATTCATTCACTTCAGGAGCTGGAGCCAGTCCACTGTCTTGTCAGTGAAGTAAATAATATATAAGAATAACTCAAAAGCCAGTAGGATATGTTTTCCCAGGAGCTTTTTAAACATTTATTTTTTGCTTTGCTAGTGCAAAATTTCCTATGTAAATGTTTTTAAAAATGTAAATGTATTTCTTTTCCACACAATTTCCTATTTCCTTGGGAAATTTCTGAAGCAGTCTCATAGCATAGACACATAGACATTAAGTTATGGATGTAACTTTTCTCAGGGCATTTAAAAAAGCAGGTTCCTTCTTAGATCCTGGTTACCCAGAATTTCCTTGGGAAAGACTGCACAGAAATGGATATTCCTTTTAAATTTAATTTTTCAATCGGTAACTTTCCGTAAAGTGATTATGCAAGCAAGCTATGTCTCATTGAGCTTTACCACCTGCCATCTTTAGCTAGTAATGCATAGTGGGTAATCATTAATTCCACACACAGTTTCAAACGCAAAATATATTTGCATTTTTCTTTACTTGCTAAATAAACATGTCAGACATACTTTGCAAAACAATGATGATTTGATCATACAGTAACAAGCCATTCTGATTGTGACTGGTAGAATTTGCAAGCAAAATGGCAAATGCAGAAACTATTGGATGCGCCTATAAAAACTCTGATTTGACTTGTATGAGAAAAGTGTTTGAAATCAAGAGAAATCCCAAATCCCAATTTTAAATGTGCTGGGGAGGAGGACACTGTGTTTTGGAGGAGCATGTGCTCTCAGAGCAAAATGATTTGTTCCTTCAAATGTAGTTTTTGTGAGAGCGACTAGAGCATTTTTCAGTTGTCGTGTTCCTGGCACTGTGACCACTCATAAGGAATGAAAGTGCTGTACACAATCCTCTGAGTACTCACGATTATCATTTCTTCTCAAAGGGGCAACATGTAGATTTTTAGCCTTGGAACAGCCATGGCTGAAAATTTATGTGTTTCTTTGAGAAGCGGCAATAAGCGTAGCAAAAGATTGCATCTGGTATTTCTCATATATGCAGGCAACGTAGCAACTGAAAAGGGACAATATAGTCGTATTTATCTGTGACAAGATGATGTTAACAAAGATTTATTAAAGCTGCCACTGGACTCCAGCTTTGTCGTGCTACTTCAGATAAATACAGCTACCCACTTGAATCTAAGATGATGTTAAGAATGTTTGAACTCGGAAGCTCAGACCCAAGAGACTGTTTTGTATGTACTACTTAAGCAAAGTAGTAATGGACTGTTAATGAAAACATGAAAATGCTGTTAATGAATACAAGAGCTGAATAATAAAGGATATCATATGTAGCTCTAATCTCCGTGGAAGGAGATGCACCCATGGTGGAACACTTCAGAGTAAAATGAAACAATTAGATATTGTTCTGTTAGCTTAGTGAGACCTTCCATGATGTGTGCCTTGGATTAATTAGCATTAACTCCCTTTCCCAACTCTGGCACAGCTAATAGAGGTAGAAAAAGTGGCCAATTTTGTTGGTCTTAAAGGTGCCATTGGACTTAACTTTGTTCAACTAGAAAAAGTGTAGCAGAATCACTTTGTGACTTTTAGACCATTTATGCACTGGGAACTTCACTGCCCCAGATCCCATGGAGGAACACAGATCGAGAGCAGATGAGGTGCACTGGGTCAAATGCTCCCCCATGTGGGTACAGGAAGAGGTGGGGCAACCAGCCATGACTAAAACACCAGCCTGCAGCCCGGCATGAAACCTCCAGTGCGTAAACGGTCTTACTGAAAACATCAAGAATCAAGCGATAGTCCTTTGGCAACCTAAGGAAAAAATAGAAGCAACCAGAGAAACTCGCCTCCCCATGCAACTCAGCCCCGTTATGGAATTACAGAGAAAATGTTTTCTATACTTATGCTGTACCAGCTCTTGCCTCTGCTTGTGAATCGTACATTTCTAATGAAATCTTTTGCTGTGTGCTGTGATTTGGTATATAGTCCTGGGCTTTTTCTCTTCCTCCCTCAGGTTTGGCTCCTTCCAGTTTGTGCTCCTACGTGAAACCTGAGCAGCATTAAAGCTTTCAGTGCTTTTCTTGGTCTTTCCTTAAAGACTTGGTAAATCTGCATGTCTTGTGATTGACCTCTTTTTATTTGCTTTAAACAGTTTTTCACTCTCCTGTTTTTCAGTTTTCTTTTTGGCATGAATTGCTATAGGGCAGCTTATGACTGATGCAAAATAATTTGCTTTAGAAGCCACTTGTCAATTCAGCTAAGGACTATAGAATCCGACAAGCCCTTTCTTATGCCAGCAATATCCATATTCTAAGGAATACCTTCTAAGGAAATGGGTCATTAAACTATGGTTTCTTTGCTAACATCAGGAAACCTTAGAATAGCAACTACTTTCTCTCTTCTGCAAAACATACACCAATTTTCCAAGAAGTTGGCTCTCTCTTCTGAAATCTGTATGTACCATACCTATCTTCCCATCCATGAAATAGCATACAAGAAAGGGATTATAGCTGAGACCACATTTGACAACACTTCTTTACTTAGCTGAGCAGCTCACTTTTCTTTGGGACTAGATTGGCTCTGTTAGCAGGGGATAATAGACTTTGAAGCTGGATTGATCATCAATCAGCCTACAAAGGCCCAGGAATTATAGTAAGAAAAGCAGGTTGCCTACTTGCAATTCTTGTCCAGGTGGTCATCTGTGTATTCATACTAATAGGTTTTGCACCTGTGGAGAGCCTTATGTTTGAAACTTTTAGAGCTAGCATTTAAACATGAAAGACCTCTCCTTTCAGATGTGGTTTCAACTGCACAGGCCCAAGAATGAGTCATAGCTCCTTCCAAAAAATAAGAATGCAGCATAAGGGCATCTGTGACAGTGAAGGTGGGCAGGTTGTGTGATTGTTCATATGACCATTCAAAGACCAGTGATTAGTAGTACGCAATGTCTCATAAAAGTGCAAGACAGGGACCAGGTGGCTGCTCTGTAGATCTCAGGAAGTAGAATCCTTCTGCTAAAAGTTGCAGATACTGCCAGCAGCCCTCATGGAGTGAGCTTGAACTGGTTTATGATCCTGCTCCTAGTGCAACTTGATCTGAGATATCCAGTGGTTACACTCCCGTGAGGATGCCCTCTGGCCTTTCTTGGGACTTAGATATCATCAAATGGGGTATGTATGTTGTCTAAAGGCAGCAGTCTTGCCGATGTTCGTGGACAGGGCCTTCTTCGCATCCAAGGAGTGCAATCCACAGTCCACATGCTAATTGTGATGAAAACCTTATGCCATCTTCAGCAGAAAAGAAACATCAAGATGAAAGGCAACCTTCTCTTTGTGGAACCTTATATAAGGAAGGTCTGCTTGTAAAGCACAAAGTTCAGAATGACATCTTAGCAATATTAATGTCTTCTAAGAGTAACAAGGTGACTAGCGATTCAGAAGTTATACTCAGTATTTCAGTGAGGATGAGCTGAAGAGCAATGCATACTGATAATGGTGACCCTGCAGAACAAACTGGACTAATCTGTAATGTGACCTGATTGAGATGTGAAAGCAGGTATCATTTAAGGACATCAGAAGCAAAACAAACTTCCAGTGTCAAAAAGAGAATGGATCACCATCTGGAACTACTTGGTCTTGATGAAGCTGTTGATATCCCAGAGATTGCCAATGGAATAGAGACTTTTCTGGGATCATGAAGTACACAGAATAGAACCTTTCTTTGCTCTAGAAGTATGGCACAGCTTTTGTTGCTTCTTTACGCCAGAAGGACGCTATGTCCTGGAAAAGGATCATGTTTAGATGGGTAGCTGCAAACACTCTGCATGGCAGAAGCAAAGAGAATTCTATGGTGCACTGAAAAGTTAAAAGCCAGTGTTATGATGTTATGGCCTCCTTCCCAGATTGAAAGATATTGACATAGATGGGACAAGAAGCAGAGCAAAGTCACACAAATTCTCAAAAGTCTTGCTTGAAGCCCAAAGAGACTTTGGACTGATCAGCTGAGAAATGAGATTTGGAGTAGAAGGAAGAGTTATTAATTGAAGGGCTTGTGAGTGCCAATGGAGTTCAGTCATGTTGATGCAGGATTCCAAGAGTGTTGCCTTTGCTTCTTGAATGAGGATGGTGGAAGGCCCATGGATTCTTGAATGTAGCTTTTGATTCCCCTTGAGCATCTCACTGATCTTTTCTCTGAAGATGCCCTCCCCTTCAAATGGCAAGTCTTCCATCCACACAATAATCCTGCATAGTGTTGTATCAGAACAGCCTGCTGCCATGGTCTTTGTTCCACAATCAGCTTTATGCTTTGATGTCAGCAATTGTTGCTGTGTGAGGAGCCATCTTACAAAAGACCCACAGCTGTCTGATCACCTCTCTGAAGATATTAAAGAAAGATTGGACAATGTCTCCCACAGTGCTGAGACATCATAGGTAGTTAAATGCATGCTAGGTGCTGCTGCTACTGAGGTATTGACTCTGTTTACTTACCCTTTCCTGCTGCCTTTGTCAGAGCCGAATTAGAACCTCGATGGCCCTTACCTAGAAAAGGCTCAGTCACAACTGAATTTAATCTAATTCTTGTTGCCTGAGGCCAACAGTGAGAGGGCGTCTAGAGTTCGGGCCCTGCTGGTGGACCTCCTAATGGCACCTGGGTTTTGGCCACTGTGTGACATAGTGTTGGCCTGATCCAGCATGGCTTCTCTTATGTTCTAGCTGTCCTATGGTATCTAATAGACGTTTGGATGTTCACAGAGCTGAAACTGGTTTTAACTATACATCCTTAGCAAAGCCCATCAGGAGTGATACCACTATATGTGATTCTGAATCTAAGATACCAAAAACCAGATCTACTTGAGAGGACTGGGGTGTAAATTTCTGCTGAAGCTCAATAGCTGCATGAATTAGTCATTTAGAGTAGAGTCTAAATAGCCTGGATGATCAAAATGTCTTATCACAAACTTTGGATTCCAGTGAAGAAGAAGTTTCTTTGTGCTTTGATGCACTGGACACCAGTGAGTTCCTGTGAGACATGGGAGAATTTTGCTGTGTCACAGGCTGCATTCGTAACAAGTGAGGTATCATGCATTTATCTATTTACAATCATTGACCAGCATCAAAACATAGGTGAAACCATAGTAACATTATTAAGTTAACAACCAAGTCACTTAACATCATCCAAGGATTTCCACACTCTGCTGACAATATAACAGAACTTAACCACTGTATAAGAAATAGAATTAAACTTAGCTCCAAGTAAGATCCTCAGTATAGCTAGAGAATCACAGTAACAAAGGTAAAATAAGACTACTACTGATATCCTGGTAAAAATCACAATGCAGTAGAATGAGTAATCAATTCAATTGCCTGAGCTGCAATGGGACAGTCGATCCTTCATAGGCACATACTGAAATCTTCCACTAAGCAGTGCTGATGGAAATGCATGGAAACGAACTCTTGGAAAAACCCATCGGACTTTAACAAGGGTGATATGTGTTAAATATGGAGCAGTAGATTTCTTCGGGTTGTAAAAAGTGAGGTATCAATTATGTGGCCAACAGAGGAATTACTGGGAAAGCGATGGAGAATAGAAATGAAGTAACAGCAGTAGAAGAGACTCCAAGGTAAATGATTTTCATTCCTAAATACTAGTTCTAGAAGTTTCTGAACTGAGGCCTTGTTTAAGTGACAAGCCCATTAATGTGATCCACAGATACCACAAAACAGTAAAAACAAAACCCAAAAACCTTCTGTACTTTCGGTTGTTACACAGAAGAGTCAAGTGTGGAGTTCACTGGTAGATGTAAACTGGATTTAAGGATTATATGACATGTGGGAGTTTGGGACACCCAGAAACCAGGTGTGCAAAATAGGGAGGATGGTATGCAGACATCAAAACTAAGTGATATATTAGCAAATGAATACAGAGGTTATAAATCTGTGTTTTCCTCATGCCATTTTACCTACTGTATGAGCTTTTGTTGTTTCCTACCTAGTTTATCCTTAATTCTAAAAGGGTTTTTAATGTGTATAATGCATTTTTAAAATATTGCGTAACAGGTTTTATTTGTTTGTTTTGATGCAGGTGATCTGGATAGTTTTAATCCAACATCCTCAAGTGTAACACATGGTGATCAAACACCACTTCCCTCATCCTCACATTCTGCTTCCACATCTGAAGCATCTCATTTGCCAGGATCAGAAGAAGCTTTAATGAAAGTTCAGACATCTGAGAAACTGGAAGAACAGAAGAACACTGTGCCTGAAAAGAAAAGCACTTTAATGGAAAACCACTTGGAGATAGAGAATACAACCTCTACACAAAGGAATGTGAACAAGAAGGATCTCCTCTCCAGCCTAGGTAATGAGATGGCACATAGTAATGCACAGTTAGCAAAGGGCAAGGGAACCAGAGGCAGATCATCCAGTAGAGGCAGATCAGCTAGTCCAAAAAAGATAAGCAATAGTACTTCCAAAGACCAACATCAAATACGAAGCATCAGCCCTAGGAGGGGTGAACCTAAAAAACACAAGAGGTGCTTAGACCAACCAGAGAGTCCCAGGAGACACAGAAACAAGCACCAGGGAACATCTGAAAATGCAATTATTGGAAGAGGCCCTGCTCAGGAAAAGAGAGGCAGATCTGTCAGTCCCCAGAAATATCCAAGGAGCGAGAGAAGCAGAAACAAACTATATGTGGAAGAAGGGTTACCAGAACTTCAAAGCAGAGCACCTGCTAACAATAAAACTTCAACTGTACCACCAAAAGATGAAAAGGCTATATTAGGAGACTTGGGAGCCATGAAGGAAAACAAAAACCTAAATACAGCTACAACAGATGGGAATTATCCTTCAGACACTGCACACGCCAAGTCAGCAAAGCAATCTCTCTCACCCTCTAAGGCTAATCAGTTTGGGAAGAAAAAGTTGGAAGATGAAAAAATGAAGCCAAATGTTGAAGAGTCACACACTAACCAATTCCAAATGGCAGGTCTTCCTGATGAAGTAACACGTTCTGAGGATAAAAACACTACACTTGAAGCAGAAAAGCCTCTGAATAAATTCAGAGACAATGACTTGGAGCCAGCTGACAAAACCAAAGAGGATGGAATTTCCAAATCCGAGATTAAATCTCCAGTGAAGAAAACAATAACTCCTGGACCTTGGAAAGTACCAAGTGCAAGCAGAGTCACAAAAACAGCGGGTGTGACTGACAAACGGGTTTGACTGACAAATTTTTTAGAGCATATTTTAATTAGGTTTCTAATGTGGTCACATCTTGTTTTCACAAAACTATCATATTTCAGACACTGTGATTGACTGAATGAAAAGTACATTTGATTTGAACATGAACTAATTAGGCTGCATGAAGGACGTTTTGGATTGCGTGTAAGAAACTCTTCAAAAGCTGCTGTCCTTTTGTCCCTTTGAAAGGTTGTGTCCTGCTGCTCCTGATGTTGCACTGCTAAGGCTTTCTGATAGTATTGTGAGTTAATGAACAAATTTATTTAATGCCTATTATCAGTGTAATCATGACTCAGTACTCGTTCTTGTGCCAAGTTATCTACTGTATCCTGTTGAATCTTCTCCTGCATTTTCCACTGCCACAGAAAAGGAAGATTTTGTTTAAAGTTGAGTATTTACTCAGGCATGCTGCATGTTTACATAAGGGATATTTCTGAGTTCTCACTGCTTAAGCAAGACGTTGTATGAGCTGGTTCTCTTGGCTCTTTGGAATCAGGGAGCAAACCCATCCCAAAACCTTTGTCCTCAAAAGCAATTCTGTACCAGCAAAGTAAGTTTGACCCATTCTGCATATTTAATACTTTCATTTTACTGTATAATACCCCAAAATTGATTCGATTTACACAAATTAAACAGCATTATGGACATTAAGAAGTAATTATTAAATCACCATAGAATTCAATTAATTTCAATGAGACTACCTTGGTTTTAGGGTTGCCCTCACATGGTATGCATATGCGTTCAGTCTTACTATCATGCTGTGTCCCAGAATCTCCCATCTGTTCTTCATCTTTTTTTGTTTTTCCCCTTAATGGTGGTTGAATTTGAAACTTGAAATTTCTTGTCTGAAGATCTTAAATCCCAGCAAGCAAAGTGAAGCAGAACCAATCCACCACTGTTAACTTAAGAACTGTCCTTTCTTGTGCCTATTAACAGAAGCCTACTCTATTTTACTTTCCACATGTATTATTTTCAGCTTTTAAGCAGAATCCATTGAAATGTCTTTTGTTTCAGCATGTGTGCAAATGTTAATATTGATGAATGTTAACAGTGGAGCACCTTTGCACGTCAGGCATGTCATTATTTGGAGGTGGCTATGCATACAGAAAGAGCCTCTTGTGGCGCAGAGTGGTAAGGCAGCAGACATGCAGTCTGAAAGTTCTGCCCATGAGGCTGGGAGTTCAATCCCAGCAGCCGGCTCAAGCTTGACTCAGCCTTCCATCCTTCCGAGGTCAGTAAAATGAGTACCCAGCTTGCTGCTGGGGGGTAAACGGTAATGACTGGGGAAGGCACTGGCAAACCATCCCATATTGAGTCTGCCATGAAAACGCTAGAGGGCATCACCCCAAGGGTCAGACATGACCTGGTGCTTGCACCTTTACCTTTATCTATAAAGAGAAAACATTTGTTTTTTTCAGTGTTTAGTGCTGGTTGGTTACCATTGAAATAGTTTGGGTAACAGGAGTGCTTTAGTTTGACCGATACAAGCAAAGCAGAAAAGAGAAGGGAGATTTGCTATATGAACTTTTATATGATCTATAATTAAAATCTTAATTTTTTCACCAATAAGTCTCCCCCTGGGAAAGCAAAAAATATGACTCTCCCCAAATCGTACCTAGAGGAAACAAATAAGTTTTGTTTTTGTATTTAAATGCATGTCTATTTCAGCTACCCCCTTATAATTCACTTATTTATCTTATTCTTTCGCAAGCTTTTTTCCATCCTTGTTTTCTGCATCCTTCAGTTATTTCTGTCTCCACCCGCCCATCCCCAGCTTTTTGGCCTGCTCAGCCACCTACTGTGCACAGTTGATTCTTAGAAACTTGTAGGTGTTGTGGCAGAGCTCTCACTGCCTGGGATGCTCAGGTTCATTTTATATCCTGCCAGGATGATTTCTGTTAACTGGTTTTGTGGATTCGGCAGTGCTTCAAGCAATAATATAAGTTAAAACTTGTTCCCAGTAGCATAGCCAGCGCTGCAGCAGCACACTTGCTTATACTGCAGACACCTTTCTGTATGAACTCTAATGCTGAATGAAACTTTCCTCTCTTCTTCCTCCCACCCTCACAAAATGGGGAAAGATGTATCCAAATCTGTTATTTAATGGCTGTTCAATAAGAAAATGATTGCAAGGCTTCTCTTTCATACATACCAACAGCCTATCATTTCAAGAACATTTAACATCCTTTTTCTTTCAGAGGCCAACGTATTCAAGTAAGTTTTTTTTTGTAGTTAAATCATCTAGACCAGAACATTGGGTAGTCAGTTACCATTCCATTGATCTCAAATAGGGATTAGGGAAGCAGCTGGAAGTGGAACTCTTAAAGAAAATGAGATTTCCCTCTTTGTAGACAACCTCCCCACTGTCATGATGTGTGTTTTACCACTGTTGCTAGATCAGGGCAGCTGCCTCAGTAACACCAACAGGAAAGCTTTCCCATTTACAAGAAATTTTGTCCCTACTCAGCCTTTTCATTTCTCTGTGTGCTCTTCTTTTTCCACTAAAGCCAGCACTGATTGTTAGCAAATGGAGGCAAGGCTGGGATCTTTAGGGATGTTGTTTCTTTTGGAAGTATTGCTTTTTCGTTATTATTAAAGGTTACTGGTACATATATCTTTCCTTGCTTGCTGGGTTGGAATACTAGTGCAATGGCTTGTGGACTGGTCCAGCCGTCTAGGACACTAGCGATTCTGTGAATTCTCTGGATGTGAGTTCAAGGTAGTGAACCTCCTGTGACCTCATATGGGGCATGATTTCAGGATTGAGCTCAGGAACTTCCTTATAGAAGAGCTGTATCTGTTGTTAAGGTAAGGTGACGTTGTTGCGGCATTTGTCCGAATAGCTGTTCCCTTCAGCTGACTGTGCCACTGCAGCTTAACCAGAAATGATCAGCATAAATGACATCTTGCTTGCCAGCTACAAGTCATCTGCTCAAGGTTCGTAAGCTGCTTAGAAAACATGGTTGCTGACTGCCTCATTCCTTACTAACCTCCTCCCAGACTGATCATCGCAAGGGGAGACTGAATTATGGCAAGGATTGCAGCAACTGCAGCCAAAGCTTCAGCACAGAGCTTGCTGGCCAGCAACTGTCACAGGAGAGAAAATGGAAGCCTACTCACTGCTGGAAAAGAAAAGGGGCATAATAGGCATTCTTGTTCTTAGAGGTTCATCCTCCTTTGACTGTCAGGACCATATACTAGTGTAATAACATTCATTTAAATTGTGCTGGAATGCCTGTTCACCTTTTTAAAAACTTGAAGAAATTGTATGTTCATAAGCTGTACAAATCAAGTCCCCTAGACAGCCTCTGCAGGGCTTTCCCAGCCCCCTTTTTGAATAGAATTAACCCCCCCCCTTACATACACGTCATATCAGATTTGCTTAACCGCTTTCAGCTTGAAAAGCACCTTCTAATAATTTGTCTCAAATGGTGGGATTCAGGAAACAAAAATAAAAGCTGCACTGGCTGTGGTGGCAAGTCACTGAGACAAATAGATCAGTTCTGAACAGGAGTTACGAGCTGTTTAAGAAAAAAAACATTTCTGGTTAAACTATTTTTAAAATAGTTTTTCTTAATGTGTCATTTGGTCTTGTTTAAGAACTCAAGTTGCTGTAGGAAGTATGTGCAAATATTGTAGAATATTACTGTGAAAATACTTAATATTTGAGTTAGGCTATGTAGGTTAATATCTTAATAAACGTCATGAATCCCTTCAGTAAGATTATCTCCACTCAACCACAGAATATAGCATTGACTGAAAACTGCAGAAGTATCAGGATAACCCAGTGAAACTGAAATGGCTCCTTTCACCTCTACTCAGCAAGTAACCATCATCCAGATGCTACTCTACCATCTAATGGTGTGACCTAATTTGTTGTCTTCTGTTTAATGTGAACCCTCCTAGTCAGAGACTCTATATCTGTACGTATCTGCATAAAATGACTTAGCAATGTGGCCTTGGAATGCTGAGAAACCTATGGTTGTACTGGATGTAAATGTTTAAATATTGTACAGCACCTTTATATATACTTCTGAGATTCTGACTAGAAAGACCTGTAAATTGCTCATTATTTTTTATATAGATACATTAAAGAGAGACTCTAGTTCATGGCTTCTGGCTTATTGTATACTGTAGCTGCCTTCTTGAAAAATTAGCTCTTTTGCTTTACAGCTTGTGAGACTGTTGGTTTCATTCCAGTTGTGGGTGGAAGGAAAAGAACTGTTAGCATTGTTCAAAAACACTTGGGCAGACATACATACATTGCTGTAACAGATACATTTTGCAAAAGTTCTCATGCTTCTGAAATTTTTACACAAGCACACTGTTGCAGTTACTGTCGATTCATCTTTCGTAGGGAATGCTTCAAACAGTTCTACAACTGGAAAGATACTTTGATACTTTTGACTTTCAAACAATTCTTCTACAACTGGAAAGATACTTTTGATTTCCAACAGCTATACATTTGACCTTTACAAAGAATGCAACAAAGCTGTCCATTCTTCCTTGGCTTTTCTTTGGCAGTATGTCTTAGGTGGTAATTGTCATTAGTTATGTCAACAGTTTACAGACTTTACTTCTGCTAGCACAGAGGGCACTATATTTTCCTTAGAAAGCTCTAGGGCCAGTGTCTCTCTTGAAAGATGGTAGTTTCTTCCCCTCCAGCAAATGAAGTTAGTTTCATTTTTTTTAAATGGTTTCTGTGCCACTTCACACTTTTTCCTTATTGTGTGGGAAAACTATATAAATATGTTCTGATGCCTTTTGAGTGCATTTGAGAGATGTTAAGGGTTTTAATTGTGAATGTGATTTTCACACACCTGTACATACTAGCATACCTTCAGGGAAAAGAAGCGATATTGGGAACAGGTGCAGGTATAGTGCTTTATCATCAGTCCCCTAAAATAGGAAAATGTTCAGGGCCAATCCACTTTACATGGAGCTAAATGCCACCAGTGGGTAGCATAATCTATCCCACCAGAAATTTGGCTTTTTAATTTCCTCTTAAACAGGGTACAACATCTGTTCTCACTCTATGGAAAGATATAAACATTGCTGTGTTCTTTCCTGGAGAGATTGCGTCGCTTGTACAGATCAATCTGAGCTTGCTTAGTAGTATAAAAACTATCATCTTTACTGGTGTGGGGGGCAGACCTACTGTAAGCCACCTTCTGGTGCTGGTTGTATGTTACTAAGCAACTGCAGTCTGAACTGCCAGATGCCTGGAGAGATTATACTCATCTTATGGGGATTGAATGTCAGCCAAAATAGGCAAGGCCTAGACTTTGATAAAAAGCTTTTCCTGAATGATACTAGTCTCCGCAGTAGAGGTACTTTAGGCTTTACAAAGTGTAGCTCAACAGTAACCTACAGAAAATAAGTGTTTCTGCTAGAAACAAACACCTGGTCTTAAGAACCACATAACCCAGATATTACAGAGAGCCAGTTTGGTATAGTGGTTAGGAGTGCGGACTTCTAATCTGGCGAGCCGGGTTCGATTCCGCGCTCCCCCACATGCAACCAGCTGGGGAACCTTGGGCTCACCACAGCACTGATAAAGCTGTTCTGATCGAGCAGTAATAGAGCTCTCTCAGCCTCACCCACCTCACAGGGTGTCTGTTGTGGGGAGAGGAAAGGGAATGCGAATGTAAGCCTCTTTGAGGCTCCTTCAGGTAGAGAAAAGTGGCATAAGAACCAACTCTTCTTCTACAAATCATGATGTCAAATTCTTGATATGGTCCCATCTGTGTATATTTAAATCCTCAGAACAATGCCACAGAGTTCCCCTTCCCTAAACACACAAAAAGTCTAAAATGTTGGGGAGAAAAGCTTTAATAGAGAGGCGCATTATGCCTCCCTTAGTTCAGGGGCATCCAGCTGCTGAGCAGCATGTGAAAGGAGGAAGAGGAACTACCACTGCTGTGTGACATAGGCTGCAGCAGTGCAGATGAAGGGGTTGGGCAGGAGCCACTGCCACAGTTCCCAAGGAATGGCAGAAAGGATGATGTGTGGGGTGGGCAGAGGAAGTGGAGAGACAGCTAGATATGGAAAGCTTCAGGAAGGTAGGTGGAGCAGATGGATGGGCATGGCAAGTGAGCTCACACACGCACACTCGTTTGCTAGATAGGAGTGGGAGCCCGGTCTATGAATGCAGCCATACTGCAAGTGGGGAGCAAAAGGGCGGGAGGGTTAGTTAGATTGAACTAAGTCTTGCAGGTTCAATCTAATCCATATATCTAAGTTTTATATGGCCCCTTAGACAGACCATAAACAGCCAAGCCAGATCTTTCCACAAACCTGAGACAAGCCACAGGTTTACAGAAAAATCTGTAAGTTCTGAAATGATATAAGCACCACCTGAAGCCCTTTGGGATGTCAGTGGAGTTAGCTATTCAGTCACAATAATATCACTACTCTTCAAGCCTTGTTTTCTGTCAATAAAAGAGGAGGGGCAAGGCCCTTTCCCAGGATATTTTGCCTTACCAGCCACCCCCACTCCCCTCCCCATCTGCCCTAGAGGGAGGACTCACTGAGGGCAACTTTGGCAACAGCCACCAAATAACTATCTCATGATTCATTTCAGGCCCAGGGTACTTCATTACTATTCAATAGCAGCTGTCATGTGAAAGCCACTGTGCTAGAATGTGAAGAGTATTAACATGTGGGGAGACCCACGTTTGAATCTGTGCTCTGCAATGAATGGCCCAGTCATTCGCTCTCAGTTTAACCTACCTCATAAGGTTGTTGTGAGGATAAAATGGGGATGAAAACAATATAAGCTGCTTGAGTCTCCACTGGGAAGAAAGCATATACTGAAATAATAGTGAATAAAACTCAGAACTAGGAGAGGAAGGAAGGACGATATGACGGTTGCCAGGAGAACAGGAAATAGGGAGGGATGGTTCCCCCCGTTCACACAATTCTTTGTGGGTAGTGTGCTTGTTCATATTCTAGCTCTCTCCAGCTGGGCTAGTTTGAACTATATCTTGCTGCAATGTAACTCAACTGTTGCAATATATTCTTAATTTCATATTTCTCCAGTAATGGGTAGTTTCTGCTGTACTCCATGGGAGCTGCAGATTTGTCCCATTAAGATAACCTTTGCTTTATTATAATAATTATAATAAACTAGGGTTTATTGAACTATCACTCAGAAGAGTAAGGCAGCTGCATGCATGTTGGTGTAAAGTACCAGCTTCCATACCAAGCCCGTGTAGATGACTGTCTTGACTCCACTGATCATACTTGAGCTTTGCACTTAGGCTCTGTTCTTCAAGTCATGGCTTGATTTTCCACAACTAAAATAAATAAATTGGACATCATTACTACCAATCTGAGAAATTCAATTCAGAGTCCAGTTAAAAATCCCACCCCAGCAAAAGTGGTTTCATAGTTTGGTTTCAATGGTTTGGTTCTTCTGGTGGTCTAGTTTTTATGTTTGTGGAGAAGAGGAGGTGGATTTTACTGATTCCCCTTTCCTACTGCAGATTCCCAATTTGTCCCCCAACACTGTTGCCTTTGGATCAGTGGATGCAAAGGAACATGACTTTGGGAAGCAAAGAAGGTTGCAGTTGGAGGAGGGAGGCAAGAGAGTTGCTTTACTCAAGTGTAAGATTGCTCATGCTACTTAGGATCAAAGCTTATGGCCTTCCCACAGCAGAAAAGCTGAGTGCCAGACTTAGCCAGCGTCCAAACCAGCCCCTCCCCCTTTTTCACCCCCAAATTTACATCTGTGTAATTCTGCTTCCCAAAGTCTTAACACAATGGTAAGACACATTTAAAAAATCACCATTTAATTACCCATCTCAACACTTACTCTGATATTGAATCCTAGCAGGTCACTTATAACACCAGAGACTGCAGACAAGATCACCACACGTGTAATGTTGTAGATTAAGGGATTCATTGTCAACCCATACAGTCTAAATGGCGTATCTAACTCCTGTGGTAAAAGAAGACAAATTAGTGTGGCAGTTCTCCTCCTACTCCCATACGGTAAGGGAATGGTCATACATCCCTTACCAGCAAACCAGACTATGGAGTGCTAATGGGAAAACTGCTGCAAAAAGGTTGCATTGTTCTTAACCACTACCTTCAGGAGCTTTGTAGACAGCTTTAGGACATTGTTCACAAGAATGAGCTGTTCTTTCTTATTTGGCTTCTTCTCCATCTTTAAATATAAATTTACCTGAAACACAGATTGTGTTTTAAAAGCATTTATTCAACACAGACACTAATGCAAGTCAGTACTGCAATTGTAGAGTCTGCAGGTTTGAATAACTGTAGCACTGGTAACTTCCCTCATCCTCCCTTAAAGGCAGTATCTAAGCTGCAGAAGACACTACCCAAAGAAATGTTTTGATTTTATCAGCAACTATTGTATTTTTATTTGAGCCATACCCAAGACTGACTTCAGAAGGAGTTTTTAAATTATATTTTAAACTATATAGACATACACATTGCTTATCTGGATGGAAACCAATGTCTCTGGTTCTCCCATCACTAAAACTCAAAATGGAAAGAGACAACAACAGTCCAAGAAGGCAAGTCTACAAATTAATCCTGGGTAGAAGTAGAAACTGTATAGTTTTAAAAGCCTGGCTGGAATAGTTTTAAGGGTGCCTACATTTTGTGAAAGAGGTTTAGCAATGATAGTCATGGGAATGTGCCCAGGCTATTTGCTTCCAAGGATATGGAAGATGTAGGTGTGAAAGAAAAGCACCCAGGGGTGGTGGTGTGTGTGTGTGTGGAAGAGTTATACAGAAGCCACACACCCCAAGGACTAGCAGGTTGGCCCAGCTTCTTCCTAGCTTCAGATTTTGCCAGACATTATCTGCATAACTCCCAGTTTCTCTATAGCCATACAAACCTCGATTTCTTTAAAATAGAGATCAAAAATCCACACTCATTTGTTCCAGCTACAAATGCCTGTACTTGTACAGTAAAATTGTGGCTCTGTGGGCTTGGAACATCTGGTCTGAAGTCACACTAATGCAAATCTGGTTAAAACACTCAAACATGATCCATTAAACATGTCATGAATAATGCAACGTTATTCTAGGGTAAATTATCATTATAAAACCATTCCCACACACCTATAGTAATTAAATGGTAACTTAGTGCTACCAAGGGTTTCTTCTGAAATGGCCAACTTAAGTTTTTCGGTAGAGAATAGGTAATCACGACAACAGTGCATATAAACAAGATACCTGTTCAGTGAGCAGGATTGAAACATTACTGTATTTCTTGTTGGTTTCAGACCCAAGAGATGCAAAGCGCAGCAAGAAGAGGAGCAAGGCTGTTTCCCAGATTAGGAATTCCCAGTTGTAAGCAGCATTCAAAAATGTCTTGTGACCCTTTAAAACCTATGATTAACAATATGACAAATCAACAGACATTCCCATTACTTTCTGTAGCATTTGCTACAGGACAAAAAGTGCTTGAGGTGATTCCTTTTCACTTCTGACTTTTAAAGCACGCACAATAATAACAGTTCTCTGGTGTGCATTAGGTTAATCCAAACTGAGAAAATACCCCCCAAACAACTTATTTTTATGTTTTGTATATTATTTCAGATGGATATAGATCGGACTAAACTTCAGCTATCTGAAATGGCCAAGCCCAAAAAATCCTCAAAATTTTGGGACCATTGAGTAGCCACAAATAAAATGCATTTTTAGGGCTGTCAGTCCCTTTAAATGCCTTTGGAGTCCACTCAGTTGGAGAAGGCATTTAAAGGGATTATGCCTTTAAAGTTCACTTGCAATGCTACAGCGATTTACAAAAGGCATATTTTAAAAGGACTGCAGAAGCACCATCCATGCTCCAGTCAAGACAAGCAACTCCTCCCATATATTCAAAGCCATATCTGTGACAAAATGAGACAGTAAGCATGAGCACAATTAAACAGCAGCCAATTTAAAATTCATTTCTTTGTGAGATAATCTGGCAATAAGGATACTTGCTTCTTGTAGGATTAAACATAACAACCTCCAAATAAGTATCAGAAGATTTTGGCTAACAAAATGGAGACTGCCCATATACAAGGACTATAGCATTTTAGTTTCAATGCACAGTATCCTATCTTATTGCCCTCTAGTACTTTTATCTGAAAAATGCTCCCATGTCAAAATCCCATCTCATAGAAAATGACCCATGTCAAACAAAAAGCAAGGCTGGGAGCTTTTTAATGCGGTAAGCTTTTCAAATGAGCAACAACTTTCCAACAGCTTCCTATGTGAAAACTGTCATAGTACACTCCACTGCCCCTATTTCTATAAGTAAAGTTATCTTTGAGAATAAATATTAACTTTGTAAACAATTATGAGAATCTTACCTGTGCACAGCATATGAAAGCAATTGAAAGAGCCAGTAAGAAGATGGACGATACAATTACATCAACAGACCGTTGTGGGCCTCGCCTCTGCCAAAACAAGATGTTGAAAGAGAGCAGAGGAAATACAGGAGTTCAGAGAAGAGGGCCACAGAGTGCAGTGCCAATCCACACTGATCTATCATAACCTCCCCAGCAGTTTGAAAGACCATCCACAGCTTCAAATGTTCTGCCTTAAGCTAAGAGTTAGTGCATTTAGCTCAGGCTCACCTTTAAGTAGGAGCGGAGTGATAACCACATCCTAATGTTTTCCAACTTCTTCAGTCTGAAATGAGGTATTTCATACTTCCTGGCTTTCCGAGCAGAGGTAATGTGGCTAAAAAGTTTGGCAAACAAAAATCGCTGCCAAAAAATTAACATCAATTATGAAAAACCTGTTTTTTTACCACCAAACAACTGTGCTAGGTACTTCTCTAACAATATATTTTAGATGCCTTGCTATCAGGCTACCAATCAGAACCATAATATTCACACATTACTCTAAGGAACAACATTCAAACAAAATGTGAAACTTAATTGGTTTCAGCTTCTAGCTAAAACTGCCACTTGCAAGAAAAGGAGAAACATCATACATTTTGTACTACCAGGTGTTATCCGGAGATTCTAGTTCTAGCCTAATTTTTTTTTGCCACTTCTTGGTTGTTCAGGACTAACCTGCTTATATGTTCTCTCAGCAACACACATCATGAAGAAAAACATCCATGTGAGGCACAGCCGCTCAAGAAAAATAATAATTGCAAGAAGGACAACAAGGGGGATTGTGGGGGCCCCACAAAATATAAATAGAAGTTCTTTTAAAGAAAGTGACCACAACTGCTCCAAGGTTTTTGAGTGGAAAAGTCGATAGAGGAACGGAAGGAATGCCAAACCAATGGCAACAATATTTCCCAGCCATTGATAACCTGTTCCTTGCTGACAGGCATTGACCTATTGGTTAAGAAAGCAACAGCAAAATTACAAAAATTGTAAACACACCACAGCTCAATTTTAAGGATGAGGGCTAATCAAGTCTCAAAGAGAAAACCCCTTCAATAACGCAAACTCCATTTTGAAGTATGTTATATATTAACAAGACCTCATAGAACTCATGCAATTAACAAACAGACCTCATCTTTGGGGACTATATACTCATCTCTTCAGCCCATGAAGATTTTGCACAGGAAGAATGATCTAAGCACACAGAGTAGAATATTTTCCATACCAAAAACCTGCACCCATTGAATCCTGCAAAACTTTGATGCAGACTGATCCTGCGCTTTGGGCTGATCCTGCATTGAGCAGGGGGTTGGACTAGATGGCCTATATGGCCCCTTCCAACTCTATGATTCTATGACTATGTCACTCTCTTACCCTGCTCATGATGATCCATTGAATCCTGCAAAACTTTGATGCAGACTGATCCAGCCCTTTGGGCTGATCCTGTGTTGAGCAGGGGGTTGGACTAGATGGCCTGCATGGTCCCTTCCAACTCTATGATTCTATGATTCTATGACTATGTCACTCTCTTACCCTGCTCATGATGATCCCACTGATCTCCAGCACGGACAGGTCCAGTTTCTTGCATTCGTTCCCCTCCCAGATGAGAGCACTCACTTTAGAAGAAGCAGGGCTTGTGTTCTGCAGCCAGAACAAGTGGTTCTGAGGAAGAAAATGTGTCTCAAACCCAAGAATCCAAGCCAAACCAACCTAGCAGCCAGTACTACACCAGACAGACAGACCTAGGAAGACACTGACAAATACACACAGATGCCACATCCTGAAGGAAGGTCTCAGAAAGCAGGACGGACAGGGTTTAAGGCACCTCCTCTCTCTCAAGTCTTTACAGTCACTAGCTCACAACAGGAGCTATAGCTACCCTTCATCACTCATGCACCTGTTCCCTGTATAGAATGGGATTATGCTATTGTCACAAGCACCTATTAGATTTTTCCCCATAATGTAATTAGTAACAAGTATTGAAATTCACCCCCTTGATGAAACCCCTTTGTAAGAATTTTGAGGGACATCATCCTGCAGGACATTTCTGCTTCAATAAAACTGAAGAAAAGCACTATGGACCAAGATCCTGAATTCTTCTTGACACACCCATTGTTCAAGAACTACTTTTGCTTAAATCACACCTTGTATTCTATAGATCTACTGAAAGAGTAAGTCCAAGCTTGGTCCCACTCCACTGACACAGTGGCAGTTTCTCCAACTGAATAGGATTTCTGTTTGAAAAAGAGAGGAGGGCAATTTATGCAGATTCCCCCTACATGATGCAAGCACCCATTTTACCCGGTACATTGTCCCTTCCGGTCCACTAACCAAAGGGGACACTGTTTCATGGGGCAAAAAAAGGCCACAATGAATGGGAGTGGGGAGGCAGGGAAGCCATATTTCTCTAGCATGAGCCCACTTGTGCTTAGAATTCAAGTCTACTCTTCATGTTACTTTCAGCAGCTTTCAGCTGCTTGGAAATACTCATAAGTAGCACAGCAAACCCAAACATGGTAACACTAACCCCTAGATAAATGTCATGGTGAAGAGAGATGAATGTTCAGAATTCCTTGGCTAACTGCCTACATATTCCTATAGCAGAGAAACCACCACAGGAGATGTTTGACTCTCATTTTTTGTGTGCATAAGACATGTCCAAGGATAAAGGGAGAAAGCTGAAGGAGAAAAGGATCTTTAATGGACAGAAGATTCCTTGCACCTGAGCCTTCAAGGAGGGTAGTATATCAATATAAATAATAAATATAATAAAAAACATAGGATCCAATACAATATATCTTATTCAACAAAGTGTAAGTATCATATTTTTTCAGCAAATAGGATGTGCATTTTTTTTTAAGTGATATGTTTCAAGATTTGGCTTTCGGGAACGGTTCTCATATTAGTATTCCAGTTTATTCAAGTACAATTTCAGAACTCTTTCCAGTGGAAGTAACTATTTTCCATGTGAATGGCATCAAAATTGCAGAGAGCCTACTCCTGTCTGTCCCCCAAAGGAGAAAAAGTTTTGTATAATACAAACCTGCTGGAAAACATCTTCCTTCAGATCTCGCTTGCTTCCCCTTGCTTCTTTACCCCTGGCTTCTTCACTGTCACTGGTAAAGGAGGATCGGCACTCAGGCCCATGGAGCAAGTCATCCCACAGCACGTCCTCTGTTTCAGATCCGTGACGAGTGCTTTCTGAGTCTCTATGGGATACACTGCCACTCCGAGATCCCCCACTACTAAACTGAGATTTGGTCTATAAAGAAACATTGAGAAGATAGCTACTGCAATCCTGATTCGGCTGTGAACAGTTATTTACTTTCCATGGACCCTGAGTTAAACCAGTTTACAATTGTTTAAACTACCAGGGTGGGAACAATTGAAGCCCAATCCTACAAGAGCCCTTGAGTAGCATACCCATGTTCAAAAGCAACTAAAGAAAGCCCTGGTGTAACAATGCTGACAGATGTGCTGACATTAAATTATACCTGTGGTCAGCATTTAAATGATATGCTGACACTGACGGGTGGAAGAGAAGCTTTAGTCTGGTAGTGATTTTAATTTTGTTATTGTGAAAGATTTTGACTGTCTTAAAAAAATCTGATTTGGCCACTACAAATCTCTTGGGGAAGTTTCTGTTGTCAACGTAGTGCTTTAACAAAACTGAATTTATTGGTAGATTCAACATTTAAAAACACTGAAAACAGGAGTCAACAGAAATACTCATTTACAAAGCTTAAAAGCAAACAAATTCTCTTGCATTCTATCTCACTTTAAACTGAAGAGTATGTAATGATATAGGAAATGACATGTTTTCCATCCAAACCATAAAAATAGAATGTTTCAACATTTAATGCCTTTTTAAAAAAAAATGGACTCAGTATAAACAACAGAGGGTATTAACAAAATAGAAACTTTTAAAATTAACTTTTGTTGATAAATAAAGCATTTCTGCTTCTCATCTACTCCCAACCTATGTACACACTACCCCTTTTTTTCTTTAAGACTGACTAAGCATGAGAAATATTTAATTAAGCAGGTATATCCTAAGGCATCTATCCAACAATTCAATGTTCTCTGATACCACATGCTAATCTAACCTACCTAAACCTTTAATTTAAAGTAGCCCATGTATCTTTCCAGGCTATGCAAACAGCAAACAATGACAGTGAAATTTTGACCAGAAACCAATCACATAATCCATCACTTATCCAGATGGAGGTATATGTGAGTCCAGCTAGGTCATTTAAGAACAGCCAGTACAGACGTAGAAGAAAATCCAACATTTCAAAATAAGATCAACATGACCTGCTGAATCCAGATTTTTGCTTCCAGCTACATACTGCAATTGTTGAAGTTCTTGAAGAACTGATACCTCATGAAGAACTGTTGCATCTAAATCTGAGTCCGTTATACTTTCAGAGTCTTGCATAGATTTCATGGCTTCCTTGACCTGCCTCAGACCACAAAAGAAAATAATTTGGATACTTGAAAAAATAAAAAGGGTGCAAAGTAATTAACGTAGGCTTTATTTTATTTCCAGCTTTCTGCATTCCAGCTTCCAGCCTTCCATTAAAATATTTTCCACATAGTAAGACTGGAGCAATTTCACAAGCTTATCTTCTTATCCTGCAAATACCATATTTGGAATAATCAATAGCATGTTTGCTTTAAGTACTACTGCAAAATCTCTATCAGATAAACTTTTATTGGGACAAAATACATACTACTGCCTATACCCCTTAGCTATTCAGAACTGCACATCAAAACAGTAACTGAACTGATCTCAAGAAGAGCTTCAGCATTAAGCAGCCTGAACATAGACGACTTTTATAGGTCATCCAAGAAGCCAGGTGATGAGGAGAACCAAACCAAGGCTCTTCTTAAGAGCGTATCTTGTTTTCCATGTAGTTGTTGGAAGACTACATAACCCAACAGAACCTTTATTTATTAAATTTTTCTCTCCCACCTTTCCCTTGATCCTCACAAGGCAGCCCACAAACACACACATCAAACAGAAACTTCACAAAACATTTAATACAATATATAAATAAGGAAAGATAAACCCAACAGTTCAAATTGTCAACTTCAAAAAATAAACAATACACAAAGTTTTTATCCTCTCCACTTAAAAAGCCCTCATAAAAAGAACTGCTTTATACTGTCTCATAAAGAATGCCAAAGTAAACACTGTCCTAACTTCCTCTGGTAGATTTTTTCAGGGTGGCAATTCAGCTTCTATTTGGACATGAGAAAAAGTTTCTTCCAAACAGCTTGTCAGAATAGTCTGTTCTAGCTAGAAGCAGGTCGTTTTGTTTTGAGATGACCTCCTAATAGCTAGAAATACTAAATATCTAATGATGGATACGTTATTTTTAATTTTAACAACTGTCACCTAGAAAAATACTTGTAACTTCTTGCCTGCCATTTAAATAATCATGCCATTGTTGATTCCATATTTGCCCTTCCCACTTGGGAAAGCTACTAGGCTATTAAAAAGGTTAAATTCAGGTGAGTAGATACTATTTGAGATTGATTCAGGAGTGCAGCTGGACTAGTTAAGATTTCCAGAGGACTCAAACTTTGTTATATTGTTTAAGAGTTATCTTTGATAATCCTACAGTCAGTTCTCTGATTTCTATGCTGTATCAGTTTTAAATAGACCCAGTAAAAAAGGAAATATTTGTTTACATTTTTTTGTAAAAATCAAAAAGGTGTTTAATGCATACCAGTTCCAGATTAGTTAGTCAGTTTCCAGATGTATTTAATGATCAAAATACCCTAGGACAGCAACAATGCTTGTGTTTAGAGGCAGAGTTAAAACTGATTCTGACTAAAAGACATGTCCAAGGTATACTCAATTGGAAATGGGACGAATTACTTCCTTCTAAGGAAGGCACAGAGCTGCACCTGCGTGCGTGCGCCAACTGACACGCCAGTGCCGGTGCCACCCCTCCCCCTCGCTGGCTGCTTTGGGCTGGAATGGCCGCTTTCGCGGCTGAAGCACACAGCCCTGTCATGTCTCTATTTCTCTACTGGTAACCTATCGATTTACCTGAGATACTGAGTGGTTTGCAGAAGCAGCAGAAGATGTCCTTCTCTGATTCTCACTCAAGCTGACACTGGAAGCACCTTCGACACTTCTGCGCAACAAAATTCTCTGACCCATCGCATCAGTATCCTCTTCACTTGAGAGTTCTTCGGAAACACCAGAGTGCCTGTCAATATTCTGAAAAAACAAGCCCCAATAGTCATAATCAAGCGTAGTTCATATTCACAGAGTATTGGGGGGGGGGGGGCTGCACTCTTCGATAAAGAGCATCTTTCTATTTATTGGTTGCAATAGTACCATAAACAGAAAAACAGTAACTAGACATTGCTCTGTATACGATTTCCATAAACTTTTAGAAGATTGTGATGTGCAACATTGTTCATCCAAAGTCTGAACGCTGACATCTGATAAAGCAAAATATCAAAGCCAAATCCTACCTGTTTTTTTTCTGCATTTAACTCTGACCCATGATCCTTGGACCACTGCAGACCATGTTCAGATTTGGAAATCCTGCGCCTCATACCACTGCTGTGTTCTGTTTCAGTCCATTTATCCGCTACCCTTTGCCCTTTCTTTATCCTAATGAAGGAAATTACACACATATAACATCTTCCTCATATACACATTTTAAGATGAGAGGCAAGCAGAATCATTCTGAGTATACAACAGCTGGATTTTCTTTTTTCTTTTTACCTTTTTAAAAAAGAACTTACAAAGAGCAATGGAAAGAGTTGTGAACAGGAGAAAAAATCGTATGACTGTTTTATACTCTACTAAAATATTGAAGGTTAAGGGTATAATCAGAACATCTTCACCTGACTAAGACTAGTTCTGAGAAATTCAAGGAATAACATGTGTCTGTGGCCTCCTACAAACACTGTATCTCCAATAAAATACAGGAAGAACACATCTGTTCAGAAATATATATAAAACTCATAAATGACTGGACAGAAGGAGGCTGAATCCAGTAGAACTAGAACAAAGACTGAATGGACAATCTCTCTGCAAACCCACTCTACAAATTGCCCAACCTTACTGGAACCTCCACTTACCATAACAGTGACTGCACACTGGATGACACAAGTGCTAGTATTAAGTAGTTTTGTACAGTATGGCAATCTATCCCTCAATATAGCAGCATCACCAAACATACCCTTCCCTGTTCCTCCTGTGCAGGACTGTGTCAAAGAGGCTGCTAATCCTGGATCCCAACCCTGAAGGCTCTTCTCCTCTGCTGATATTGTCAATAGAAGTATAGGTCTCTCTGCTTCCATCACCTCCTGCAAATTTGCGCATTTTTCTACATTAAAAAAACGTTACATTTTAGCCATAAATCTGAGATTGGTAAGCAATACTCCCCCTCTAAAATAATGACAGATGGTAAAGTTAAACGAAACCATACCCATGAAATCTGTGCTTAGATCATCCACTGTGACCACAATGTGACGGTGGCAGACTAGAATACTAGATCCAATCTATGATTGTTGTGTTTTAAAAAGGCTGTGGACCCAAACTCTAGCTCCAGCCATTCTAAGTGGCTTTTTCACCCCCGTGCTTCTGAGCAATGCTACAAAAGGGGGCATAACTTCTTTTAATGCCAAAGCTTAAAAGATCTGCATGGTTCCCCCACCATGGTCCCCGTAAACTGAACAAGGAATAGTTTTGATCTATATGCCTCACTGTACATAGTACCCCCAATTGTTATAATTTCATAACTTCTCCCCTTGTTCAAATGTTATATATTTTTGCTGTTCGCTGCCCCAAGACAGCCAGTCCAACAGGCATGGCATACAAATCAAACTCTGATACAAAGCAGAGTATTCTAGAGCCCCTGTGATGCTTACTTTAACAGGCAATTGGTGGTAAATACAAGATCACAGTTTTACCAGAGAAGTAAGTGGTTTCTGCTACAGTTCATGCCACCATTTTTGCCCTAAACTCCTAGAATGAAATAAAAGACAACAAATAGAAGCAAATTCCAAATCCCAACTCTGTCAGAAGTCCTAAGCAATATGGAGAAGAATTAGCCACATGACACAATTCATACTATATTATATACACAGTCCATAGATTTAGAGGCTATTAAATGTCATTGAAAACACAGGGAAGGACACACACATACCAAAAATTACTGCCATTTTTCTCACCTTCTTCTTTTGCTAACACTGCTTCCATTGGTCCCTGAGGGTTTAGACAGTTGAGTAGATACTATTTGACAATGTACAGTTCCCATCAGTAGCATTAGGCACAAAGGTCCAATAATTTCACTTGCATTCACAACTGGCATCATGTAGTATAACACAATCGCTACAACTGAAAAGACAGTACATCAGACAGCAACTACCAGGCAACCTTTTGTTTTAGCAGTGTGGAATATAACAACTGTTTCTTTTTAGAGCTGAGAACAGTACGCATGCAAATGGATATATGAGAGAGGAATTATGTAATCAGCTGCTGATTTCACAAGGTATTGAGCCGTGCACATGCAAGCAATTGTCCTTGGTTTTCCCCCTTGGGGATTTACTAATGGAAAAGACTGATGGGAGAGAGGGGTCTGTCATAAATGGCATCACTGGTAGATTAAAACTAGACTATCAACCTTCTCCCCCCTCCCCCCTAGATCCTTAATGTAATCTCCCCTACCTGGTCTGGAAAAGTGAACAGAAAATAAACACACACAGGCTTCTAATGTAGATGTGGGATGAGAGAAGCAAAAATTGCAATGCATTTGATAAAGCCAAAATGTGGCAGTTGCCAAAACACCACAGCAATTACCGTTTCAATCCAGGTTTCTTATAAAACAACAGGTCACAATAATTCACCATAAAAGTCTTCTCATAGGCTTAACAAAAGGATTTCACCAAAGTGAACACAAAAGCAGAATAAGACAGCAGTTACTGTTGCCTCTATAATCTAGTGATCACAGAAACTCTTCTCCCAACTTTTCTTTGAAGTGAACACGTAAATGTGCCTAAAAATGTGAATGTTCAAGGTACCAGACATGACATTTAGAAAGAGCAAGGGTAGAGTGAATACAGTGAAATGGTGTTTTCATGCTCCCCCTCCCACCTAGTTCTTGTAGATTCCATGTCACTGATCAGTCCGAACCTTGAATCTTATTTTGTTCTTTCTGCAGCACTGCATTTTCTGAACGGCAGGGTGAAGGAGAACATTATTAATGAAAATGTTCAGTACTATAGTCTGGAAAGACCTCTAAAATAGTTCAATAAACTTATGTAACTAGAAAAGGATTTTACAAGGTAGCTTTTCAACAGGTGCTTACTGTGCTTACTGGAAGAACTGGGCCACTTAACACCAAAGTGTATTAGAGGCAAAAGATCTGTTAAAAGCATTTATCATATAGTTGAAGGGGACCAAATACAGATAGTGATTTATCAAGCATAAACACTATGGTTCAATAAGGGACAAAACATGAACATAATATGGAAGACTATAATAATGAAAAATGAAGACAATCTTTAATGATCTAGGTGTATTAACTGCCTCTGTGTAGTCTGATTCTGATTCAGTAGTATATTTCTGTGTAGTCTTTGGATTCAGATTCTGTTTATAAGCTGCTATATAAATAGGTTTATTAAGCAGTCAACACATAGCACATAAGACTGCATACAGATCTAAAATTGACAGAGCAATTTCTCCCTAGCTGTTGTGACGGTTCTGGGTTGCTGGGTAACCAGAGAAATGAAATGAAAGAGACTTCACTCAACTCAATTGGACCATGTCTACAAGGAGCCAGGAGTATTTATAAAACTGCTGCTGAGACCAATGTAGGATGTGCTTGCTTATGTATAAGGAAGATGATCTCTCAGTCAGTCCAAATAGAATCATCCACAGTGCAACAGAAGAACTGATTGAGATACATGTGCCATTCCAAATCCTAATATTGCTGCGGTTCTTATTCAACCCAAAAGTGCATGTCCAGCACTGTTACTGGCTGTGTGTGTCCACAATTAGGCTAAAATCATAGTCTCTTGCACGCCAGTTTTTATGGTCTGCAGTGGATGAGTCAATGATGTGATAAATGAGTGCCCCATCCAATCAATTTGGTTTCTCTCTAGTCAAGAGATCAGAGCCCCTTCAGATGGCAAACAGGAAAATGCAAGAAAATGGAGAAGGTAAAAGTTGGAAATAAAAATGTAAGAGACAAACAATGGTATAGGGGAACAGGTGAATGGTATATACAAATGGTATAGGGGAACAGGTGAACTGCAAAGCAGTGAAAGTGATAGGCTGGTTTATGTAGCAATTGATTTGTAGGTTATGACAGAAGGCATTTGCATGTAGCTTATAATTTGGGCTCGATCTAGCCAGCTCTTCAGCTAGACAAAAAGGAAAGGGGGCCCCACACAAAACAAAAAAATAACACTGTACCAAGGATGTATCATAACTGTACCAAGGATGTCATGGAAATGTATAATGGCACAGACCACCATCTATGACAGCAAGAGTAATAAGCAGAACTAGGCAGGACTGAGGAGAACAGCTGACTGGATGAAACACTTCTTCTAGACCTGGTAACCAAGTGATGATTATAGTGCATTAAGTAAATCAGGGAACACTACACTGGTTTTTCTCTTCAAGGGATCCAACAAAAACCTCTTTACCTCACTTACCTTGTAACAAATAGAGCACTAGAAGCCATGTAAAAATACGCTGGGATGTGACTTGTATCCACCAATGACTAAAAAATGGGAAGAACACAACTCGCACAATTCCTTTTCTTGTAAGAGAAGTCCAAGGAATTTCAGGTTTAGCTTTGGCAAATGTAGACCCTAGAAAACATGCACAATAGACACAGCCAGTTAAGGTGGAAAAAAAGAGGAAATGTATTTCTTCTTACTGTTTCCTACTCCAGTCAAGATTTCTTTTAAAGGGCAACCTTGGGTGGAATTTGAGGATAACTTTTTCTACTACAGAGGCTTAATTCTCATATACAGAGGATGAGGAAGCAAAACTCTGCCTGGAATTTACCACTTCAGACTGTAAGTAGAAGTTCACCTGATTGTATGTTCCTCCATTAAAAAGAAAAAAGCAAAGTTAAAATGCTTCACCCTTAACATTTATTTTTTATTGGATGAAGGAACATTTAGTCATGTGAACTCCTACTTGCACACTAAACTAAAACAGCCCACCTGTCATCAGGCTAAACTCAAATTAAGCACCTCCCACAATGTCATTGTTTTTACAGCACTTACCTCGAATCAAGTCAACATCTATTAGATCCAGCTGTATGTGACCTTTCTTTTTGGGTCTGTTTTTGAATCCCTACAAGGTAAACCAAAGAGAATGGTTGGTTTCTGTGAATGTAACAGGCTATCCAGTTGCATGTCCCTTGTTCATTTCTCACTAACAGACTGTCCTAAAGTCACTCATTCACATGCTGTGGCTATGTGTATTTTATGCACCTGTGGATATGGATATAAGTGTGGCATAGAGGTTGGACATTGTCACCAGTATTGTTTTCCATTATTTTTTTGTCAGAAAAAAGGAGGCTTTGCCCACATGCTTTCACATATAGAAGCCTAAAATATAAAGAAAACTTATATTAAATAGTCAAGTCCAATACTAATAGACCAGCAAAAATCTCCTTCATATGACAGTGGGATCTCTGCATGATTAAAGTAAAAACTATATTAAATATCTATACGCTCACCTGAACAAGAACTTTTGTAGGTGCCACCCTACAAATGGACAAGATCAACAACTGACCATACATGTGCATTCTCTGTTGAGGCCCCCACCTTGTGGAATGGCCTGCCTGGTTTTTGAATCTGCTGTTAACCGCCCTGAGATGGCAAGTCCAAGAAGGGTGGTATGCAAATTAAATCATGAATAAATAAATAAATACGAGCAGACAGTGTGATGTGGCAGTAAAGAAGGTGAATGCAGTCTCAGGCTGTATCAGCAGAGACATCATCACAAGATGTCATAGTCCCGCTGTATACCGCATTGGTCAGACTGCAACTGGAGTACTGTGTGCCATTCTGGAGGCCTCACTTCAAAAAGGATATGGACAAAATTGAGAGGGTACAGAGGAGAGTGATGAGGATGATCTGAGGCCTGGGGCCCAAGCCCTACGAGGAAAGGCTGAGGGATTTGGGAATGTTCAGCCTGGAGAAGAGAAGGTTGAGAGGGGACATAATTGTTCCATTATTATTTTTACTATTAGAAAGGCTGTCACTTAGAGGAGAGCAGGGAGTAGTTCCTGTTGGCAGCAGAGGATTTAAACTACATGTAAAACATTATCGGCTAGATATCAGGAAAAAAGTTTCACAGAGTAGTTCAGCGGTGGAGCTGACTGCCAAAGGAAGTGATGAGCTCCCCCTCACTGGTGGTCTTTAAGCAGCTACTGATTATGGATGCTTAAGATGATTCTGCAGTGAGCGGATGGCTTGTATGGCCGCTTCCAACTCTATGATTCACCCACAGTTATTATTGGAGAACTGCAGCCCAAAAATATTTTGCTCTGTTAACTGTCTTTATAGCTAGCTCTACTCTGCCCCTATAAATTACATCTCATCTGCTAGTACTGCAGAAATTCTCATTAAGTCCTGAGAACACTTGCAATACTCCTAAGGGGACATGTAGGTGATAAACAGATAAGAACCAACTGACTTGTCAGCTGCCAAATTACAAAAAACTCAAAAATAGAAAAAGAAATACTTAACTTTTGTATAGTGAACACAAGAACAACTTCTATTTAACCTCCCTCATACACAAACATATCACATTCTGTTCAGTCTGCACACTACAAAGCAACACTAATAAGGCAACAATACAGAGCTAAGAAAGGTGATTGTGGGTGCAGGCAGTTGCTTTATTTTCTTCCTTTTCTCTTTGGTGCCTTCTGCTTATAATGTTTAGGGCTTTTTGTTAAATGTGAGAAACCTATATATAAACAAAACAAATTTAAAAACAATCTGCAGAATACATTTTACCTTCATCTCAGTCTGTTCTATAGACTTTTCCCATATCTGTTGATCATAGGCTCCAATCTGAAAAAGAGTTTTTATTTAGAAGAAAGGAAATCATCTGACAACCAGCCTACTGTTTCTGTTCCCCTCCCCTCTAACATATCAAAGAATTAACAATATATTTTTCAAATTATTTTCAAGGATTCCTCGATTTCAAACTTATTTATTTATGTTTATATTTATACACCACCACTCTCAAATGTCTCGCGGCGGCTTACAAGGTCAATAAGATACAATAAAATCCCCTAAAATACTCCTTAATACCACTTAATACAAAATAATACCATTTAAGATCCTTTGGAGGAAAAAAATACATGTTCAGTACAGTAGTAATGTAGAAAGACAACAATCTCTACAACATAATTTTAAATTTATTTTTAAACATTACAGGAAATCTAATGTAAAAATTATAGGAAATATGGAAAGATTCAGAAGGAATTTGATATTGTTCATGACAGAATACTTATGAGGATGTTTTACTTAATCATATAGAGAGAGGTGTTCTTTGTACCCCACTTTTTACTACCTGAAGGAGTCTCAAAGCAGCTTACAATCACCTTCCCTTCCTCTCCCAATAGACACCGTGTGAGGTAGGTGCGGCTGAGAGAGCTTTGAGAAAATTGCGACTGGCCCAAGTTCACTCAGCTGGCTGCATGTGGAAGACTGAGGAATCAAACGCAGTTCTCCAGATTAGAGGCTGCTGCTCCTAACCACTACACCAAGCTGGCTTTCTGGCAGCGTTACAAAGATTTTTCACATACTGGAACTGGGATGTATGTGTAGTACTCCAGCCTTCTATCTAGTGATACTGAAGCAGAGAAACAACCTACAATAATCAATCAACAACAATAAAACCTAGAGCCCTCAGGTGAAGGAGAGGGGTGTGCACTGGTGGCTGCAAAGCTGAGGAAATAAAGGTGACACTAGCATAGGTGTGACTGGCATAAATGAGCACTGTCCCATTAACTGCTGGAAAAGGCAATGCCTGGGGTACAAGAGAAGAAAACCCTGAGGGAGACAGCAGGAAGACAATTACATATGATAATGAGGTTAGCATCTTATCCTCTTGCCTATCAAGTGTATTAAAGGTAAAGGTATCCCCTGTGCAAGCACCGAGTCATGTCTGACCCTTGGGGTGACGCCCTCTAGCGTTTTCTTGGCAGACTCAATACGGGGTGGTTTGCCAGTGCCTTCCCCAGTCATTACCGTTTACCCCCCAGCAAGCTGGGTACACATTTTACCGACCTCGGAAGGATGGAAGGCTGAGTCAACCTTGAGCCGGCTGCTGGGATTGAACTCCCAGCCTCATGGGCAAAGCTGTCAGACAGCTGCCTTACCACTCTGCGCCACAAGAGGCTCATCAAGTGTATTAGTTCCTAAATAAACGAATATGCAGATGACACCCAGCTCTTCCTTCTGATTCTCCCCCAGAATCCTTAGCCAGATGCCTGAAAGTGGTGACAAGATGGCTCAAGCAGAGTCATCTGAAGCTCAACCCTTCAAAGACAGAGGTCCTGTGGCTAGGAAGGAAGGGACCAAGCTAGGAAGGGCACTTACCAAACCCAGACAGGGTGCAGCTATCAGTAACTCACTCCACCAGAAACTGGATGTGATCCTTGATGCCTCCTTCTCCATGGAGAGAGTAGTGAGGCAGGCCACCTATGCCAAACCAAGCTACTAGTGCCCTACTTGGCACCAGAACACCTAGCCATGTGTTCCATGTGACAATCACCTCTACACTAGACTTCTGGAATTCACTCTATACAGATCTACTCTTATCCTTGGCGTGGAAACTGCAACTGGTCCAGAATGCCATGGCCAGGATCCTCACAAATACACTGTGGAGGTCCCATATTTGGCCTGCACTTCAACAACTCCGTTGGCTCTCAATTGAATTCCAGATCAAGCTTAAGATTTTGGTAATCATCTTCCAAGGCCATATGAAGTCTGGGCCCAGTGTACCTGAGAAACTGTCTCTCTGCCTATACCCCACGAAGTGCTCTACCCTCTGCCACCATCAACTGGTGATCCCTGGCCCCAAAGAAGCATGCTGGTCCTCAACAAGGGTCAGAGTCTTCTTTGTCCTGGCCCCTACCTGGTGGAATGAGTTCTCTGAAGAGAGCAGGTCCCTTCCTGAACTTCCACAATTCCGTAGGGCTTGTAAAAGAGAGCTCCTTCAGGCATTTGGTTGAGGCTGACCAACCCAACAACATCTGCTGGTCCTCCCAGACATCGCCCTCCATTACCTCAACCAAACTGACCTCCCTAGGGGATCATCTTAAAAAATGTTGTTATAATATGAATCTGTGATAATATTCTGCTTAATTTTGGAACCACTGTTATGATTGTTACTATGACTATGATTGTGATACATACCCACAACATTTTATGTAAACCACCGAGCCTTATTTATTTATTTTATTTATTTATCATACTTCTATACCGCCCTCCCCGGAGGCTCAGGGCGGTTTACATTATTTATTTATTTATTTATTTATTTATCATACTTCTATACCGCCCTCCCCGGAGGCTCAGGGCGGTTTACATTATAACAAGGAACCTTACATGAAACAGTCTGTAAAACATATACATCAATAACCAACAATTGCAACCAAACACAACACAGTATAACAGTAAACAGTTGTGATACAAACAGGTCCAGGGCTTGTTGATGGGATTCTGAGAGGGGTGGTTTATTGATTGAATTCTGAGGGGGGGTGGGGGGGGAGCAGGGGCCCTTGGTCGCTGTTGATTACGTCTGGTCTCGGCCAAATGCCTGATGGAGGAGCTCCTTCTTGCAGGCCCTGCGGAACTGTTTAAGCTCCGTCAGGGCCCTGATCTCTTCTGGGAGCTCGTTCCACCAGGTAGGGGCCAGAACAGAGAATGCTCTGGCCCTGGTCGAGACCAGACGGACTTCTTTAGGGCCAGGGATCCTTAGCTGATTTGAGGCAGTAGAGCGTAGAGCTCTTTTGGGGGCATAGGCGGGGAGGCGGTCCCTCAGGTACACTGGGCCCTGACCGCGTATGGCCTTGAAGGTAATTACCAGAACCTTTAGTCTGATCCGGAATTCAACTGGTAGCCATTGCAGCTGATGAAGAATAGGCCGGATATGGGACCTCCACGGTGTTGCCGTGAGGATCCTGGCTGCTGCATTTTGAACTAGTTGTAGTTTCCGGGTCAGGGCTAAAGGCAGGCCTGCGTAGAGCGAGTTACAAAAGTCTAGTCTAGAGGTGACCGTCGCATGGATCACTGTGGCTAGGTGTTCCGGGGCCAGGTAGGGCGCTAGTAGTTTGGCTTGGCGGAGATGGTAGAATGCCAGCCGCGCTACCTTTGTGATCTGGGCCTCCATTGTGAGGGAGGCGTCCAGAATCACGCCTAGGTTCCTGGCGGCATGAGCCGTGGAGAGCTGCACGCCATCCAGGGTAGGCAGGCGCGCTTCCTCGCAAGGGCCCTTCCTACCTAGCCACAGGACCTCCGTCTTTAAAGGATTGAGCTTCAGACGACTCTGCTTGAGCCATCTCGTCACTGCTTCCAGGCAGCTGGCTAATGCTTCTGGGGGAGAGTCAGGGCGGCCATCCATCAGGAGGAAGAGCTGGGTGTCATCTGCATATTGATGGCAACCCAGCCCGAACGTCCGTACCAGCTGTGCGAGAGGGCGCATGAAGATGTTGAATAGGATAGGAGAGAGGACCGCTCCTTGTGGGACTCCACAAGTAAGTTGCCGGCGGCCTGATGTTTTCTCTCCTATTGCAACCCTCTGTCCACGACCCTGGAGGAAGGAGATCAGCCATTGAAGGGCTGTCCCTTGTATTCCAGCATCGATGAGGCGGCGAGCTAGAAGCTCGTGATCGACTGTGTCGAACGCTGCTGAGAGGTCTAATAATATCAGCAGTGCCGACCCGCCTCGATCCAACTGGCGACGGAGGTCGTCCGTCAGGGCGATTAGCGCTGTCTCTACCCCATGGCCAGGCCGGAAGCCAGACTGAGATGGGTCTAGGACCGAAGCTTCTTCCAGGTATTCTGTCAGTTGGTTTGCGACTGCCCTTTCTATCATCTTGCCCAGAAACGCTAAGTGAGACACGGGCCTGTAGTTGTTAGGCTCTTGTGGGTTTAGAGATGTTTTTTTCAACAGTGGACGTACCACAGCCTCTTTCAAACCCTCCGGGAATTCTCCTGTTGTTAGAGATAGGTTGATTATCTCCCGGAGGGGGTCCATTATCTTTATGCCAGCTGTTTTCAAGAGCCAGGATGGGCAAGGATCTAGTGGGCATGTAGTTGGTCTTGTTGTCGCTAGAATCCTGTCCACTTCGGTCAGCGTGAGTCGTCTGAAGTTACTCATAGTTTTCTCCAAAGACGGCCAAGGGGCCTCTAGTTCACTTTTTGTATCTAAGGTTGGGGGGAGGTCGTGGCGGAGTGTCGAGATTTTGTCCGCAAAATGACTCGCAAATGCCTCACAGCTGATGTCCAATTGGCTACTGTTTTGTTGCCCTTCAATCAGGGCAGTGAGAGATCGAACTACCTTAAACAATTGAGCTGGGCGTGAGTCTGCAGATGCGATGGTAGCCGAGTAAAAATTGCGTTTTACTGACTTCACCGCCATCTCATAGGCTTTCATCTGCATTCTATAAGATGTTCTCGAGGCTTCGTCACGAGTCTTCCTCCAAACTCGCTCTAGCCGTCTCAGTTCCCGTTTCTTGTCGCGAAGCTCCTCGGTGTACCAGGGAGCTCGCTTGAGACGGAGCCGGAGAGGGCGTCGGGGAGCTATCTCATCAATGGCCGTCAGCAGTCTGTCATGCCAGTCACTGACCAGGCCATTGAGAGAAGTGCCGGGAGGCATTGGTTCCCGCAGAGCGTTCAGGAATCCTATTGGATCCATAAGTCTCCGCGGGCGAGCTAAAATTTGCTCGGCGCCCAACTGAGGAGGTGGTGGAAGCCTTAGCCGAGCCTTTAGAGCATAGTGGTCTGACCATGGCACGGCTGTTGTTGTGACCAGATCCACATCCAAACCTACGCCGAAAATAAGGTCCAGGGTGTGGCCTGCTTGATGGGTGGGGCCAACAACAAATTGCGAGAGCCCCAGTGTTGCCATGGTTGACACTAGGTCCTGTCCAGTTCTAGAGGACAGTAGCTCAGCATGGACGTTAAAGTCCCCCAGGACTAGTAGACTGGAGAACTGTAGCGTCCAGGCCGCCACCGCCTCTAGCAGGGCAGGCAGGGCATCTGGTGGTGCAGTGGGCGCGCGGTATACTAACCAGATGGCCACGCTCTCGGTTGATCCCCATCCGAGGCCAACACATTCAATGCCTGGTATTGACGGCGCAGGGAGGGCTCTAAAGGAGAAAGCCTCTCGGGTTAGGATTGCCACCCCTCCTCCCCGCCCCGCTGTCCGGGACTGGTGGAGGACAGAGAACCCAGCAGGGGCTAGGTCTTTGAGGGCAACTGTCTCCCCTTCCCTGGTCCAGGTTTCTGTCAAGCACGCCAGGTCCGCTCTTTGCTCTACAAAGTAGTTTTGCAGCGTAGAGGTTTTGTTGTTTATTGACCTGGCGTTGCACAGCACCAGTGTCAGAGGCGGGTTGTTTACCTTTGCCTCCACCCTAGTGTCACGAGGGATGGGGCGGAGTCTGGAGGGGGCCTGAGTATGTTTGGTTTTCGGCCCCCTTGGTTTGATGTACCTCCGCCATCCGCTGTCCCTGCCTTTGCCCCTTATTATTGGGATCCCTGACCCTATCAAGGCCCCTGCTTTTCCTCCTTCTTCAGATTTGTTAGGCATTGTGAGCTCTATGGACACTGTTGGTTCAATTCTTGGTTCAGTGGTTTGGCTGGGGTTGATTGTTAAACCCCGGTTCTGTCTTTGTGTGTGTGAGTTTGTGTATCTGTGGGAGGTTGGCCCTGATCGCTAATTACAGCCTCTCAGGGCTTCCCAGTTCCACTTGTGTAGTTATGTGTTGGGTGTAGGATGTGTATCGTTGTGGGAGCCTGGAGGGGTAGTCCCGATCGCCTATTGTGGCACCTCAGGGTTGCCCAATCCAGGGGTGTGTGGTGTATGAGTGATCTGTGTGTTATTTCATGTTGGCTTGGGACTGAGGTTTATGAATTGGGTGTGGTTCAGTTGGATGGTAGGGTTGTTTGGTAAGTGGGGGGCAAGTTATTGGGTTGGTTGGTAAGTTGGGCTAATTGGTTGATTGAGCTAATTTCCTCAGGCTGGGTTGGGTGTTCAATTGATGGTGATTGATTGTTTAATTGGTAGGATTGGTTATTTGGGTGGTTTTGGGGTAGAATCAGTTGTTTGGGGTGGGGATTAGTTATTTAATTGGTAGAATTAATTGTTTTGGGTGGGTTTGGGGTAGGTCAGTTGATGGTGTTTAATTGTGTTGGGTTTATTGTTCTGGCTGATTGGTGGGTGGATATGTTGATTTAATTTGGTATGGCTGGGTAGGGGGGTGGGGATAAGTCAGGTGTGGGTTGGTAGCTAGTGAAGGTTGGGCTATCTTTGACTCCCTCTTGATTCCTCCTCTTTTTTGATTTTGGAGTATTTCCTTTCTCCCTCTCCCCTCTCCTTTTCTTTATTTCAGTCCTTTCTCCTCTCACTTTCTCTTTCCCTTCCCGTTTTTCTCTTCTTTCCCCCTCCCCCCCCCTCCCCCCCCCTCCCCTTTTCTTTATTTCAGTCCTTTCTCCTCTCACTTTCTCCTTCCCTTCCTGTTTTTTTTCCCTTCTTTCCCCCCTCCCCTTCCCCCCTCCCCTTTTCTTTATTTCAGTCCTTTCTCCTCTCGCTTTCTCCTTCCCTTCCCGTTTTTTTTTTCCTTCTTTCCCCCCCCTCCCCTTCTCCCCTCCCCCTCCCCTTTTTCCCTTCTTTCCCCTTCCCCTCTTTTCTGTGCACATCACAATGTTTCTTCCTGATTTTTTCCCAGTTGTTGGTAGTTTGGTTGGTGTCTTGTCTTTCTTTCTCCCCCGCTCTCTTCCCCCTTACCCTCCCCCCCTCCGTTTTCTGTTTACAGTTTCCCCGCTTGGTTTTTCTTCCCGCCCGATTTGTTCCCGCCCAGTTTCTGGTAGTTTGTTTGCCGTCCCTTCCCCCTTCTTGGAACGGAGTTATCTCCGTTTGTGATCTTTTCCCTCTCCGTTTGATTTTCTTCCCGCTCAATTGTCCCGCTCAATTTTTCCCGCTTAATTTCTATTAGTTGTTTGATGCCCTTCCCCCTTCTGGGTACAAGTTATGCCCGTTTGTATTCTTCTCCCCCCCCCTCGCAGAGTCTGTAGAAGCCCAGTGACAATCCCCCCCCTTTTTCTGGAATTGGTTAATTAAATTAATGTCCGATTGTTTGTGTCTTCCTCCTCCTCCTTATAGGGCCCTCCCCCCCCCCCCGAGGGTTTGGTACTTCTCTTTCTTCCTTATTAGATTATGTTAGTGTTCCTTTCCTTCTTTTCCTCTCCTTTCCTTGTTCCCCGGCAGCTGCGGCAGGGACCCGCGGCGTTGAGATGTGGGCAGCTGCAGCAGAGTCTGGGGATGGTAGGTCGGCTGTGACCAGGGCCAGCCTTGTTCAGCGGTGGTCAGGAAGCGCGGGACGATGGAGCGCGTGTGGGCGGCGGTCGGGAACGTGGTGCTCGAGAGCGCGAAAAGGTGGGCTCGGCGTGGTGATGGTGGGGCAGCTTCAGCAGTTAGACTCTGCTCAGGCGGCGGCTGCAGGTGGTGGGTGTGGGTCAGCAGCGGTGGAAGTTGTCGGGGTCCGGCTCTGCTCGGTGACGGTGGAGCGGCGTTGATCCGGCTCTGCTCCGGCGGTGGCTGCAGGTCCCGGCAGTGGGCGCGATGTAATGGCGGCGGACGAGGGTCCGATTTTGTTTGAGGGGCTGCGGACGGTCCTTTTGTAGCGGGCAGCTTTGTCTTTGGTGCTGACAGGTTGCTTCAGAGATCAGCTCCTTTTAGCTGCTTCCGCGAGCTCAGAGTTCCTCCGGCCGAGCTCCTTCAGCCGTGGTAGCCCGACCTAGCAGACAGTCACTGGTTTTTGCCCAACAGCCGCTGTTGGTTTCCCTCTGTTTTTGTTCTAGTTGATTTTCTTACCGTTTCCGTCTTTCTTCGTTGTCTCTTGTCGTTCTTCTTGGTTGTTATTTTCTCTTTTTTCTATTTTGTGGGATTTTTGAAATCTTGTTCTGTTGCGTTCTGTTGCGTTCCTTAGAGGTTTCTGTGATTAATTTGGTGGGATTCTTTTTGTTCTCCTTTTCTTTTTTTTGTATGATCAATTTGGGTGTTTTTTGGTGGCTGTGTTTGGGCTGGGCCTGTTTAGTTGCGGGAGCAGTCTGATTTCATATATAACAGAGAACCATACATAAAACAGTCTGTAGAACATGTACATCGATAACCAACAATTGCAACCAAACATAACACAGTATAACAGTAAACAATCGTAATACAAACAGGTCCAGGGCTTGTTGATGGGATTCTGAGGGGGGTGGCTTATTGATTGAATTCTGAGGGGGGGTGGAGGGGGAGCAGGGGCCCTTGGTCGCTGTAGATTACGTCTGGTCTCGGCCAAATGCCTGATGGAGGAGCTCCTTTTTGCAGGCCCTGCGGAACTGTTTAAGCACTCCGTTATGGGAGGGCGATACAGAAATACAAGAAAATAATAAATAAACCTTTATCTACTCTTTATTCATGTTGTGCACCATTGTTGTGTTAATTAGGTTCTTTCCACAAAGATTGAAACAAAGATCCCAGCAAGGCAAGGGAACAGAGAGAAGTAGGACACACAGAGGATGCCATCATGTGGATGCTCCTGAAAACAGCACTGCTACAAGGAAGCCAAGGCAAAGGAAAACATCTGTGTAGAAACTGCTCTGATTTGCGATATTATGTTCTGCACACTTTTAAGGAAAATGCATTTTAATTAATACAACAGAAAAAGAGAAATGGCATGCATCCATTCAAAGGATGACACTGTTACATGCAAAAACAAACCCTCACAACTGACCTTTTTTTGGTACCAAGCAATACCATCTTCATCATTTGAAGCCATCTGGCAGACTCCAACGACCAAATTCACTGTATCAAAAATACAGGGAAAAAGTCAATTCTCCTTCCAAATGTTAAATATTAAGCACACAGCAATGTATAATTCAGGGATCCCCGACCTTTGTGAGCTTACAGGTACTTTGGAGTTTTGACACTGGGTGGTATGCATCCCAAAAAAATGGTAGATGCAGCAGGCAGAACCAACCATAGACTATCTTGGAGCAAAGTTATGCAGAACTTGCAGTAATTCTTCAACTTTTAAGGTAGAAGCTTTAACAAGCTGCTTTTTTAATCTGCACAATCAGCCCTGTCTGGCCAGGGCAACTATAGACACCTTGCTGGGGATTCATGTTGTAAGTACTCACTGGCCATAAGCTCAGTGACCAGACAAGAATTTTGACTCTATCTCCTTTCTGTCATATAGCTGATGTGGGGGTGGGCTGGAGGCAGAAGAGTTTAATTTTTAAAATCATGACATTTGGGTGTGGCTTTGTGCACTTTATGAGAAATTAAGTCAGCACAGGAATGTTCCAATGCTATTCTTTGAGCAGCCCCCAAACAACTCCCAGAGGATAGACCCATCACAGCAAACATACTCAAATAGGGTTTCCAGCTCTGGGTTGTGAAATATCCAGAGATTTTGGGGGGCGGAGTCTGGGGCGGGGAAGGATCTCAGCAAAGTACAGTGTCAGAAGAGTCCACCCCCTGAAGCACCCATTTTTTCCTGGGAAATGTGTCTTGGTCGTCTAGAAACCAACTGTAAAAGGAGGAGACATCCAGGGGCCACTGGGAGGTTGGCAACAGTACACTCGAGCACTGTGGAACCTTCATGACTTGCTGTGGGCCTTCTGCGGGCTGCAGCAAACTCTTCTCCAGATAAACTGAAAGATCAGCCCCTGCAACCCGCTTCCTCGTTCACTGTGCCCGCTCCGCCACCCGCCTCCCATATTCACCCTGCGGCCTTCCTCACGCCCTCCTTGGCCACCCTGCCCAACTCCCCGCCTCATCCATATCACGCTCCCCCTGCCTTTCCCCCTCGCTCGGCTGCCGCTTCCTCGGCCCTCACAGTTTTCCCCTCCTTCCAGCTCACGCCCCAAATCCCCTGAGGCCTGACCTCGGCCGCTCTACGCCTCTCACCGCTACCATGGCAACCGGGGGAAGACGAGGGGGAAACCAAGCCCCCGATCGGCGACGTGGTACTCGATTGTGAGTGCCTGCTTGCCCGCCATTCTCGGCAGGCAGCACCAGCCAAGCGCCGAATCCACAGCTCCCCTGGAATAGTTCTCCACGGGAGGGGAAGCCAGACTGTAACAGCCGAGAGACGAATCTCCGAGGCCAGCTGACACGGGACGGATGGAGCCCTGTCGTAAGAGCGCCTGCGGGGGGTCGGGAGTCTCCAGGTGCAGCTTGTCTTGGTCATGACAGGGAAAGTGCGAGAGAAGGCTGGGCCTGATGCTGCAGCGGGAAGTAAAGGCAGAGAGGGAGAAGGCGAACCCCCACGCCGTTGTATTGCTTTACGGCAGGGGCGGGCGAACGGTGGCTCTCCGGACGTCCGTGGACTACAATTCCCATGAGCCCCCTGCCAGCTTGGAGACGTCTGGAGAGCCACAGTTCGGGCGCAGGCACATGCAGAAGAGGCTTCCACGAAAGAGCTTCTAACAAATAGCGAGCGACATCTGATAATCTGCTCTGACTGCAGTCCTAGAAGCTCTTCTTCAGTGCTACTCGTGTGACTCGCTCTGCGGGGCACGCGCGCCTTTCTTGCCCTAGAAGCCTAGTCATAAGAAGCGGCGCCTCCCCAGCCAGCTGCCTTCTGCTGTGGAAGAAAACAGGCCAAAGGGAAGAGGGAAAAAGGGATGCCCGAGAGGAACTGATAGGCCAGGCAGTGCTGCGGTAGGAGGCTCCCTCTTGGGTTGCAAGATCTGTCGTGGGAAATTCCTGGAGATTTTGCACAGTGTTTGGGGAGATGGGGGATTTCCTTGTATTTCTTTTCTTTTGTGGGTAATTATAATTTTTAAAATGCCATTTAAAAAAATCAGGGAGAATTCCAGTTCATCCTAAGATGCAGCAGGGAGAGCAGATCTGCTCTTAAATATAATTTTTATCTTGCATGATAAAATGTTTGGGAATAAATCTACCAAAACTGATGGGGAATGTTTTAGAAATCAGGTAATTTATAGAATGGAAGGAGGCTGAGTTAGAAGGCAGTTAAACTTGTCTTATTGACAATGTTCAAAATGCACAAGTATGGTTTCTCCATTATTGTCTTTGACAACATTCATTTTGTAAGGCCTGCTGGGTTGGGCTTGGACAAGCCACCTGGGCTGAGGCCTTCTCTCAGAGATGTTGAACCCTGGTGATGGGATAGGAGAGTTATGGAGGAAGTGGAACAAAATCAATGTTGAGAACCAGGAACAACAATGCCGCAAAGGAGTCTGGTAATTGTAACATGACACCATAGAGACCTGTGGCCTATACAGATGTCTCTGCTGCTGTACTTGAGAGAAGATAGTAGTGTATGAGTTCAAGGCAGAATATGAAACACCTATACAAACAGCTTATAGGTTTATTTTGCATTGAGATGCTTGCTGATAGAGACTTGAACATTCTGCTGAAGGACTGAATGTTACCACAGAAATCACATATCCAGCACTTCGTGGTGTCACCATGGCACAAAAACATGTATCCCAAGCACAGATTCTTATGGATCCCTGGGATTTTAAAGCAAGGTCACGTGAACCCATCTATAGCCATAGACTGCACCCAAAATGCATAGATCCATGACTTCATGGTGCAAAAACATGGTTCTGAAGCATGGATCCTCAGGATTCTTCAGGGGATGATCACTAACACATTGCATATCACATCTATTGGTGATTGTCTTTATGACACCTCCATGGGTCAAAAACAATGATGTAAAGCTCTGGATCCTCAGGAATTTTATGTGGGCTGACCCAAAACTCATTAGGGAATCACACATCACTTCTATGTCTATAGGATTAACCACAAAAAACAGTAAGAATCCTGCACCATAAATCCATACAAGGGCATTATAATATTGGCCATTTTGTGTTAAATCCCTTTCTTAATAATCCCTAATATAGAATTTGCATTTTTCACCTCTGCAGCACCCTGGGCTTACATTTTCATTGAGCTACCCACTACCATGCAAATATTTTCCCCTCAGTCTCAGCAAGTTCAGACTCCATTAGCCTATACTGCATCACCTTACACTTAACACTGATCTTCATGTTTCATATTGTCTCCCGCTCACCAATTTGTGGAGATCCTCTTGAAGCTTCAAAATTTTATTATTTTTCAATATGCATTCATGAGGATTCATGCCTTGGATCCATATATTTGTGCCACAGTTATTCTGAAAAGTACTGGATCCATGTTTTTTATGGTTCAGTCTACAGTATTGGCTTTCACATGCTGGATTGGGGGATGTGCTTTTAAAAATCATAGAAGAACTATGTAGATCTGGATTTTACCTTTTCCAGTTGCTACCATAGATGCCAAGGTTCTGATGATTTGGCAGGTCTGTTAACAAAAACTGATTTTTGTTTTGTTCACAGTCCTTTTGAAAGCCAAAGCATTGCAAACTTTTGAATGATATTTTTGAAGGACATTCTCATATGCCAGATAAACAGCAATAATCCTCAACACAGAGGTTCTAGCCTGGGCTACCAGCCATTTTCAGCTTTACAGTGGGGTAGACATATCCATCCCATTAGGCTGAAATGGTTGGCAGTGGTTCCTCACTTCTTAGCTAGCAGAAGTGAAACATCATGGCCTAAAACAGCTGGTTCATTTATTAACCTTGGGTTCAATTAATTTGGCGGTTTGGTTCAAGAACACCACAAAACAGAATTCTCCAATTCATGCCTATCCCGTATTAACTTTGTAATCAGTTCATTCAAGGACATTAGTGACTAAAGAACCAGCTTGGTGTAATAGTTAAGAGCAGCAGCCTCTAATTCCCCACTCCTCCACATACAACCTTGGGTCATCAACAGTTCTCTCAAAACTCTCTTAGCCTCCCCTACCTCACAGGTGTCTGTTGTGGGGAGAAGAAGGGTAGACAATTTGAGACTCATTTGGGTAGTAAAAAGCAGGATATAAAAAAACAACTCTTCTTCTAAAGCTTTTTGGGGGAGGTAACAGTAAAAAGGTCCAAGACAGTTGTGAAAATGCTACCTGACTACTGACAATTGTTGAAAAAGTATTTGAGTTACAGACTATAAATTTTATCAAAGCTGTATTTAAACTATTGCACCCTACAATATCATGACCAATATAAGGTTTTCTGCCAAACAACAGTTCTTATTAAGGGCAAATCAGACATCTGTTTATTAAAAAAATACTTTACAGGGGGGAAAAAATCTATGCATTCCATGTACTTTTTTTTACAAAGAAATAGCTTTAACATTTTGATACACTTGTACAGTCAGCTACTAAAAGAAATGCACTGCGTTAGAGGATTATTCACAGAGAGGCTTAAAATTTCCCAGTTTACACTATTATAAAAACCTCTTTAAAACACTTGCTAAATGTCAATAAATATACTAAGGCCACACAAAGCAAAAACAGTCTTCCAGGCAATTGTACATATCCTCTATATGCAAAGACCTTAGATATATTAAAACCACAGAAAAATATCTTAGCTGCCAATCAAAACTGAATTTAATCACAAAACACTACACAAATCTATTTTATACAACATGTAAAGTATAAGTATTTGCTTAGACAGAATTGAAAGTGCTATATTAAGAGAAGCCCCTTCTCAACTACATGTGCTGTTGGGTTCTAAAACTATTATGTATACTAATGGAAGGCCATAATGTTATTGGGAAGTTGTCTATTGAACCAGCCTAAATTAACCTACACAACTTTCAGGAGCTGAAGGACAACCATCCCCACTTAGCAACCTTCCAAAAAATAAAACCAATGTGGCTATAAATACTCAGCATTTATAAGAAAATAAGGTGCAATCCCACCTATATTAAACATATTTAAGCACCAATGATTTCAGTTTTCTTCAGAAATCAATGGGACTTAAAGGCACTTAACATTGGCCGGATTGTTCCCTAAGAGAAAGAATTTACCACTCATTATAAATTCAAGCATGTGAATGGCAGCATGAGAAAAAGTGAATTTAAATTATATTTTTCTTGGAGTTTTGACAATAAATGAAAATTTACCTGACTCTTGCTACACAGTTATATCCTTACATTTAGGAAAACTGGTAAAGGAACAAGAGTCCGTGTATTATATGCTTTATGGTAAAGGTGTCTCTTAATATCGCATGAGTCCTCCACACATTCCATCTTCATGGAAGAGAACATCAGTTATCTACAAAATAGATTTTATGTTCAAAAACATTTAGGGGGAAGAATGTGAAATACCTAGTTCGCTTACATATATCTTAATTTTACTTTTGCTGATTTGTTAAATAGATCAGCAGACCAATACAGCCATTCAGTGAACACAAAACACCACTTTTCTTTGGACTTTGATAAAAAGGAACAATATCACGTTGAGTTAAATATAATAGGGTCCCCGTTTTTCAACTTGGAGCCAATCAGGTTTTATAGACAAGAGCGAGGTTTCTGGAACTTCTAGTATTTAGCAACTGAGTTCAACGATGGCAGGGATATACTGAAGTGTTAACTGGACTATTTGACAAGCATTGAAATGTGACAAAGAGAAAGCTTTTTCAACAGAACAAAATACCTAGATTTTATTGCAGCAATCACTCTGCCTTTGAATTTGTAATCATATCATTTTATATACCCTAGGATTTATGAGTTCCTATTAGTTTAACCTATCAGTGACATTGGCAAGATAGATTTCCAAAATTTTCACATTAATATCAATTTTACTCCCAATATTTTCCTGAGAAAGAAAAGTATCTTTAGGTCGAAAAAACTAAAGATGTCATTTTCCCCAAATGATCCTTGGCAATTTGCATTACCTCATTTGTCATCCGTCCCCCCCCCCCCCATGAGTTGTTCTGTTATTACTACATGTTTAAGTTCATCTCTCTTACCAAAAGGATCCTTTTACTTTAATTATATAATTATGCAGAGTCAAGCTGTTGTCCCTGTTCCTATTTTTAAAAGACATTTGAGAGTAAAGATCCATGCATGCACCAGAGCTTCTTAGTCCCTTTGCCCACTGCAGCCAGTGTCCACCCACATTCCTGAATATCAAGGGCTCCTGAAGTATAAGCTAACATACCACAAAAGGTTACAGCTGGAAGTGGAAGTCAGCACCCTTCCAGTGTGCACACACGAGTGTTTTAAGTGCATGACTGAAGCTCACAGAAATTACGGCAATTGCTTTTTATAAACCATTTTAAGTCCCCCATTTATGTAAAAAACAAAATATGAAACAGCATTAAGAGAGAGATTTTGAAGTATTTTTAAATGTCTGAAATATGATCAAAGAGATTGCTGCATTAAATACAACACAGGATCAAATTGGCAAAAAGTTTTACGCTGTTTTTTTTTTAGTCCATGATTGTGTACTACTGCTTTAGTAGGCTATACTGCTGTTTCACCAAGTAAGTTTCCTCTGTCACGTGTGAATATACAAAAGTTTGCTGCTGTAACTTAATGTTTCCAGAAGACACCTGAAACTTCTGTTTCCCTATTAATTCTGTGTCATGTTCTTAAGGATAACCAAGGAATAAGGGTACACAACATTTTGGTTGCAGGGACGGTTGGATTTGTTGGTTTAAATTAGTGCAAGTTGTGTTTTGAAACAGGGAAACACAAGTATTGAGTGATTTTACCTTAATCTGTAGGAACTTTTCCGATTGTACCAGTTTCTGAGTTGTTATATACTGTGCTGGTTTACAGGTGACAGTTACCTATGCTAGTTAAAATGTATAAGGAGTAACATAAGCCATCTTTTATGACAGAGTCACAATGAGCAAAGAGAAAAAGATGCTTGGAAGACTAGTAAAATGAATGAAATATATGATAAAGTAAAGATAGTATATTAGAAAAAAAATTTCTCATATATGTAAGTGATGCATTCAAACTCATATTGCCTGCGAAGAATTACACTTTGCACAGCTCTCATAAAAGTCTATGAAAATTCTTCTGGACAAGAGTAAAAAAGTGGAAAAAACTTAGAGTATATGCAGGGATTTTATCCTGAACCAGTATTGGTCAATCTAGAATTTAAAATTACGCTCCTGCATAAAAGCATATGTAGAAAGATCTCCTAACACTTTATTTACACACAATTCACCCCCACTCCAATTTGAAAATTTAGCTTGAAATTTAAATATTTGCTATTCATCTTCAGGTTTGCACCAAGACAATCTATACATATATCTGTGTATATATCAGGAGAACTATTACAGGTTCTATCTAATCACTGCAGTGTTTTCTGATTATTTTGCTATTGGCTTAAAATTGTGCCCACTATACAGAGGTGCTAATAGGCATATAAATCTACACAAAACAATATTGCACAAAGTAATTGCTATTATAAACATATTTATGCAAGTTTTCCCCCCAAAAAGATTGATATCAAAGATGCATTTAAAAACACAGCTGTTTTCTTTTCTTCTGGTTCATATAGTGCTACAAATCTCTGCTTACCCCAGTGAGGACAAGAACCAAGTTGCTTAGAAACAGCTTTGATTACACCTTCATAAAAAAAAAAACATCTCATATATGAAGGGCTTCTTTCTTTCAGTACCAAAAATAAATGTAATACAGTATGCTGTGAATGAAAAGCTGACTACAGTTAATACTGGGGAAAACTGTATGACTGTTAAACAATGTAAGCTAATTACATTTAATACACTGCCAATATAGTCTTTCAACACGGCAGTAGAACTGTGTATCCAAGAGTCACATGTGGAAATAGCAATCCATATGTGAAAAGTTTATTGTGAAACAACAGTATAGAATTTTGGGAATAAAGGCAACCAATATATATCATTAAGCCTACTCTACTGAATTAAGTGCATCAATGCAAAGGAGAGGATGGTTTCCATCTCAGATGCTTGCTGTGAATTAAACAAGCCACCAAATGGGTTAGAATATTGTAAAGCCTTAAAGTGCTCAAAGAGAACAGTTTCCTCAGAGAAACTGCCAACAGTTAACTTTCATTAGACACTAGTGTTACATTAGCCATCAGAGAAGTTATTGAAACATGCTGTTCCCACAAACATTAAAAGCAGAAGTATGGGAAGTGTCAGTTCAAGATCACACACTCTACAACTAACCACATACATTAGTTCTTTGTCAATGTGTTGATAAGCAATTAAACTACACTGCTGGTAACTTGAGCTTCCTCTAGGCTTTTAAAAGTCATTCACTGTCTCACACACGCAAACACAAATATCATTGATCATTAAAAGTGCTTTGCTTTCTCATTCATTCAAGCCATTAATCAGAAGGAAGAGTCACTTTGTGAAACTTCCACAGAAACCATCCCTTTTATGCTGAAAGCCAAAGAGAGAACATGTGTAAAGATATCAGATTTACTAAATACTTGAAGTTCCTGAAGGAAAAACAGAGATGTCAGATTATTACCTCATTCCCTTAAAAACAAACTGTAGTCCATTACTACATGCTGTACTAAGGGAGTAAAATACAATTCTAACTTTGCATAATCTGTGTAAAAAAGATATGCTTGACATTATGGAATGTCACCTCTCTTTATAGAATTATAGGCAAGATATCTCCAATAAAACATAACCCAGTTATAAAACTATAACTTCACATCAAAATTTTAAAAAGCTGTTTAAAAATGTATATGATTATGTACATATCACACAAGAAAGCCTGTAGGATCATCTTGTGGATTGTGTTGCTGATTTGATTCTAGTTTAAAAACTGGAAGGGACTGAGCTAGCTCATCTTGTAGGACAAGTCACGACAGAGACGAAAACAAGGACGATGGTGCTGCCGTTGTAATCTGTACTTCTGCTCCTACTTCTTCAGACTCTTGTTTCACAAGCACGCATTGGTCTTCAATATCTGATTCTGTCTTGTCACAGATGCTATTGTCCATATTTGAAATGTTTTCTGTACTTTGAGAATTCTCCCCTGCAGGATGATACTGCTTGAGTCTTATATGCCAGGCTAAGCTACACACAGCAGACACCGTCTTGAACTGATGAATAACATTTCTAGGGATGAAGTAGATATCATTATCACATAGCTGGATTCTAGCATAGCGAATGCCTTCTCGTCTCATTTGGTTTAGCTTGGCTTCATCCACCCACTGAACACACTGGAAGGAGAAAATAGGTTGGAGGTAAGCCACATACCATATTGCAAAGTTCTTATATTCTGCCTAGCAGGCCAATTTTTGCTTTAAAAAAATAAATCCTAAAAGCCACAGCATAAAAATAAAACAATCACCTTGAATGCTTATTTTTTCCTCACTCTTGTCTGCTTTAACAGTACTTAAGTACTCTGATCAGCTCAGTATCTCCAAATGTAGGGGGGGAACATGTTTGTTAATGTCAGAAAGTAATACATGTGACCAAAGAAACCTTGTTCAGAACCTCGTGATTCTCCTAAAGTTACTAGACAAGACAATTCAGTGCTGTGGTGCAAATTGTACATGATACCAATGAAGTATCATCTGAAATATTTTTGTGATATGGTGTAAATAAAAGACTGGAGTGGATTGTCCTTCCTTTTAATGAGGGTTTGGTTACCTTGACTCACACTATGTCAATGAAGTTTAAATCTTTTTAAGCAGAAAATGTGCATGTGTCCTTGTTTCACAGGAGTGATTTTCCATATCTGGGGGACCTTGTTTAATAGAGGGAGAAGAATCAGAGATTCTCTGATGCTTTGGAAAAACCTGAACAGTAGAAGTCTCTACCAGGGAATGTTTAAGTACCTGTGATACTGGAGGTTCATGTAGATCCAACTGAAGTCTCTGAACTACATCGGTGAAATCCTCTGCATGAAAACAAACTACATCTTTGGTTATACGAGGCTGGTCACTCCTAAAATAAAATAAATAAATAAAGGGAGGAAGATATAAATATATAGAGAACTTGCAATCATATACCTTCCAAACTATTCATCCAACACTGTGGCTCCTAGAAAAATATAACAGGTGCTTGTACTGGCTGGCAAAAGTAACTTGCCCACCAAAAGCACCATGCTGAAGGGGAAAAAAAACAAGAAACTTCCAAAAGAAGAAACTCAATAATTTAAGTTTTTTTTTTAATTTTATGTTTAAGTGAAGTAGAAGTTCAGAGAAGAGAATTCAGAAAAGTTCCCAGTTCATGCAGCAGTAACCAAAAAAGAACTGGGGCATGCCTCCTACGTAGGCTTCCACAAGTATACTTGATCCTGAAAGAGGGAGCACCTAAAGGCTTAGCTCTAGAAGTTTTGCACTCTCCTCCTTCACCCGCATCAACAGGCTCTTTAGTTCCTCTTCACTTTCTGCCATTAGAGTGGTATCATCTGCATATCTGAGGTTGTTGCTATTTCTCCCTGCAATCTTGATCCCAATTTGTGACTCCTCTAATCCCGCCTTTCTCATGATGTGCTCCGCATACAAGTTAAATAGGCAAATTAAATATACAGCTTTGCCAAACTCCTTTCTCAATTTTGAACCAATCAGTGATTCCATGTTCAGTTCTCCACTACACTTACCATTCACCAAACTGTACAGCTTTCAGCACTCCTACAGCAGCTGTACTCTGCCAGTCAAACCCTTGCCCAACATGATCAGCATGTGCTCTTGTTCTGTCTTCAAAAAGAACTTCACGGGGTTCGCTGGTACGAGGTAGATACTGGAGATTTTTTATTTCATTCATTGATCTATTAAACAAAATGAGAAGAAGACTTATAGAATTATCGGGGAGAAGAGGTACAACGGATAGCCTTAGAATCATAGTGCGTTCCTAACTTGATATTTAAGGATTGTTTTTTATGTTGCAATTTGTATCCCGCCACTCTCAGTAAACTGGCTCGTGGTGGGTAACACTAAAACCCCCAATAAAATACAAGATTAACCCATTAAAAACCCCTATGGTGGCAACAATTCAATCCCATGGTGCTAACTAAAAGCTTAAAACCGGTCACAGGGAACCCTGAGCGCCGACCCCTCGCCCACAATGATAGTCGGCTGGTGGGGGCATCCAGTCTTGCACTTCATTCTTCTCTTGTCCAGGGGGGTATCAGATCTTCCTGGGCTGGCCTCAACCATAGACCTGGCAGAAGAGCTCCATCTTACTGGCCCTGTGGAACACGAAAGCTCCCACAGGGCCCTCAGCTCGTCCAGGAGCTCATTCCACCTGGTCAGGGCAAGGACCATTTTATTTTATACACACATAGGATGAAGGATAAAACCCAGACTTCTGCCTCCTACTTGTCTCCATTAAATGCTGCTCCTGAGTGACAGGAGAGTCTGTGGATTGACATGAGGTGGGGGGTCTGCAGAGAGAAAGGGGAATTAGTAGAAATTGCCAATTTGATCAGGATCCAACTAAATCAATGCACTATACAAATTTTAATTTCCTTTCAGGACTTTTTAAAATGGCATTATTTCATTATGCTGAAGTTTGGTGTGTGTGTGTGGTGGGGGGGGGTCATTTCTGTAATCATTGTCCAGAATAGAAATTTCAGAACCTCAAAATCATGTCCTTTAAAAAAAGCCAACCAGAAACTCAACAGATCTGGGATGCATCATCCAAAACATTTCATCATTAAAACGGCATTTGAAATAAAGTATATCTAAATAAATGAATGAAAACGTATAACCACATAACACAGTGCTGGACATATGAAATGCACAAACAAGTACATAGTTTATATATAGTAATATCGGGATACATAGCACTTTACACAGCAGCAACTGAAAGAGTTCTCTGAGCTTGGCACAAAAGCACAAGGTGGCAAGAAGGCAAAGGTAAACAGGAAAAGACTGTTCAGTAACATATTTGGGGATAGAGAGTAACAGACCTGGTTTCAGGGCCAGAACCAGAAAATAATGATCAACATCGACAATAACTTTTCTCCCATTGTAAAATATTGTCCTCAATAATAAAAGTAGTATTACCTGCGCCGTTTGAATGGGGACTTTGGCATATCAGCTGTTGGAATCATCTGTTCTCCTGGCCTTACCCACATTATGGGGCCATCATCGCTTTGAGACCGGCACTGAAGTCTGAGGCTAGAAAGAGTACCCCAGGGCAAAGTCATCTGTACACCAGAAAAGAAATCTGAATCAACTAATCCAAAGAACATAACGCACATATTGACACATACTAAACAGGGATAAGAGCCTCTTGTGGCGCAGAGTGGTAAGGCAGCTGTCTGAAAGCTTTGCCCATGAGGCTGGGAGTTCAATCCCAGCAGCTGGCTCAAGGTGGACTCAGCCTTCCATCCTTCCGAGGTCGGTAAAATGAGTACCCAGCTTGCTGGGGGGTAAATGGTAATGACTGGGGAAGGCACTGGCAAACCACCCCGTATTGAGTCTGCCATGAAAACGCTGGAGGGCGTCACCCCAAGGGTCAGACATGACTCGGTGCTTGCACAAGGGATACCTTTACCTTAAGCAGGGATAGTGTCATCATCATCATCAAAAATATATAAAATGCTAGTTCTCTCGTAAGAGAATACATTAGTTAATATTAAGGGTGTGTATTCTGATCTACCCAAGCTGAACATATACGCCCCAAATACCGTATCAGTATTTGGGGAGCATATTTCGGCATCCCTAATATATTTGGGTTTTCTCGGGGTGGGGAGAGATCATGAGAAAACCCCAGATATATTTCATCATTGCCAGTAGATTCCAAGACAACTGAGAGGTGAGAGCTGATTGCCTCTCAGCTGTTTGTCAGGCTTCTACTGAAGTCCCTTCAACTGCAGTCTCTTTAAAGTTTGTCCCTAGTGGTTCCAATTCAGTGTTACTATTTTGACCAATTTACTATTTGGTCATGCAAAAAAGTAGTCAGATTCAATTTTCTTTGTTCTAGCTCCTGGCTATTCAATTACTGACTAGTCATGTATTACAGATATTAATAATGTTAGTAATATAGTTCACTCTCATTTTAAAGAATAAACCTCAATACATAGCAAAAATAATGCTTACTCTAAGAAATGGAGATTCTTCCAACATATCAAGAAATTCTGGGAAATAGTCACCAACTTCTTCATCCACTGCTCCAACAAGACTGATCTGCCTCATCGGACCTGCTCTGTAGGTTCCACAGCAATACGTTCGACTGACCTGAGAGGGTATCAAGACATTACAATGCATTCTTGTTCTATGACATAGCATGTGAGTTACAAGTTCATATTTGAGTTCTTTCAGAACTCTTAGAAATATGTCATCTGGGCCTGGTGATTTATCAGTTTTTAATTTATCCATCAGTCAAAGGACTTCCTCTCTTGTCATCTCAATTCAACTCGGGTCTTTCAATATTTCAGTATCCAAAATCAGTCCTAGAGTGGGCAAGCACCTTCCATCTTCAACTGTGATCCTGTCATCCTTTAGTATCTGTCCTCCCCTATTGAGATAACTGGCTGTTTACAGTCCCATCTGTTCTAGAGTTACATACACATTTATCACTGGCTGTAGAAACTTGTCAAAATCTAGGGGTTAATTGGAAGAAATCAAATCTAGTTCCACACCCACAAGCACCCTTTAGTGGGGCTAGGCTAGATTCTACTGCTCAAGTACTCTTGCCAGAAGCCAAAGCCCTATCCATTAAGCACACAGTCTGACCATTCAAAGTCTAACTGTTTTCAGAGAGCCATTGCCACGCAGAGATAGTTAAGTCTCATAGCTTCATTCATGGTTCCTTCTGCCCTCCTTAGAATGTGACCACTAAGAATTGGTTAATAAGAGTGTTTAATTAGACTCTGCATGCTCAGAACCATCATTTTTCTATCCCAAGAAGGATACTAAAAGAATTGCAATGGTGGACCTTTGGTTCCAGCCTTCTGCCAGGGAGTTCCCTTTGGTTCCTCATCACGCCCCCTAGTCAGTTACTACAGATGCTTCCCTTTCAGGTTGAGGTGCCCATTGTGCAGACAAATGTGTCAGGGATACCTGTCTAGAACTGAACAAGGCCTGCATATTAACCTGCTGAAATTGAAAGCTATTCACTATGCCCTTAACTCCTCTTAAGTTCTTCTATACAGAAAGGCGGTCTAGGGGCAGACAGATAATACCACCATGATGTTTTATGACAACAAAGAGCCACTGGCTCCCTTGTGCCAAGAAGCCACTGCAGTTTGGGAATGTGCTATTGGAAATTACACCTCCCTTCAAGTTATCCACAATGCTGGCTGGGAAACTGGCATGACAGATGTGTTCAGCAGGTTAACAGAACTCAAAAAAGAGTGGTCCATTAACCAGGCCTATATCTCTCCTATTTTTTGCATAATGGGTCTTCCCTACTGTGAATCTTTTTTGTCACAAGTCTCAACTCCAAGGCCCCTCTTTTCTGCTTGGGAGCAGGCATTCTCTAGGGTAGCGATCTCCAACCTGTGGGCAGCGGACCACATGTGGTCCTTCGACTAATTGGAGGTGGGCCCCGAAGGACGCCTTCCCCCCCCCCCGGCCCTTTACTTCATCCCCCCAGCACTTTACAACACACTTCATTGTTGCGGCATGTCTGTATCTTACTTTGAAGGGATGTTTAAACATTACCACAGCGATCAGAGAGCGTTAGGGCAGTGGTTGAGAGTAGAGGAGTAAACTACCCCCCCCACCGGGCCTCAGTAAAAGGCGTTGAGTGGTTCCCGGTGAGTGGTCCCCAGCGTTGAGTGGTCCCTGGTGATAAAAAGGTTGGGGACCACTGCTCTAGGGAATACTTTCCAGTTAGTCTGGAAGCAAGTCCTGTTCTACACCTTCCCTTCCTTGCCTCTAAAAGGGGAGGATGGTGGCTAAATTAGTCAGGGACAATTCTCATTGCATACTTGTCACCCCCCTTCCGGCCAAGACATATCTGGTTCCAAGTCCTACTACAGAAGTAAAGAGGCATATTTATCCATCCACCAGTTCTGTTAAATGTGTAACACACCCCTTCACCCTTCAACCACTTGGTTGCTGAAGCCAGAGGCCAATTCTTTCCTGACTCCATATTAACTCCCACAGACCAGAATCTACTGTTCACATAAATGGGGATATATCATAGTGGTTGGAAAATAAACTGGTACCTCCTATCAGCTGCCCATTGTCTCTTGTGTTAGAATATCTACTGTCATTAAAGGATGCTGGATTATCAGATTCATCTATTAAAATCTATTTAGCAGCAATTTCTGCTTTCCATGCCCCTTTAGAAGGGAAAAACATTTTTTTCACATGAGTTATTAAAGAGATTCCTCAAGGGCCTCAACAACATGTATCTGCCTAATGCTTCCATTGTGCTTGAGTGGTCTGTAATTACTGCTGACCCATCTTATACAATTGCCCTTTAAACTTTTGGCCACCTGCTCCCTTGAGCATCTTTCCTAGAAGCTATCACCTTTGTGAGAAGAATCAGAGAAATTACATTGTTTAGAGCTGTAAAGTTCCATAACCATAAGGTAGCATTCATTTTCTATATAAGCTAGTTTCTAGATTCCACCTAAGCCCAGACATCACACTCTCCACCTTTTTCCTGCACTCATCATCTGTGACAGAAAAAAGGCTACACACATTAGATATAAAATGTGCCTTATTTAACAAGAACAAGTAAGTTCAGGAAGATCCTGCAATTATTTGTCTGTTTTACTGAACTGTCTATGGGAAATCCCATATCAGACCAGACAGTATCTAGGGAGATTACATCTACAAGAAAAAGAGCCAAGATGTATGAGGAAAGATTGAGAGAGCTCGGTCTGTTTAGCCTGGAGAGGAGATGACTAACAGGAGATATGTTAGCCATCTTCAAGTACTTGAATGGCTGCTACATAGAGGATGGAGCAGAATTGTTTTCTGTTGCCCCAGAAGGTCAGACCACAACCAATGGGACAAAATTAATTCAAAAGAAATTTCAGCTAAACATCCGGAAGAAGTTCCTGACAGAGCAGTTCCTCAGTGGAACAGGCTTTCTCAGGAGGTGGTAGGTTGGAAGTTTTTAAGCAGAGGCTAGATAGCCATCTGACAGAAATGCTAATTTGGTGAATTTAGACAGATTATAAGTGGGTAAACAGAAGGGATTGCGTAGATGCTTGACTCTTGTGGCAATTTCCTACATTGTGCAGGGTGTTGGACTAAATGACCCTGGAGGTCCTTCCAACTCTATGATTCTAACCCATGAACAACCATCAGTCCAGTGTTCTTTACATGTATGATTGCATTCAATAAGGGCTCAGTCAGCATCTGCTGCATTTCAGTAGTTCCTTCCGTTATATGAGGTATGCAAAGCAACTACCTGGTCATCTACAGACACTTTCATTAGGCATTAATCTGTGGACATTAATACAATACGGGAGACTACAGTGGGAACAGCAGTTTTGCATTTTATCTTCTAATGGTGTCAGCTTGCTAGTCTCCCATGTGGGACTGCACAGGACAAAACTGTTGAATTTATCTATGACTGTTCATCAAGTTTTCACTGGGCAGGCACACATACCTCCCTCGTAACCTACTGTGAGCTCTTCTGTTATCTTACATTTTTCTCTGACTCAGTGGCAGCTCAGGAGAACTGAGGAAGGGTGTGGAGTCTCTCCCCTGAGCATGTGACCACTGAATGGGAAAACTGCCTCAGTGGCTCCAGTTTGGCTCCTCTTGCTCTGTTACTAAGCTAGCTAGAAAACCTTCCGTGGACTGCCTTGCATGCCTGCACAGTGAAAATTTGATAAATAAAAGTTACAGGTAAATGTAATGCTGGTTTTTGTTTTGGCAAATTTGTATCTTTCCAAATATTTGACTTTTCCATAGACTTTTCCATAGATAAGGAGACTTTACAGTGCCTGAATTTGATAGGCAGTAGAGTTCAGGATGGACAAAACAAATGCTACTTTAGCAGACAGTGGAATTTGCTGCCAGAGGATGTTATGAAGGCCACAGGAATAAACAGCATTAATGGGGGAATTGAATAGATTCATGGAGAACTATTCTATCAATGGCTATTATCCATGGTGACTGAGAGGAACTTCCACATTTAGAGGCAGTAAGCCTCTGAATCACAGAGCCAGCAGGCCCCATCAGAGGAAGGCCTTGGGCTCTATGCCCTGCTGTTGGATATCCAGAAGAAAGATAAGAACAAGCTGGTCCCCTGCCCCCAGGCCTTCACAAGACAACTAACATAAAAAACACAGATACAAGCACATAAGGAAAACTTGTGTGACATTCTACCAAAACATGTTTTTCCAGACCCTGGACTCAATGGCATTATACTCTAGAGAGATCCCTCCACAAAATCTCTAGGAATTTCCTAACCCGGAGATGGTTAGGGTCCCTATCCCAACCCTACTTCTAACGAGAATTGCCTAGGCCAGCCTTTGACATTTTTACTGTTGAAAAACCCAAGAAACATTTTTCAGGCTCCAAGAAACCCAGAAGTGGCACAATCATGCAGAATATGGCTGGGGAGTATAGCGGTGTACATGCCCACCTAGGGCCCCACCCTTTCCAGTCCCATTATTGGCCATTTTGGGAGGTGTGTGGGTCAATGTTACCATATATGGTTATATCACCCAATAAATGTTTAACAAATTAAAACTATCTAAAATAATTAATTCCCACTCATTCAGGAAACCCTTCTAGGGCCGTCAAGAAACCCCAAGGTTTCATGAAATTCTGGTTCAAAGTCTGGCCTAGGCCTACTTCGATTGCTAGGCAACCCTTTATACTTTAGATGTTTACCCCCACTCTTCCCACCAACTATAGTTAAAACATAAATACAATCAAAACAATAAAAACATTAAGTGTGTTGGGGACACACATTTCTTATCTATGGAGAACCCTGAAATAAAATTCAAGCTATGCGTACTAGAGGATAAGTTCACCTGAAGCTAGAAAGAATTATCATCAAGTTTTTTACCCAGCCTTTCTGCCTCCACAGGGCCACCAAGGCAGCCAACAAATTAAAATAAAATTTTAAAAGCCATTAAACCAACACACAAATACCCTGTTAAAACAAGTTAAAACCAAGCTTAAAATAAGAACCAAAGATAAAAACATCAGTTTAAAAAATTGGGAAGGAAGTAGGGATCACAGAGAACAATAAGCGATATCATTTTATGTTGGAGCATTGGGGAGAAACGTGGATGGGTGCTGGCTGTGTGAAATATAAGTAGTAAGAGTGGTATCCAAGATTCAGCCATAGAGGCTGGTTAGGTGTGCACTAACCAATTTAAGGTAGCAGGTGTCATTGACCGACAGGAAGACTGGGCTTTGGTTGAGCTTTCTGCTATAACACTCCTAGACATTCTATCATAACGCCAGGCTCCTTTAAGTGACCACTTTCATACATTAAGACCATGTCTCTTACCTGAGTGTGAAAGTTTGAGATTGTTGTTGTTTCAATATCCTTCTTGCCAAGGATTTCCATTTTCACTGGAGTGTTAGGGAAGTTGTAAGCAAAGTAATCCAAGAAATCTGGCAAGTAGGCAGCTGCCCCATGGACTATAGCTAGAGCATAGTAGGCGGCATTTTTCTCATTTTCACTGAATGTCAAAGCAAGAAACTCTTCTGCAAATCTCTCTATCTCCACTGGAGACAAAAATGAGAGTTCATCCATGTAGGCATGAAGGACCAGAGCTCCACCATTTGACTGATGTTCTTCATGGATAAAGTTACTAAATTTAGTGCCTGTTTTTAAGAAGTTGCTGCGAACAGAATGCTCCTGGTGGGTAGTAAATGGAGACTGCACTCCCTGGGGTATTCTGTATTCTTCCATGCCCAAATTCAACTGACACAGCTGTTCATCTTTTAGATACCTAAAAGATTCCTTGCTCTCTTCCAAGTTATCACTCTCCCCTGGAGTCAAAATCTCTTTGTTGATACGGGTAAGACCAGCACACATAGTCTGCACTTCTTTGTTGTACATTTTCAGATGTCTCCCCCTCATGTCTTCTCTATGTTTCTTTTTTTTCTTTTTCTTGATTTTCTTCACAATAAGACCATCAGCTCTCTGAGTCTTGCCATTCTCATCTCTGCTGTCTAGAAATAATAAGAAAATAAAAATGTTGCAGTTTCTGTATAACTATCCACAGAAATACTCAGATGAGTTTAGGAAGTAAAACCTTCCCCCCACATATACCTTGGGAAACTGTTAATAATTGTCAGTGTTTAGATGTACCAGATTAGAAGAAAAGTGTTTGTTTCATTACATTATGAAAAAGTGAGGCTTAACCTTTTAAAATTCATCATCTAAAAAGCTAAAAATTATCCATTTTACAGCTACTTCCTGTGGTAGTTCCTGTTTTCTATGTATTACTAGTTTATTATTTACATAATGGTTTTAATGTGTACAAACCTTAGAAACTACAAAAAAATCACATCCCTACCCTGAAAGATTTATAATCTAAAATCTGTCATAAAGGCAACAAAAGGAACTGGAGATACAGGGGAATAAACACAGGCATGTAAGCATTCCAGTAACACAAATGTAGGTATAATTTTTGTAGTGGATGGGGAATAAGGGGTTATGTAAAAAGATTTATAAACAAGTTGGTTTGAGAGATTTTAAATCAGTGGAAGGTATAGTACTATAGTGATTTTTTATAACAAAGAAGGGTCTGAATATGTTCACCAAATATGACAGCCCTCAAAGGCAAGATTTTTCTTTCATTATTTATTTATGTTTACACTTCTATTCTGCCCTTCCCCAAAGGCTCAGGGCAGATTACATCATTTAAAAAACATACAAATTCAAAATTAATTTCTAAGTGCAGCCTCTTTAACAAAAGGAGGGGGACAGTAGGCAGAAAAGTAACCCCCAGGGTGTAAATTGGATTAGGTAAAATTAGATAAGGAGGCCAGCAAATTTAATTCCGGGCCTCAACCCTTTTGTGACTCAGCCACCCTAGTAATTTGTTTTCTTCTTAACTGAAGAATTCTGACTGTCCCACCCTGTCATAGTATGAGGGAAAGATCAGGGGCCCGCTTTAATTAAGCAACTTAAATGGTACATGAGGCATTTTGAAATTCAAAAATAACACATTATTTTATTTAACACAGGGAGGAAAGATGTCAAACTCATTTCTGAATTATGACTACAATTGTGCAAACACTGTGATTTTGTACTGGTGCAAGATGCAGAATGCAGTTTCCTGAGTATCTCATTTTTTTATGATGATGATGATGTCATCCATTCAGTCGTGTCCGACCCTCGGTGATTCTATTTTTATGCAAGCAAGAAATTATGAGGGGCAATGACTACTGGAACCCTTCAAGGTAGAGAGGTGGCTAAAACAGACTCCCAGTAGTTCACAAAGGAGCTTCACCCTCTTATGTAGCTCCCTACCTTTTCACATTGCTAGCAAAAATAAAGCACTGAAGTTTGCTGGCAGTATTATATAAGTCATGCAATCTACAAAGTTTATGAAATTTGCAGAGCTCAGCTTTTCTAGGCACAGAATTTTTGGTGTGTAGACATGGTTTAAAGTGTTTGGTATATTTATTTATGGGGACTCTCCATTATTCATCATCAGCGCCTATATTGGCAGACAGAAGAATAGGGAAAGTATATCTGAATAACTTATCTATACACCTACACTTGAAACAGATGGAAGCAGCTTCAGCAGATCGGGAATTTCCCCTGACCTAATGGAAAAGACACAGAGCAGCAAATGATAGGCACTCAAACCTCAGCAGTGAAGAACACTCAAGATTTCAAACAAGCACATAAATTCACTGCCAGGATATTTTATCCTTTAAAAGCTCGAGAAGAATAATTCCAGAAACATTAGAATTATGTCTGCCACTATCAGTTCCCAAACATGAGAAGGATGAATAGGTCAGTCCACTATGACCAGCTGACTTTAGGGTAAAAAAAATATACCAAAGCCTAGGTGGAATTCTGTTTCAGGGAAGAGGAACAATAGAAGTGCTCAGAATTCTGTCATGATAGAAAGACAGGTATTGAGACCAAAGCTATCAGTCGTAGAGGCTCACTTGGTACACCATGGGTATGACTCAGATCAATACTGAAGCTAATCTGAGAAATCACTCCCAATATTCTCTTAGATAAGATCCTGATGTGGGAAACAGCAAGCCGTTTAGATGATACACAAAACCCAATATATTTGTTGGTTCAAGTGTTCACAAGTTTTGTTCCCCACCCTGCAATATTTATTTATTTTATTCATTTGAGTCATATACTGTCCCCAACTATGATGTCTTGGGGCAGGTTACATAGAACTGGAAATAAAGGAGTACATTGAAGGTATTTGTTGTAACAATAAAAGTCATAACAGTCAAAACAGTAATCATAATTGGGACATTTGTAATAATAAAAAGAATCATAACAGTTAACCGCTCTTAATTGGAATATAAGAGCCTCTTGTGGTGCAGAGTGGTAAGGCAGCGACATGCTGTCTGAAGCTGTCTGCCCATGAGGTTGGGAGTTCGATCCCAGCAGCCGGCTCAAGATGGACTCAGCCTTCCATCCTTCCAAGGTCGGTAAAATGAGCACCCAGTTTGCTGGGAGGTAAACGGTAATGACTGGGGAAGGCACTGGCAAGGCCACCCTGTATTGAGTCTGCCATGAAAACGCTAGAGGGTGTCACCCCAAGGGTCAGACATGACCCGGTGCTTGCACAGGGGATACCTTTACCTTTTACCTTTTTAATTGGAATATATGGCACATCAATGAGTTGCCCAGCAGGGATGGATCCAAGTTGTAGGAGTCCCCGTCACTGCCCTTAACTAAAAGCCTAGTAGAAGAGCTCTGTTTTGCAGGCCCTATGGAATTGCTTGAGCTCTGATAGGACCTTGGTTTCATTGGGGAGCTTGTTTCATCAGGTTGGGACCACAGCCCAAAAGGCCCTGGCTCTAGTTGAGGCCAGACAAATTTATTTGGTGCCAGGGATCACCAATCTGTTGGCATGAATGGAGCATGTCACTCTTCAGGGGTATTGGTAAGCAGACAGTCCTTGAGGTACACAGAACCTGGACCCCGTATGGTCTTAAAATAAGGTGACCAGATTGTCCCACTTTTGGAGGGACATCTGGGGGTACCTGGCAAATTGTACTTACGTTGAAATTTTAAAATATATACATTAGTATACTATTTTTGCATTCTATGTGTTCTATGAAACTTTTTGTTGCTCCATATAGACCAAATTTTTAATCAAGACCCCCCCCCCCCGGTCAATGGTGTCCCACTTTACCAATGTTAAAATCTGGTCGTCTTATCTTAAAGGTGAGTACCAGCCCCTTAAACCCGATCCAGTGTTCAATTGGTAGTAAGTGCAGCTGCTAGAGGGTTAGGATGGTGTAGGCTCTCCAAGACATTTCAGTGAGGACCTAAGCAGCTGCATTTTGGACCAATTGTAGTTTCTGGAGCAGGGATAAAGGATGGCCCATGTAGAGCAAGTTGCAGTAAATCAGCTTAGAGATGGAATTGAAGGTCACGCCCAGATTCCTGACCGATTGTGTAGTTTTAAATTGCATACTGTTCAGGATAGGGAAGTATGCTTCCTGATTTGGTCCTTTCCCACTTATCCAAAGGACCTCCGAGGGATTGAGTTTCATAGCAACCCAGACCATAATTTTGGGCCAGCTTTGCAAGAGGGTGCATGAAGATCTTAAATAGTGTTAAAATATATATATTTTTTAAATCTGTTCCCTAGCAATCCAGGTATTTCATCAGCCGCTAATTCAGCACTAACCCTAGACAGATTTTCTCAGAAGTAACTAGGTCATTGGGAATGAGAGATAAATGGTTGCTACTGACACAGATCTCCATTACACCTCTCGAAATATGGTTACTAAAAGAAATGAGTGTGTTACACATGATGAATGGAAGAGGATGGTATACTAAACAGGAATTTTAGTGCTTGATTACTAAAGAAAATTCTGCCTTTGGCAAGTCTCAAAACATTCAGGAAAATATTTATGAAGAAAAGAACAAAGGGTCAAGGTTGCAAGCTCTTGAAATCAAGTATTTTGTTTTAGGAGTAAAATATGGGGTCTAGCCCTGGAGGTCAGTGAGAAAACTCCTGCAGTTTTGGGCAGGCTTAGGGAAAGAACCCAGCATATACAAAATTTTAGCTACATGATTATTCCTGTGTATTCACCCCTCATGAACCTCGGGTTCTGCTAGGCATATTTACATATACAATCATAAGTACCTGCAATGGATGATTTGGAGGGGGGAAAATGCTAGAGAGGAATACAACAGGCAAGAAAAATCCAGACAGTTGTTCTTATTACATGATCTGACAGCCAGTACGGTCAGAAAATCATACACAGCTTCAATAGTTATTTTAAGCCACCACTCATCATCTGGTGCACTGCCTGAAGTCAGAATGAGTTATCAGTCACAATGAGTCCATGAATGCAGCAGTACTGCACAAACAAGCTCCCTACTTACTGCTGAGATCAAAGCTCAGTAAGTTGCTATGACATGTTCTCAGAAGTCCTGAGTAAAAATGAAGCCATAATTATATATTCATAATATAGTTGCTGGGTCTCTTGCATTAAGCCAAAACAATAATTTTAAATAGATATATGTATTGTTTAGTTCCTGTTAGATTGATAGTCGTGCATGCAGCTGTATCACTTTTAAGCTTCCATTTCAATTTTAAGAAGCTATTCTACTCAGTAGATGCTAAGCATGACTCTAAGAAAACAATGAGCCCAGTAATTTTGGTGTTACCTGAACCATTTGTGAAGTTTAGTGTAAAGAGGAACATCAGAATACTCCTATTTATATCTATTTAGAAGTAAATTCCACTTTGTTCAGTGAGAGTTACTCTCAGGTAAATGTACACAGGAAATTCCAGAAAGGTAACATGCTTAGATTAATTTCCCCCCTAAAATCTACCAATAAAATGAGAATAAATTTTAAAGCATTCTTCTGAAAATAGCCTATGTTAAGACCAAATATCTTGTATCCAGCTATTGGGATGTTGTTTTTAAACAAACTTAAACTTCATAGATTTTCAACTGATATTTAAAGGATGGGTTATAGAACAGAGATCAAAGCTTCATAATTATTGTGTAAAAATTTAAATCTAAAGATTTTTTTCAGTTGATTTAACTTTATACAGTTCATTCTAAGTAAAAACATATGGCTGGCAAGGCTTGAATCCAGGCAGTCCATGCAACTTAATAGTTTGCAACGACTTACTATAGCTAGGTACATAAAAATGTGTACTGCTGTATAATATGCTGAAATGTAGTTCACTAATTTTTTGATGAGGAACGCATCACTGCACCCTGAAATAGCATTTCAGTTTGAAATCTGCACTACATCTTAACTTGTAAGCAACAACATACAGCTCATTTTCCTTCTAGTTTGCTGTACAATGTATTTGCTATACAATGAGTGGTTATTAAAAAATTGTGCTTGTTTACACCTACTGAATTACTGAGATGGAGGGAGAAAGATAACACTTCATAGTGGAAACTGCCAAATTGCTATTATAGTAATCCTGGATACTCAAATAAATTGTTTCGGCAGAGGTGGTAATTTAACAGTCGGGTTGTAAACAAATTGTAAACAGTCGGGTACTATGCCAGTTTTACTTGCAGGTGCTCAAAATCACTGAAATTGTGTCATTGGATTGTTGTTGTTGTATTTGTTTATGTTATTCACTAATTCATTCCATGTATCCCCCATGTTGTATGTAAACTGCCCTGGGCCTTATGGAAGGGCGGTATAGAAATCAAATCTTAACACCGCCCATGGTGCCACAGGCGCCACGGACTAAATAAAAGGGTAAGGGGTTCTGGGGCAGGATGTGTCCGGGATGAGGAAGGGTCCGGATTGAACCCTTCCTCCGGACAGACAATCGGAGGGACCAATCGGCAGGCGCGCAGCTCCTGCTGATGGGTCCCTCCGATTCCCAGCCCCAGCAACTGCGAGCCGTGCACAGCGCGGCTCGCAGTTGCTCCTTCGCCTCCGATGCGTCAGGCCGCCCGCAAGGGAGCCCCTGGCAGCTGCGCGGAGCGCGGCTGCCGGGGGCTTCCTGCCTGGCGGCCTGACGACACGAGAGGCGCAAAGCGCCTCTCACCGTGTCAGGCCGCCCGAGGGAGCCCCCGGCAGTTGCACGGAGCGCGGCTGCCGGGGGCTCCCTTGCCTAGTGAGGAAGAAAATGGCCGCCCCGCCGCCAGCTCCAGGTAGGCTGTGCCGCCGCCGCTGCCGGGAGGGCGGATGACCCGCCTCCGCCTCACACGGCGCCCCACAACCTCCCCGGGGCTTGGGGACCGCTTTAAATCCTGCCCGCCGCCTTAGAACGCTCCCCAAGCCCCGGGGCTTGGGGAACGTTTGGCTACATGGGGGGGAGGGGAAGCGAACCCTCCCCTAGAGCCCGCTGTATTTTTTTGACAGCGGGCTCTACTGCTAGTAAATTAATAACATGGAAGTGACACTATAACAAAGCTGCTGAACAAGAACTTGAAAACAAAAAAAATGATAATTTTAATTCACAATAAAAATTTCTGGTGCAATGTCTCTTAATATACAGAAACCACATAAATCCAGCATAGCAGCAGTTTATTACAACAGAAAAGAAACAGGAGTATCATAAACCATTAAAATTTGGTTGCAGCATCAGCTTTCATTGACTAGTACCTACTTCCTCAGATACACTACAGTGGGTTCTCCCTAGGCAGACCTATGAAGTTATTGAAAATAACAGGACCATGAAATACAAGTAGAACAGAGTAAGATATAACATTGTAAAATTCACAAGTAGTTCAGGAGACCATGCCCAAGAGTCATCATTGGCTGTTTCTCTAGTTCTGCAAAGCTGGTCAATGCCAGAAGTAATTTATGAGGCCCAAGGTTTACCAAGAAAATGACTAAGAAATCCCAAAGGTCCTACTGGAAGTCTCCCTCTGAAGTTGGTGAGGACTGTGTTTTGTTTGCTTTTTTCTGTTTATTGGATGATATGACCATATATGGTCATGTCAACCCACTCACTCCTTCCAAAATGATGGGCCTGGAGGGGATGGGAACGGGGGGTGAATGATTCCACCAACAGACCAGGTAGTGGTTTCTGCATGGTTTTGAAATCCCCTAAATAAGCTGGAAAATATTAAAGACTGATGGGATACCAAAGGAGTCAAGGTAGACTGTAGGTTTTCATAACAATTACTAAGGCTTTGCTTTCTTCTCAGTGCCATCTCCTGCAACCCCTCATTCCTCTTCCTCAGTTGGGCAGCAAAACCAAGCAAACAAGGCAGAAGATTCTGTATACTTGAGGAATTCTCCAAGTATGCAGAAAGATCTCCTGCATCAGTATTAGCTGGTGAAAGTGAACACATGAACCTGCCTTATACTGAATCAGACTGCTGGTTCATCAAGGTCAGCATTATCTAGTCAGATTAGCAGCAGCTTTCCGGGGTTTCAAGAAGAGGTCTTTCACATCACTTACAACATAGTCCTTTAACTGGAGATGTTGAAGGACTGAATCTGAGATCTTCTACATACTAAGCTGATGCTCTACCATTACGTCACAGCCCCTAGCCAGCCATGGGTACATTCCCATCCTTGAGAGCCAGTTTGGTGTAGCGGTTAGGAGTGTGGACTTCTAATCTGGCATGCCAGGTTCGATTCTGTGCTCTCCCACATGCAACCAGCTGGGTGACCTTGGGCTAGCCACGGCACTAATAAAACTGTTCTGACCGGGCAGTGATATCAGGGCTCTCTCAGCCTCACCTACCCCACAGGGTGTCTGTTGTGGGGAGAGGAATGGGAAGGCAACTGTAAGCCGCTTTGAGCCTCCTCCGGGTAGGGAAAAGTGGCACATAAGAACCAACTCTTCTTCTTCTTCTTCTTAAGAAAGCTGAGATTATAACTTCATCATAGAGGAGTGATTTTTTTTTAATGGAGGGCAGACCGAGAACAAAATTGTTCAGAATCATCTGCTGGGAATTTATTCCCACACAAGACTTTCCCTACACTATTTCTTATTGCCACGTACATCCAGATCAGACAGTTTTCAAACTGGACCCTTCCTAGATCTCAACACCACTGTCTGCTGATGTAAGCTACTCGACTTGTTGAAAACCTACAGAGCAAGCAGTACTGTGCTTGGCTCTATCCCCAGTTCCCCGCTGCTCCCAATTAACACTCACTGATATTCAAGAATTTCTAATATGAGCTTCATTCTTTTCCAAGGAACACACAATTGCATAGTCTTCCTACTTGATCCAATTATTTATATCCTTCAGCATAGAAACACATTAAGATGTTCCATATAATAGTGGAATTTCTAGGAAAAGGCAATTTGGTATTTGTTGTGAAATGTTATATCCAATAATAAGATCTTTTTTTCAACATTCAGCTCAAATGGCTAGGCAACTCAGCATTTATTAAACTAAAAGGCAGCTTGAAACAAGAAGAGGCCAGATTCACATCTGCCCACATTCCATATTGAAATGCAGATGGTAGCTACTAACTTGGATGGCCATGTACTTCAAAGTCAATCTACTGGTCTGTTGAAACATTGTGGAAAAATCTGGGAACAGCCCTGTGAAACCAATATAAAAATGCTTCTCTCATCTAGAGAGAGGTTTTATGAAAAAGGTTGCAAGTCCCATGCATATTTGTAAGTACCTCGGAATACTAAGTTACTTTCAATTTACTACAAATGGGATCAAGCTGCAAAACTACCATCAGTGTAGGTTTTGTCAAACAACTAGCACAGACTTTTTCAACCAGGGTTTCATGATGGCACTGGAAGGGTTTCCCAAATGGCTGGGAGTTAATTTTTAATATATTTTTAAAATCTGTTAAACACTGATTAGGTGATATGACCATATATGGTCATGTCAACCCACCCACCCCTAGTGGCCAATGATGGGCCTGGAGAGAGTGGGAAGAGGAGGGGCCCCAGGTGGGCATGTACACAGCTATGCTTCTCAACCATATTCTGCATGATTGTGTCTCTTCTGGGGTTTCTCAAAGCCTGAAGAATGTTGCAGGGGCTTCTCAATGGTAAAGTTGAGAGGCTGATCTAGCACATAATTTGACAGACCATACAGACTTCCTCTGTAAGAGATTGACACTTACAATACAATAACATCTATTCTCATTTACTCCAGTTTTATTAGATTCCAGTTAATTCAAGCTCACAGGATGGAGGCAAATATCCACCACACATAAGTTGCAAATTGCTTGAAGAAAAATGCTCTTCCCCTTTAAGAGAGGATTAATTGGATATTATTTAGCAGGTGATGCTACTTACTTCCATGCTATGAAAAGTTTCACCTGCCTATTTCCACACATTAAACCCTGCATGATGTTTTTCTTGAGGCCTCTTTGGACCTCTAGACTTACAGAACCAATGTAATTGACTTGTTGCTAGTACAGTTTGTCACTATCTTGCATCCTAATATCTCTCAGACTTTTGCAAGGATGAAATGGGAGACCTGACCTTATGAATTCCATCAGAAGCAGAAGACAATTTAAGTCCAGCCTGGTGGGAGGAGTTTCTGCCTGAGGGCGGCCCCTGTTGAACCTTCATTATCCTCCATTCTGTGTCTGGCTACCAGTTGTGGACATTTAATTGCAAGGTTTATAGGGGCATTAGAGATAGGTGTATTAATTGGCATTAATGTTTTTTTTAACTTTGTATGGGCTTTTAAATCTTACTGATGTGAGCTGCCCCGAGACCATCTGGAGAAGGGCAGCATATAAATAAGTTACTGGCAAAATTCTTGGGCCCATTCCGCAGTCATAGGATAATGCACTTTAAATGGGCTTTGGCAGCTGGATTTTCCTGTGCAGAACAGGAAAATCTACTTCTAAATTTCATTGAAAGTGCATTATTTATTGTGTGCAGAATAGGCCTTGGTTGGCTTCTGCCATAGCAGACCCCCCATTCCATTTCCCACTGTCCCCATAAGTGCAAAAAGATTGGAAACTGGAAGCAACTGCTGCAAGCCACTTTCAAAAACTATATTTGGTTGAGAAATAGACTTCAAAGGCAAGAGGCTATTATGACTCTCCCCTCCCCTCCAAGGCCTCCTCATCCACCCCTGGATGCTATATTGAGCACACTGAATAATTAACAGAATACAACAAAAAAAATCTCTGTACATGGATTTAGCGTTTATTTTTCTTGAGTCTCCAGCACAGTTTAGCACATCAGATTCCCAGGGTTTCTGAACATAATCCTGACTCCCTTCCATTGTCTTAATTGTTATTATCTGCAAAGATTTTCAAAGCTTATATTGTTTCCTACTTCTCCCTGTTCTGGACTCTAGGTATCTTCAAAACTTCAGAATCCATTTTTCCATCCCAAAATTTATTCTCTCTGATCTTATGCTTAGAAATCTTCTCCCTGAGAGGTCTCAAGTTCCAAAATAAATCTTCCTCATCTCGGAGCCCTTCCATCTTCACCACATGCAGTCCACCACAGAAGCTCCCCTTCTGTCAGTTGTTCTTCTCCAAGCATATATAGTTAAGCTATTACTCTATCAAGCCCAACACTATTCTGACAGAAATCAATCCTGAGTTCTCAGCTACAGAGATACTAAGAATTTAATATTGGAGCTCTGGCCCTTCCCATCTCTTCTCTCTACATCCTATCATACATCCTGTTCTTCCAACTACTTCCCTCTAAACTGTGCCACACTTAAAAAATTGCAAATAAAGTATCTCAATGGTGCCATTTCTATTTATCTTTGAGTTACTAATAGTATACTTCTAGCAATCCACTTAAGTGGTTGTACATTGAAGCAGCAGTTTCAAATTTCAGCAAGTTGCTTGAAAAAGAAGGAAAAAAGAACCCTCATATTTACTGTACCATACTGTTGACTGGCCATATGCCATTACACTTTGGCTATGACTGTTATGTATCACCTAACAATCATATTAAAATATATGTTGTGTTAAAATTTAATCAACTAGTTAAACCACCAAATTTCCACATTTAAACAGCTGTTCAATATCTTAAGTGATTTTGCTCTTCAAGGCTACAAATAGAACTGTAGTAGTGCAATTATGTACCCTTCTTCTTGCATACCTCTTAAACTTTCAGATTGGGAAAAGCAGTATGTGCAATTACAATAGCATTAGGATGTTTATGGCATCAAGCTTTGACCAGCTTGTCACCCAGGATCTACTACTATTAATTATTTCCTGAAAAGCAGCTAAATTGAACACAAGGAATACTCTTTTCCTAATGTTTTTCATCTCATCTTCAGCATTATCTTAACACTTGCAAGTAGCTGTTTTTCTTCCAACTCCATTTTCAGCATCTCTTACTTCACTGAAATCATTTCACACATTAAATATTACTTAAACATACTATAAAGTGTTGGGCTAAGATCTGGGACAGCCAGATTCATATCCCTACTCTAATATAGAAGCTTTTGGGTGATCTTGGGCCACCCTAACCTACCTAAGAGGGCTTTTGTTGTGGGGATTTTGAATGGAGCAGAATGATATTATATTGTAAGCCACTTGGGGTTTCTATTGATGAGACAAGCAAGTTATAAAAATGAACAAACAATACAAAGAAACATAGAATCATAGAGTTGGAGGGGGCCATACAGGCCATTCTAGTCCAACCCCCTGCTCAACGCAGGATCAGCCCAAAGCATCCTAAAGCATTCCAACCTTTGCTTGAAGACCCAGTGAGGGGGGACTCACCACCTCCTTAGGCAGCCTATTCCACTGCTGAACTACTCTGACTGTGAAAAATTTTTCCCTGATATCTAGCCTATATCGTTGTACTTGTAGTTTAAACCCATTACTGTGTGTCCTTTCCTCTGCAGCCAATGGGAACAGCATCCTGCCCTCCTCCAAATGACAACCTTTCAAATACTTAAAGAGGGCTATCATGTCCCCTCTCAACCTCTTTTTCTCCAGGCTGAACATTCCCAAGTCCCTCAACCTATCTTCATATGGCTTGGTCCCTTGGCCCCAGATCATCCTCATCACTCTCCTCTGTACCCTTTCAATTTTATCTACGTCCTTCTTGAAGTGAGGCCTCCAGAACTGCACACAGTACTCCAGGTGTGGTCTGACCAGTGCCTTATACAATAGGACTATGACATCTTGTGATTTTGATGTGATGCCCCTGTTGATATAGCCCAAAATGGCATTTGCCTTTTTTACCGCTGCATCACACTGCCTGCTCATGTTTAGTTTACAATCCACAAGTACCCCAAGGTGTCGTTCACACACAGTATATCCCCCATCCAGTAGGCATGCTTTACATTTTTCTGACACAGATGCAGAACTTTACACTTATCTTTATTAAATTGCGTCTTGTTCTCATTTGCCCATTTTTCCATTGTGTTCAGATCTCATTGAACTCTGTCTCTATCTTCTGGAGTAGCGATCCCCAACCTGTGGGCCGCGGACCACATGTGGTCATTCGACTAATTGGAGGTGGGCCCTGAAGGACGCCTTCTCCCCCCCCCCCCCGGCCCTTTACAACACACTTCATTGTTGTGGCGTGTCTGTATCTTATTTTGAAGGGATGTTTAAACATTACCATAGTGATCAGAGAGCGCTAGGGCAGAGACGACTGAAGATGGCGCCGTACTAGCCGGGCTTGTGCCGGGCTCTTAAGCCATGCTGAGGGTCAGGAGCAAATGCACCTGGCAGACCTGAGCAGATACGCAAATCTTGCTCGCCGGTCGCCCCAGGAACCGGGAACAGCATCCTGAGGGTCCTACAGATCCGTGGAGACTGAGTTCTCCGGATCGCCGCGGCATGTGCTCAAGGTCATGATGGCGCCCTTGTCATAAATAACTTTCTAAGCTTGAAATGACCAGCTGACCCTACATTCTTCCCAGATCATCTTTTACCAGACTGACAGGAGCCAGAGTCTGCAACAGTAAAGACTGTGAGTTTTCTGGTTTTTCCTTTTTTTCCCCCCACAAGCTCTTCCCCCCCTCCTCAATCAATTTACAAGTGAATCCTTTCGTTGAGTGGGAGGCCCCCAGCTAAATACTCTCATTAATCAAACAAAGAGAGAGCTTAAAGAAAAGAGAGACTTTAAAGATTTGTTGGAGAGAGTTCAGTTGGGGACGCTGACTTGATACGGAGATCGAAAAACTGATAATTTTGGATCGCTCGAGCTCCCGCGAGACTTCACGAGACTTTCTGTTTATAATCTGTGACTGCCTAGAACTATGGAAAAATTAACTAAGGCACAGCTTTTCCATTTGTTATGCGAAGGGAACTCAAAGATACTGAAAGCAGTCAACAAGGTGGAAAAGGAAATCCAAAAGACTAAGAAAGAGCTTTTAGACAGAACCGACGGTTTGAAAAAAACAGCTGATGAAAACACAACTCAGCCAACAATATATCAAACGAGAATTCAATGTCCGGAAGTGAATCAACAGGAGGGGGAGAGTGCTAGGGACGTAAAAATCAAAAGCACCTTGGAAGAACTTGGGAAAACAGATTTAAGGAAGGAAAGCACCGAAAACCTGGAAGTCTATTTAGAGCAGGAAGTGATTTGGATCAACAAAATAAACAGAGTCTATTCAAAGGCGACAGCACGCAGGAAGCTATCAGGAGATATCTCTGTGCGACTAGAGGAAGAGATCCGGATTGACAAAGTATACAGAGCCTACTTATAGGCGACTGCAAGCAAGAATCAAGCAAGAGACTTCTTTGGCCCTGACAGAAAGGCAACCAGAAATACTCTATGCAGGAACTATCAGGCGACATTATGGAAAAGAACACAATTTCATTTTCTGCGACCACCTGAAGAATGTGATGAACAGTGGAGCACTCTCTTGGTTTCCTGTGGGAAAGACAGCAGCAGTAACTCTTCGGTCAGGGCCAATATATGAAGGGAACTGACTTTATATTACCTAAAACAATAATAGAATATATTCTTATAATAGATTATATTCTCATATGTATCAACAATTACTCTGCTAAGAAAGATGGTAATAACTTCTAGATCAGGATCAATATGTGATGGGAACTGAATATGTATGCTAATATGTATGCTAAAAGAGAATGGTAAACTATACTTCATATGTATTAACAAGACAGCATATGTATTAACAAGACAAAATACAGTATTCCAGCAGCTATCATGCTCTGCCTGTCAGGAACATATTAACATTGGTCTTGACAATTCTTAACTGCTGACTTTATTTACATGTCATATTTTAAGTGCTGGTGCTTACCTTTAAAGCTCTTCAAGATTTGGGACCACACAGGTTAAAAACGACCTCTTCCACTATGAACCTGCATAGCCCAGGTCCTTTTATCACCATTCTGTTGTTATGATTGGCCTCCCAGAAGAGGTGAGCCAAGCACTTACTTTTGGGACCACAAGATTTTACATCCAAATTATTTAATATACTTTATGGGAGAGTTCAAATGCGCTCTGGGCTTACCTGTTTCTCAATTAATTCAACATTAATATATTTGTATTTTATCTGTTGTTATTGTTACCTGCCTTGGGATCCCAACTGTTTGATGCAAGGAAGTAAAATATCAAATTATATAATTCTGACAACTTTTGAATATACGTGTGTTTTCATAAAACCCTTTAAAATGCTTAGCACAGTATATGGCAAAATGAAACAATGAAGCTTCATTATACAATAGCAAATTGAAAGTGGCATTGGTATTATATGAACTGAGATTTTTCTAAATAATATACTAAAATAAAGTGATCCACCTTGATGTATTAAAGAAGGTGCCCTTTAAAACACAGTTTCAATCAAGATTGGCACACTTGTGCTACTTTTGTGATATCACTATTATTAGAGAAGCTCTATTAGAGAGGTTCTAGTTTTTTCCACTGTATGTCAATTCTAGCACATTTGAGATAACTGTACAAAAAGTTTTCAAGTTGACATACCAAGAAAAGTAGAATAATAGATGGCAAAACTATTATGTGCTTGCAACGTACAAGCATTGGCATTATTCCAGATTGACCTGTCCCTTTTACAATTAACTTCTGAAAGTAAGATATCGATGGAATCTTTATTCAACTGGAAGAGGGAAGGAATAAGAAAAACAACAAACCAGAATGGCTAGAGATTATTTAATTCACATTAACACTCTTGCTAGTTGCCTATTAGAATATACATATAAAGTTTCAAAATTGTGACCGTAGGTAGAACAAAAATTCTTGGCCATACAAGGGTACTCCTAAAGCACATGTTTGCATTTTCTTGGCACTATCTTTGATCATGCTGCCATTATGACATTCACTGAATTCACTACTCAAGAAGTTCAATCAACTCCAATTCCTACTGGGTTACCATTCATGTTACAGTAACATGAAGCATGAGTTATTTACATGGACATCTTTCATTCTGAAGTCAAGGAATTTACAGTCCATACTCCCTGGTCTAAAAAAAAAATCTAGTATAATACTACAGTATTCTAGAAAAGTAATAGTGCCCCACTTCTGTCTCACTTATCAAAATGAAGATATTTAAGTCAATTTTAAATTCTAGGCACCACACATTAGCTCATTCACACCAGGTAACTACTATAGTTAATGTGACTGTATGAGACTCAGAACAGGAATCTGAACTTCCCGGTCAAACTTTTCTAGGTACCAACTAGGTTTTCTTCACTGTTTAACAATAAATGGTTGGCATTACTCCCCCACCCTTTAGACAGATATTTTAAATAGTTATGTTAGTCTCTTGTAGCAAAGTGGACTCTTCTAGCACACTCTTAAGATTTTATTCTGGCAAAAGTTCACATGGACTAGTGGATCCTATTAGGAAAATATTTATATGGGGTTATGGAAGGGAAAATGTAACATCAGGGTTACGGAGCAGTGAAATGCAAGAAGTTAAGGTGAAATGTAGTTATGTAAAATTCAAATGTAATCAAGTGAAATACAAAAACTACTATTTTGCTTTGCTATACTAATAAATACCATAAATGGCTGTGGGGTACAGGTTTTACCAAGACTACAATGTACTCTGATGACTTATATCCCAGCCATTTCAGAGACATTTGCAGTAATGACAGACATGTCACAACGAGACTCAGTGTTTTGGAAACAATGGGAATCTCTAATAAGCAATTCCAAAACTTAATATGCAGTTCTCTTAAAATTACAGATTCACTAAAAGCAATCAATTGGCTTGGAAATGAAGACAACTAAAATATGATAGGTACAACTTATCCTAAATGGATTTTTAAGCACAATAATTTCAAGAATTACCTATGACACATTTATTTTAAAAACATTCAACAAATACGGTCTTACCTTATACAAAAGTTCTAGAAGTGTGTATAGCAGCATGTACAGCTGCTGTTCAAGACAAGAATGCAAGATTCCCATGCAAAGTTCCTATTCACTTAGTTATGCTTAGACAATTTCCTTACAGGCAACTGCAAAGCTGCTGAAACTATGTAACAGTGAAAGAATAAACTTCGGATGTTCAAGACTAACAGCAAAAAATTTGAAACAATAGTTATGAAAGGGCTATATTCTATGATAAAAACGGACAGTAACCTAAGATGAAAACAATTATCACTACTGCCAAACAGGTTTTGAAGAACTGTCAGCCTGAATAAAGAAAAAACCCTGGGACAGTCTGATTACTTGACACATCAAGATAAACAGATTACAGATTAAACTAAATGAGAAACTGATAAGGGCACAGTGTCAGGGTGAACTTCAGAGCACCCAGCATCAGGGTAAACTTGACAAGGGGGCAGACGGGTCATCATGCATATCTGAAAGAAGACACAGTACCAGCAGCTAATAAAGAAATGCCACTAAGATGAAAATATAAAAGTGAGTGCTCCAACCGGTCCTGAGGCGGCGTAGATTTCTATCATGGCTGTCAGTTAGCAGAGTGGCAGGTGTCAAGGTAGAGGCCGTCGACAGGTGCGACACAACCCTCCACTTCAGCCCACTACTTGCCGCCGAAAGCTCCATGCCCCAACCGACCAAATGCGACCGACTTAACGGTCTGCCTGGCTGGGCCCGCCATCCTGCCACCCCTCCTGGGAACCTCCATTTGACCTCTTGGAGGAGAGGCTCAAGGAAAGGGCGGGAGGGGGAGGCGGGCTCCCCAGCCCGGGTCACGGCGGGCTTGCAAGGCGCCAAGTCAAGGAAGAGCCCGACCAGGCTGCGTAGGCCAAGGCCGGAGTCCCGCGGCTGCCCAGACCCCTGCCCCGCCGCTCACCTCGCTTGCTGGGCCGCCCGCCGGCGGCGTCCCCGGAGCTTCCCCGCCGGCCCTTGCGCGGCTTGTCTCCCGAGGAGCGGCCGGGCTCCGAGCCGCTGCTGTCCGGGTGGTGCCGGTGCCGGTGGTGGTGCCGGCGGCGCTCGCAGCGCGGGGCCTGCGGGGGGAGGCTGAGGGGGGAGAAGGTGAAGAGGCCGGCTGTGGAGGGAGGGGCGGCGGGGACGGCCGGGAGGCCGGGGACGGCGGCCGGAGGCAGCGGCTCCGCCTGACCGGGCCCCGCCACGAGCGGCTGCTGGTTCAGTTTGGCCCTCTTACACCCCGCCGGCTCCCCGGGAGGGCCCTTCCGCTTCCTCCCTCCTCCCCTCGGCCGACCGGGCCGGTCCCCGAGGGGGAGCGGGGGCGTCTCTTCCGCGCCCCGGGACACGGCGCGCACTGCAGCGACCTGCGTAGCCATTTCACCGTCTCCCTCACACACATTTAAATGGCCCGAGCGCCAGCAACCACAGCGCAGGCGTCTCCGGAGGCGCTCTGGGAACTGTAGTCCAGACTGGCACGCCGGGAGCCGTAGTTTTGCGCGAGTTGGCGCATGCCCGTCTGCGCACGGCTTGCTGGGAAGAGAGGTTTGAGCTCAGGAACAGAGTAGTCCTCGGGGGAGAGGAGCGTGCGGAAAGTCACGCAGTACGACTTAGTCACGTGGTCCACCCACGCGCCTGGGAAAGCGGAGGCGGGAAGCGACAGCTCTGCCGTGAAGTGGGCGGGGAAATGCGCTTTCCAGGGCTTAATTTGGAGCTCGTCGGGGATCAGCCCAGAAGCCTGTTTTCGATGCTATTTTTCAGTCCTCGGAAATGCTTCTGAATGTTAACCGCACGAGGGAAGGGTCTATTTTTTTATTGGGGGGTTATTCATCTATGTAGGTGTTTTTTATTATTGTAAGCCGCCACGAGTCCCTGGAGAGTGGCGGGATATAAATCCAAAAATTAATTTAAAAATAAAAACGTGCAGAGTGGGTTTCCACCGATATTATATAATCGCCGTTTCCTTCCCGCCGCTCCTTCTCTGTCGATAAAGTGTCAGACCTTTTTATTTCAACCGTTCTTTATTTTCTCTTCCCTCCAGCGCCGTCTTTTAGGTCAGACTTCATTAAAAATGCTATTTGCATTTCACTGAAGAAACGTTACTAAGGGGAATATAGGCAACATAAAAACGTTCGGATAATTTCCTAAGACGTTGACAAGATGACTCACTTGCTGATTTGAGATTTGGCCCTGGTACTGGGGAGGAAAAATCCAGCGTGCAGCCGCGTCCTTAGGGCAAGACTACCAGCAACAAGTGTGCAAAACAAAAAGGTTAAGCTTTTCGCCTCAGGATAAACACATTCTTGCAAGAGGCAGGACTGTGCTGCTCGGATTGTCTGTAATTACAGACTTCCTGGTCCTGTGGAATATAAATTGGTCCAGAGAGTTTTGAAAGTGATCCTTACTACTAGTGATAGGTAATTTTTGACCCTCAAACATAGTACTGAATATAGATATCTGGGAATAGATGTTTTGAAAGTGTCATTCGCAGAGTGGTGCATTTGGTGCATATTTTAAAGTTCTGCCCTAGTTATCTCTGCGAGCACTGCAGAGCTATCCTTTCAGCCTGAAGCTGTAGTTATTCAGCTCAGGTCGGCTCCTTTCCCTGAGCACAAGCCTTTCTTTTTCATGATAGATGAAACCTCTGCCAATTGCATGGCTCAGCTGCTTCTCAGATGGCTCCAGAAAGCTTTTGAAGTTGAACACATATTTATTACCAAAGAGACAATGGCAGTGTTCAGGCTTATAAACTAGGTCACTCAAATGTTTCTGCTAATCACTAGTAGAGGAAGCTTTGTAGTCATATTTTACAAAATTCTTAAGTGGATGAAATCCTGTTAACATACAGTTCAACACATCAGACATCTGCCTCCCTGTTGGAAAGAAAGGCATGGTATAAATTAAGTAAATAAATGTTACTTGGATCAGCTCTGCTACTTGCTAGTTCTGGTACTTGAACTGCTGATAAAGAGAACAAAGTTTAAGTCCAGTGGAAGTCTGCTCCTCCCGCTGCCCCAAAAGGCCCGCGGAAGCCTCGTTGTGCCTTTTCAGGGCAGGGGGTGAGGCGCTGGTGGGAAGTCTGTTCCTCCTCCTGTTGCCCTGGCAGCTCTACCAAGGCCTGGTAAGGCTGCAGCTAGAGCTACCCAGGGTGGCAGGAGCACTGGCAGGGACTCTCCTCCCACACACACACACACACACCAGCCCACAGTCCTAGACCTTCCGCCCTCCCTCCCAGCTCCTGCTTACCAGGCTGCTACTTCTTCCAAATGGAAGAAGTTGGAGGAGGAGTGCAACCAGGGGTGGGACATCCTTCTTGATTGACTATGCATTGGACAGATGACCAAGCAGGAATGAGACAGCTGGAACAACCAACCTGATTGGTGGTTAGGCAGTAAGTCCCAGCTCCTCCCAGCACCCTCTTACCATTTTTTAGAAGTACAGATACAACACCATCATCACACATATTTAATGGGATTCTTACCTTTCATACTAATAGCAATATTTCATGCATTAATCCAAACTTAAGCTGCAGCTTGCATGAAACCTGTTGATTTTACTGATTTCCTGTGATCTGCCTTGCATCCTAATGAGAAAGGCAGACTATAAATAACATAAAAATAAATCCAGAATTGCTAGTAAGACTGTGCTCTGGATGAGAACTCATTAACAGAAGTTTTCTGTGGGGGCTCAATCTACAGTAAATATGGACCCAAAACTGGGTTTTAAAACATGATATATCTAACATCCCATAAAGAACTCTTTTATATAATCCTATAAATTATAGCTGCCCTCAACTGAGAAACAGCTATGGCTCTGCCGTACCATCATGCTCAAAATAGCAATCGGGATAAAAAGAGAATTAATATAGATTTGCTACCAAAACAGTATTTCCTTTTCTTTTTTTCATGCATAATTGAGTTGCATTGATTTCATTAGGCTTGTAATTTATCAGTATTTACTTGTCTGGGGAATAGCAGTGTATTGTCCAAATTGCACCAATTGTATTACTTTTCTAGAAGTAGCTGTGCCTGCACTCCTCTCAGAAAGGCTCAATGAAAAATGGTACATAGTCAAGTGCAGGCATCCTTAGATTGTTCCTCCTCCTTCAAGCCCTAAAGGGATCCTGTTCCTCAGCATCTCAGAGAGAAAGCAGGGAAAGACCCAAGATCACAGTTCTCTCAAGTGGATGCTCCCAGGTAAAAAGTTAGTATTCAATTTTGCATGGAAGTAAGGCTTTGTCTCTGTAAAATAATTCTTTTGTTAGTACAAAGTGTGCAAAGGAAAGAGATCCTTAGGACAGAGAATATATTGCTAGACACCCATAGTGCTTGCACCTTCTTTTGTTGAGACCTGTTCATTTTTTAAAACACATCAAAAACATCAGCTTGCTGATAAGCTGATTTCCGAATCAGTATGTAACTCTGCATTTCTTTGTTTCTTTAACTCCTCCTAGCTAAAGATGTTTGCTTGTAATTAAATCTTCCATGACAGAATTAGAAGCACAACATGTCTGTGAGCTGGGGAATTAGGAAATTTGAGATTTGTACACAAAGTACTAGAACAGCTGGCAAGTACTCTATTGTTAAAATGTTTGAATACAATGTTTCATATTAGCATTCACCCACTTTAAAAGTTCCTTGCAAGTGAAAGAAGCATAAATGGCACCTTGATTACCACAGGATTTTGTTTTTAGTACTTTCCATTTATTCCAAATGTAAATTGTGGGTAAACAAACTTCCAGTACAATTTTATTCATATCCTGTCTTTCTCCCTACTGTGGATTCACAGGTGCACTTCCATTGTTGTCCTCTCCTCTGTTGGATCCTCACATCAACCTTGTGAAGTAGGTTAGGCTGAGAGTATGTGACTGACTCAAGGTCACCCAGCAAACTTCCATGGCCAGGTGGGGATTTGAACCTAGGATTCCCAAATCCTCTTCAGACACTCTAGCCCAGGGTTTCTTAACCAGGGTTTCATGAAACCCTGGGGTTTCTTGATGGCCCTGGGAGGCTTTTCTGAATGGGTGGGAATATATTAAAATTAATATATATATTTTAAACAATTTTAAATATTTATTGTGATATGACCATATATGATTTTTTTCAAACTTGACCTGGTAAATAAAACAAACAGTATTTACCAGGAATATTTCAAGTGGAGTTAGCTTTACAGGAAAGTTGACAGTGAGACTTTGGGGGAAACTAGGTGATCCACTTTTATTAGGCAATGACTTTGCCCTGCGGACAATAACAGGAACTGCAGTTGTCTGCTGTAGGCTTCAGACTTCAGAAGGCAGACATCACCAGCCAAACGACCAAGGGGTGTCTGGGGCCATGTGCATTACTTTTGAAGGGATGCACGTGAGGGGAGCGAACTTTCCCCTCAGCCAAACTTCCTGGAAATGAGATGTACTTCCAGGGAATTCTTAGACCTGGCAAGCTCTCAGACAATGCTCCAAGTCAGCCATTTTTGCCTGGGGACTTGTTCTTTATAGTCTAGAGATGAGCAGTAATTCCAGGAGATCTCCAGGCCCCACTGGAGGTTGGCTGTCAGTGATCTGAACATTCTATCAACCGTAAAAAAAATGGAGACAGAAGAAGCAGGGCGGAAACCTGTGTACTGTGACTATCCCATGTGTATTAAGGCAGGGGGACATTTCAGTGTCTGTGGCCTAATTCACGCAAGAAGAGAAATGATATCGAACGCAGAACTGGAAGGAATTGGTTGCCATGTAATGTCCCCCTAAGAAGAATCTGCAGTCTGATTTTCCCTTCACATATCTGAGGACATGGCTCTGGAAAGCTCATCTGTAACCACTTTGCCACAATTCCCAAAGGTCAGTCCTCTCCCACACTCAACGAACATTCCACACCACAGGTTCTTGACACCCATATCTTCACACCCATGCCCTCATTTGTCACCACGCCACCACAACCTCCCACACAACACACACATTCAACCCCATGCCCTTACAAATTGGACAACTCCTCCCCTCCCTACCGCCAAGCTGTAGCACCCATTGTATTCCTGGATACAACGGGCTTTGCCCCTAATCAGTACATAAAACTCAGCCAGGATGACCCATGGCTTAATTGGTAGGGCATGCTGCATGGAACTCTATTCCAGAGGTTTGCAGTGTACAGACTCGATGCACTTAGCTTTGCAAGAGGTACATGTCACAAGAGGTACATGGAGGACACCTAGCACCAATGAGGGACCGTTTAGTAGTAACACCCAAAGTAGCATGGTGTTTGCTAATGTGTCAAATTTCAGAACACTCAGAGGTACTCCACAGGAGGGAAGGCAGCATGATATACTACAGTCCAGTCCCATCAGATCTTGGAAGCTAAGCAGGGTTGAAAATGGATTCAGTGGGGATGTGTCAGAAATAAATGCAAACTGTACAGTGGCAGCAGTGAGATACATGTTAGATCCCATGGTAATAGAACCAGGCAAATAGATAGAAAATTAAGTAACCTACCTAAAGATTTCCTCACATACAATCCAATTTCTATTTTCTGACTCATTTGTGTTTGTAATTCAAATGAGTCCTTGACCTACATGGCTGACTTACATTTTTTGCTTTAAAGTAAAAAATAGTCCCTTATCTGTCAGAGTTCTGAGTTTTAGGAGTGGAAATGTAGCTACTGGCAAGTCAGTACATATGCCATTAAAAGTTAAGTATCCTTTTTTGTACTGTGCCAATGGTAGTGTTAGATTCACACTTGAGATATGTGCAGCTCTTTAATTTTGTAGAAATGTAGTCTGTAGAAGCATTAATTGGCATTGGAAATAAATAATACATTTTATTTCTGCATATGTTTCATCATTAAAAAATAACTTCATCTTGGCTCTTCAATGTATTTTGGACAAGAAAATAACTAAATATAAATTTTGCCAGAGTTCCACCAACCTCATTTTGGTTCTTTCACTTGCTTCATCAACGTGGATGTGTTTTTATAATACAAATACCTTTTCTGACAGGCACCTCTGGCAGGACATACCACTGCTAAAGGCACACTTTGAACATAAGGGCATGAAGGAATGTTTCAGTGGGTGGATCCAGGGATCTGTAATTCTTGCATGAGGGGACCTTCTCAGTTTTCTTCGGCCCTTAGCAGCCATTTCTAATTCTGGGAATAACAGCCATGCAGATCAGTGGGCTGCAGTGAAAATGTGGTGAAATCACTTCTCCTTCTGTCAGAGGAGGAAGAGGCAGAAAGGAAGTTTGGACCTCTTCCTGCTCCTCACTGCAGCCCATAGTGACGTGGCTATTACTCAGCATGGGTCTTGCATACTCAGTAATTAAGTTTCCTGCAGTCAGTAATGCCTTCTGTGGGAAGGGACAGTTGAGAAAATCTGCAAATGTTCATGCCTTCCACAGATAACAGGATCCAACCAAGTAACAGGTACTAGACAATAGGTACTAGACAAACTGTGATGAAAATGTAAAGTTCTAACCATAGTATGTCCCAATAATTAGAAGGCAATTTTTTAAAGCCCTCCAAATGTTAGATGTTTTGCTTACAAACCTCACTACAGGCCTTGAAAAGGCTGACAAGATCTTGAATAATTCAGGCTACAGATTTGGGATTCTTAACATTTAAAAAACACATCAGAGTCTCGTTTCAGATATTCAGACACAACTTGTTGGGAATTATTCCCTAATTAGAAAAGACCCACAATAATTTTAAACAATCTGGTTTAAATGTTGAAATTACAAATGTCGTAAGAAGAAAAATTAGTTCCATTTCTAATAGAGAGCCAAAACTATTTGTTGATTTTTCTGGGTAGGGAACCTGAGAGGATGCTGAGCTCTCGTCTAAAGACACATTGAGGATCACAGAATATCAGTGTAAAAAAATGTTCATATGTCCTCCAGTCATCAATGGCCAACCACACTCTATTCATGCAAATAATATTGCCTCCATGTGACAAACTGCCTATCAGTTTCAGCCACAACTCAAAAACCAGAGAGCATAAGAGTAGTCTGAAAGTATACACATTTGTAATAAATAATTATGATCCAGAGCTCTGTCCCATATGAACAATATGAGGACTTGTCTTTACATCTTAGACTGGGGTTACAATCTTCAGAATTCTGGGCAAGTCTAAGCCCAATTATCTCTCTTTGTACAAATAAAAAACATAGTGCTGAAGAAATCGTCTACTGAATCGTCTAAGTTCTGCCTTTTTTGTTGAAATGGTGATCCTATTGAGAAGGATATTAGACAAAGGGAGGTAGATGAACAAGGCAGATCTGGAAGGGGTAGGATATATCTTTGACAGTCTACTAAATATTCCAATTTGGTGGTGGATCTCTTGGTCCTTTGGGTTTTGAAAATCGGTTTGCAAAACCTGAAACATAAAATCAGAAGAACATTGGGCACTAGTTACAAAATTCTATTTGAGGCTAGAGTGTGTAAGAATAAGAGTACTATGAAGCAGCAATTAATAAGAGTGAAAATCAGGTGAGGTGTGCAATTTAATAAGTTAGAAAGATGTGTCCCTAAACCACTCACTCCGGAGAGCCAGCTTGGTGCAGAGAGCCAGCTTGGTGTAGTGGTTAGGAGTGCGGACTTCTAATCTGGTGAACCGGGTTTGATTCCCCGTTCCTCCACATACAGCCAGCTGGGTGACCTTGGGCTCGCCACGACACTGAAAAAAGCTGTTCTGACCGAGCGGTAATATCAGGGCTCTCTCAGCCTCACCCACCTCACAGGGTGTCTGTTGTGGGGAGAGGAAAGGAAAGGTAATTGTAAGCCGCTTTGAGACTCCTTCAGGGAGAGAAAAGCAGCATATAAGAACCAACTCCTTCTTCTTATAGAAGATGCATAATTATTCAAGTAGTTTGAGATATTGTAATAATGAATTTACAAGACTGTGCAAGCATTGTTTCCTAATCTAATCTGAACAAACAAATTAACCATTTTAAAAACTTAGCAGAATTCTTTTGTATTTCTGCTTGATGTGATGCACCCTGAGCTGTAGAGAAGGACAGAATATAAATGTAAGATGTCCATGACTGCACCTAGAATTTTTAAACTGCTCATAGTGAATAGGTGTGGAACATGAAGGGGGGAGGTATGAGACCTCATTTAAAACATACATACCAAAGCTCAACATGGATTGACTGGATTGTTTAGACTCTGGTGGTTTCACTAGTGAAGACTGACCACAGATGCCTAGAAAAATAGCAGAAGACAGTGAAGGTTCATTAATGGATGTATACATATAGGCTTGATGCAACATGAGCTGGGCCTTGGCACGTGGAGTTACTTACTATTCCTCACTAATAGATCCAGTTCCACTGTTTCTCTTCATTCTTCTCACCTTGCCTTCACCAAGCAGGCTGCACTAACTCTAACCTTGTTCTACTACTGCCACATCTTTCCAGGTCCAGCTGCTTGTCATCTTTGCTTTGCTCCATGTTTAAAAATTGCTGACCATGCCAAGAAGTCTTTAAAGTATAAACATTACTGCAAGGCTTGTAGCAGTTTCTACCAGCAAAATATAAAAAGCACCTTAGCACCTACATGGCCTACTGTAGACCAGAGCAAGACTGTTTGTCATCAGCTACACAGAACTGAGCCTGATTGTCTGTGATGTTTTGTGCTATACCTACCTCCCCCCCCCCTCCAAGCTGCATTTATGGGAAATAGGAGGAACTCACAACATGAAGGCCCCAATTCCTATAGTGAACATAACTAAGCATTATGAATGGAGGATAGGAAGCTTACTATGGGGATATTGATACCCCAACTGGGGACCATAATGTGCCTTCGAGCTTTTATACAAAAAGATTCTATCAGAAAAGTTTTGTGCAAAATGTCTAATTTCTATATAAACAAAATAATTGGAAACCACAGCAGACTTCATACTGGCAATCTACATTCTCTGTCCAACTAAGAGCCTGCAGAGGCTCTTTAATTAATTCCTGTTTTCAAGATCCTTGAGATGCCCAATGAAATATAGTCCAGCAGCAGAACAGGTCTTTATTCAGCCACTTACACTACTCAGTGGCCTCAGTTTCCAGCAGAATCATTAGAGAATATGTTTTTTTGGCATCTCATGGTCTGAAACACAACACCACACTCTGCCAACAATCTGGATATTCTAAAGACTTACTGTTTTTCACATTTCGTAAGATTTTCAAGCTCTGTAAAAAAAGAGAGAGAAGTTGAGAAAGCATTAAGTATTGATTTAGAAAGAATCTGTTAAAGTGAACTTTGATAACCAATCAAAGAGGCAATACACATAGGTAGTAATCCTAAACCCATCACTACAGCATGCTCTCTGGACCGGACCACCCTCCCTTTTATCAACACAAGCTGATGTAATAGGGCAAGTACATCTTCCCAAAATGACAGGATGTGATAGGGAATGAAGGGCTCATGCTGATAAGGGTGAGCACCTAGAATCACAGAGTTGGAAGGGACCTCCTGGGTCATCTAGTCCAACCCCCTGCACTATACAGGTCACTTACAATCCTATCGCTCACCCACTGCTACCTGCCACCCCCTTGAGCCTTCACAGAATCAAACTCTCCATCACCTAGACCAAATCAATATGTAAACTCTTTTTCATAACAGGATTGCAAGAGGAAGGATGGAACCTCAGGTAGGAAAAGAGCCACATTGCCATGATAGTAAAAAATATATATTGCTCACCTTCTGCCTATATGGTAATTCCCAACAACAATAGATGAATCCTTGGGTAGGAAAGGACCACCCACATTGCCCTGACATTCAAAAGACAGACAGGCAACTTGTAGCTACAACTAAGTTCACAGCCCATTTGAGGGCCTTACTGGGTTGTTATGCCCTCCCTGGGCACTATCATCAACCAAGCATATTTTAAGTCTCATACTCAGAACTATGTTTTCAGGTGTACAGGGCCCAATTCAGACTGGGATCACAGGAAGAAGGGTTTTAATCCTCCCTACACACACCATACACTGGTTTTTCAACTTGAAATGGTCCCATGAATTTGCTATTTAACTTTCTGAGGATACTTTTATGTATTGGGTATTCATGTTTTCTCAGTGAAGTAAATAGTGGCTCCCTGGGGGCATTTCAGGTCAGGAAAATGATATGGGGAGACCTTTCTCCATGTGTCACAGTCCTCCTCCAAACTAGGATCCCACAAGTCTAGAAATTGAGTTCCAAGCATGGAACTCATAGCACATGTCTGATCAACAGAGCCCTGGTCAACCCTAAGGAAAATATATAGTAAGGCCTTGAGTTCCTTAGTTATTTCTTTTAAAGCGTTTATCACAATGGCTTACCTAGTTATATAACTAAGCTGCACACTCAGGGGGTTCATATCTGCTTCTCTCTCTTGCTTAGAGCTCCCCCTAGTAATATCAATGAGAAACGTCCCAGCCTTTTCTTTTACCAGTTAAGATCTTTCCAGACACTATTCCTGAGTTTTATACATGGGCTTGTTTAATGCTTCAAGCATCCCATCTCTATGTATTGGTCAGGATTGGAGGAAAAAGCCTTTCATCTCAGTACTAATTGTTCTCACCACCATTTTTAAAGTAGCATTTGAAGCGATGTGGGTTATACTTGAAAATGGGAGTGCTGCCATAAAACAAAAGATGAATGGGAAAAGAAAATGTCTGCCAGTCATTTGGTGATCACCAACATGGAGCTTGTTCTTTCCTCTTCCTGCCAGAAAACATTTTGTCCAGTTGCCCTATGACCGAACTAGCAAAGGAGAAGTTCTTGGTCTCTGCCACTGGCTCAATAGCCTTTGGGCAGCTGCATCACCTTCAGTCTAACGAAGCCTGCAAGGGATATGAGCATGGTTCTAATTATCCCACTTAGCAACTCCTCACTTAATTCCTGAACTGCTCTACTTTCTCTCTTCCTTCTCCTTCCTTTATATGCCTTGCTGTTTAGGTTGGAAACCTGTCTCTCATTTTACTTTATATACAGCACTCGCCGTCTGCATATACCTTACTCCTCTTGAAGCATTTTGCTTCCTTTGATAACTTGTCAGCTCCTTTAATTCCAGAGTCACCAGGGTTCACAGTATTGTTCCAAACAGATGTTAGACCTAGAAAAATAAAATACACTCAGGAAAAAATAATATTTTTAAAAGCTTTCAGGTGGCTTAATCATGCAGACAGGCAATCCCTCCACTTTATTATGTGGATAAGGTATGACCTGGGTTATACCTAGGATCAAAAATAACATCAATATTTTAATGCATCTTATCTATCATTTAGATAATTTTCCCTTCCTTATTTAATGTGCATTACTATGATGTACAAGTTATGTGTCACATCATTCCAGGATCCTATCTGCAATCACAGATTAGAAGTCCACAGCTCACCAGATTAGAAGTCCACACTCCTAACCACTACACCAAGCTGGCTCTCAAAAGCACTAAACAGCACTCTAGCTTCTCTGGCCGTTCACTTGATTATAAGCATTCATCACTGTGTCACAGAACTAAAAATGGTAAGGCTACAAAATAGGCAGAAAGCTGGGGACTGAGCCTGGGATACATTTTCTTTTCATTTTCTGTTGCATTAACATTTCCACACATTGTCAGCAGGGCCATCCCAGTTTTTACTGTCTACCTTTCTCCACACACACACTTTACAAGAGGCATCTTCAGCTGTAGTTATTATCCCAATTCCTTGGGCCAAGGTAGCACATGATATCAAACTTACATTCCTCATCAGCAAGAATAAAGGACTCAGGGGTTCTGTCAGGCAGTGGGGGAGGGGAAGAAGAGTGATCCTGATGATACTCTAGGATGCCACATACAATAAACGAAACAAAATATTCCATTAGCTCACTTCAAAGAAAAACCTTTCATCTCAGTGTTTGCTCTGTTACACTCTCAGTATCAGAATATCAGTCTGCAACCTGAAGGTACAATGGCACTTTACTATTTTGCAATAAGAGGTGTAAATGAATAACAAGACAACTTATAAACCCATAAAGTTTGGTTGGCAAACCATTTTGTACTCCGTAAACACTTGTGGCGCAGGGTGGTAAGGCAGCCGACATGCTGTCTGAAGCTCTGGCCATGAGGCTGGGGGTTCGATCCCAGCAGCCAGCTCAAGGTTGACTCAACCTTCCATCCTTCCGAGGTTGCTAAAATGAGTGTCCAGCTTGCTGGAGAGTAAAGCAGTAATGACTGGGGAAGGCACTGGCAAACCACCCTGTATTGAATCTGCCAAGAAAATGCTAGAGGGCATCACTCCAAGGGTCAGACATGACTTGGTGCTTGCACCAAGGGGATACCTTTACCTTTTTAAAAAGCAACACGTTTCCACTAACAATACATGCAAACAATTCTTACAAAGTATGGCATGTTATGGGAGGGAAAGTATAGTCCCATCCTGTCCGATCTTGAACAGTAAGCAGGGTTGCTACTTGTAGGGGAGACCACCAAGGAAGGTTCTATAGAGAAAGGCAATGGCAGACCAGCTCTGCTTCTTACTTGCCTTGAAAGCCCCTTGCTAGGGTCCTCATAAGTCAGTTGTGATTTGATTTCACTTCCTTATGTATTATGGCATGTTATAAGAACAAAATATCTTTTCATTGTAAAGCAAGTAACTATGGCAAATTGGACAGGATAGTTGATGGAAACATCAGGAAAATCTGTACCTGATCTGGGTCTTTGTAGCTTCATACTCTGAAAAATGTAAAGGAAAATACTTTGTATAATATAATCTGAAATATAAAGGGCAATACCTTATATTCCTTTAAGCCCAACAAGACCATATTTAATGTTTAGCGAGTAGCTGATGAACATCAAGTAAGCCCCCCAAATACTTAAGTGCTACAGAAGACAGATGTACATTTCATTGCTTTGATTTCACAGAATCACAGATTCATAGAGTTGGAAGGGGCCATACAGGCCATCTAGTCCTACCCCCTGCTCAACGCAGGATCAGCCCTAAGCATCTTAAAGCATCCAAGAAAAGTGTGTATCCAACCTTTGCTTGAATACTGCCAGTGAGGGGGAGCTCACCACCTCCTTAGGCAGCCTATTCCTATTCCAGCCTATTTGAATCTACAGAATGGCTATTGCTTCAGTCTTCCAAAACTGCTTCACAGGGAAGGGTCTCATAGTTCAAGAGACAGAGTGCCTTAAGGGGTGGAAGTTATTTAATGATTATTAACAATGGGGCTAACACATGTGAAGCAACTTTTTCTTTAAGTCTGTTATGTCCACTAAGAAGTTTTTTTTTAATTCTGCTTTTAGCAAGTAGTAGATAACCAGCTCACGTTTCCACTAACATATCCTTCCTTCCCAAATCCTTTCTCATTTCTCACTCTCATAAACTGTTGCATTGCACTGACTGTAGAAATAAGAAGCCAAGCTGTGATAGATATAGATGTCATTGATGGTGGTAGAGAGATTATAAGAGCTTTGAAGTGTTTTACTTGTACAGGTAGTTCAAGACTGCTCTGTTAATGATAGAGCCCAAAATATTCAGTCTGATCTCCTGGATTCATCCTAGTTAGCCATTTTGGCTCTCACTGAAAACAAATTATATGCTTTAGCAGTTGTTTCAGCCTTTACTGGTACCTCTAGACTTCCCCCTGCCAGGTGATTACGTCAAAGCTAGTGGAACCTAGTGGAGCCTATTTAAAAGTATTATCCTAGCTTCAGATTCAAATGAGTAGCCGTGTTGAAGTAGCACAATAAAATCAGTTTACTAATGTAGTGTAATGTAATGTAATATAATGTAATGTAATGACACAGTTTACTAATGTAACAAGATTAACTTTTGCTTGTATATTCCTACTGTTATGATGGTCAATTCTTAGTCTGATGCTTGCACTCGAAAGCTCACGCCTTGAATAAATCTTCGTTGGTCTTAAAGGTGCTACTGGACTCTGATTTTATTATCCTAGCTTCAGCTATTGTAATCTCAAGATAGTATCTACAGCAATTCAGTAACACAAAATAGTAGCCTTTGTGTTTTTTTCAGAAATCAGGAGACCTGTATAGTAATAGTGCTGGGGAAGATGTATAAGACCTCTAATGAACTACCTTGTTTGGCCTCAATCTTACAGAGTCATCAGATAATTTCAGCTGAGGCATTCCATTCCATTCCATAGATTTTGCAATTTTCTCATTCTTGGATAGTGGTTGATGGGTTGAAGCAGCCAATGAAAAGTCATCTATAAAGTAAAAAACAAAATACATCTTTTATAATCCACTCGGTAGCAGAAATATCTAAGCAATAAATGACAGCCACATCTTAAACAAGTGCTGCCATCAACATAATGATATCCTCTTGGCAGTGTAAGCATACCTGCTTCACCAGGTACAATGAAAGACTCAGGAGTTCTCTCAGGCAGTGGGGGAGGAATGTCTTCATCCAAAATGGAAGAGTCTGATAATCCAAAAGACTGAAAGTTAGTGGACTTGGGTTGTTTATTTTTAAATACCTAATTTAAAAACTCTTCTTCTTTCTTTCTCTTCCTGTATCTTTTTCTCTTTCTCAGCTGGAGATAGGTAGCAAGGACCCAGGGCCATCTATAAACAAAGTATGTGACCTATGATTGAGGCCTTTTCCTGCTTCAAATGTACCCTGTGATGGTCTCACTCATATATTACAAAGAAAGGAAGCTGTATAAGAATGGCAGACCAAAATATTTGCCATCAGGTGGAAAAACCATACTGCTATGCAGCCTACCACTTCATTCAGGTGAACTGATGATACTCTAACACTCTTTGGTAAACTTCTGACACTTCAATGTTATTAAAATGTCAGAAGCATAACAGGGAGACAGATCTCATTTACTGATACCTGGATGCAAATCAGATAAATACTCCAGAGTAGCGATCCCCAACCTGTGGTCCTTCGACTAATTGGAGGTGGGCCCCGAAGGACGCCTTCTTCCCCCCCCCGGCCCTTTACTTCATCCCCCCCCCCAGCCCTTTATAACACACTTCATTGTTGTGGCATGTCTGTATCTTATTTTGAAGGGATGTTTAAACATTACCATAGCGATCAGAGAGTTCTAGGGCAGTGGTTGAGAGTAGAGGAATAAACTACCCCCCCCCCACCGGGCCTCAGTAGAAGGCGTTGAGTGGTCCCCGGCATTGAGTGGTCCCCGGTGATAAAAAGGTTGGGAACCACTGCTCCAGAGTACAATCAGCATTCCAAATCCTATGCTGCCGATGTATGAAAGCATCCAAACATTTGTTTACATCTTGTTTACAAATCTCTTACCACCAGATGTCAGTATTTGTATCTAGAGTCTCCAACAAGTTCAAATAAGGGTTCCGGGTACACCTCAAATTTCATTGCTAATTACCTTTTCCAATTAACAAGGAATGGGAAGATTTGAGTTCAGTAACACCTTAAAGACTAACAAAATTTCCAGGGTAAATGATTTTAAGAGTCAAATCTCCATTTGTCATATTCTTGAAAACTTATAGCTGGGAAATCTTGCTAGTATTTCAGGTGTTATTAGACTTGAATCTTGCTTTTCTACTGCAGACCAACATGGCTACCCACCTGAAACTAACCTGGAAAGATTTCTCTCATTTAAAGCAGAGTACCTTCCAAATCATGGAAATAATGCAATGGAATGCATGCTCCAAAATAGAGCCTCCGCTGTAGAATTCTTCCAATGTTTTCTCCCTTACGGCTCTTTTCACACATAAGGCTTACAGGAGTTCAATTTTCAATGGAAACATAAAACTTATATTGATCAGGATAACCATTCTAATTATAAAAGTATCTTGTTCATCAATAGTAAAATGTTCATATACAGATTACAAGAGAAAGTCAAAGACAATTTATGTTCCATATATGAAAACAGATAAGATTTCCATTCCATTTCCCTATCTCTACAACAGAGCCATGCTCACTCCTGCTTATCAGTGGAGCCTTGCAGAAGCCTTAGCATGAGCAACTTGGTAGCAATGACCAAAATAGGTAAGAAAATGATTTTCAATGCCTTAGTGTGTTAATATGCATTGAACTTTATCCAAGCCATTAGTGATGCAGAAATGAGCCTGACCTTTTGGTTGAGTCATATCTTGGTAAAGGTAAAGGTAAAGGTATCCCCTGTGCAAGCACCGAGTCATGTCTGACCCTTGGGGTGACACCCTCTAGTGTTTTCTTGGCAGACTCAATACAGGATGGCCTTTCCAGTGCTTTCCCCAGTCATTACCGTTTACCCCCTAGCAAGCTGGGTACTCATTTTACCGACCTCAGAAGGATTGAAGGCTGAGTCAACCTTGAGCCAGCTGCTGGGATCGAACTCCCAACCTCATGGACAGACAGCATTTCTGCTGCTTACCACTCTGCACCACAAGAGGCTCTCTCCCTATCTTGGTAGGCCCCAGCATTTTCTAGGTTAGTTCCAGAAACTAGAGGTAAAAGATGTGGTAGGATAAATTGCCTGGACACTTATTCAGTCTTATGGAAACAAAAAGCAGTCATGCAAAAGTTCCCTCACAAGAGCTGGTAACATGTGACCTATCAAAACTTACTCTGGCAGGCTGATTCCACGTCATCCAGCAGGTGGGTATTCTGGGCCCAAGGACTGCATTGTTGGGATCGGGGCCTTGTGCTGTCAGAGGGCTGTACTGTGGAGTCCTCAGCAGGTGAAACAGGAGGAATGTTTTCATGCAGACTCACAGTAGACTCAACAAGTGTTGGGGAACATGGGTCTTCAGAAGAGAGTGAAGAAAAGTATGGATCCTCAGCCAACCAGGTACTGGTCTGGTGGTACAGGTCCTTCTGTATATTATACGGGGCATGGTTTGATAGATTATTGGAAAAGCTTTTCTCAGCTTGAAGCTTGAGGCCAAAAGGCAAGCCTGAGTCCTTTGTGGTCAGTGCTTGGGGTGTTCTCTCAAAAGAAGTTGACTTGGTTCGTGACAGAGGGGCCTTTGGATCTAGCTTTATCTCGTTTTTACCAGCTGGTCTCACAGTGAGAGGCAACTGTCCCCAAAAGACACTGTTGAAGTCCAAACTGTGATGTTTATGGAGTGGCTGCCTTGCCAATGAAGAATTATGTTCTGTTGTCATAGTCATGTTTTGGCTGCTGCTGAAGTTTAAGGCTCCAATCGAAAGAGTTTGTCTGACTGGAGAGGCACCAACCCAGAGTTTGCTGTGTGTGTCTAAGCCCCAGACATCACCACCATGACACTGGGCTTTCTCCTGTCTCTCTTGCAGCAAACTAGAACAAAAGACACCATTTCAAAAATATAAACAGGCAGAAAGTCCCTCCTCCAGGTAAGCCACCATAGCCATGAGCAAACAGCCATTTCAACAACAGGCAACAGTCATTTCTGTATTCAGTTATGTGAAACCCTCTTTTCAGCACTTGGATGCTGCTTTGAGCAACATGTTTTTCTATATTTTGTTAAGGCAATAAAGCACAAAAGGATGGCCTTTCCTTTTGGACAAACCAATGAGGATATTTACCCACAGCTGGAAATGCTTCCACAGGACACATAATCAGGGCAATCTATGTGATTGGAAGCTGCCAGGGTTGCAGCCACATTCAAGCATTTCAAATAGTTCCCCATTTTAAAAAGTACTTTAGGGGGAACAGATTTCTGAGCATGGGGAAGAATGGAGATGTAAAATAGTGAGTTCGAACAGGAACAAGCGAGACGCAGTCGTGCAGAACAGCTCTTTTTATTTAAGAAGTGGTTTCAGATGGAAGCAACCACGTTGACTGGGGCTTGCCTGGACAAGCCCCTGAATATATACACAGGGCAGAGGTGGACACGCCCTAGGCTGAACCTTGATTGGCCCAGCCGCGCCTGATTAGTTTAAACTCATTGGCTGCTCAACGGGGCAGCTTGGATCCTGTTCCAGACCCCAAGCTCAGCCTTCTGCTGAGTCACATACACAACACCCCTCCCCCCTTAGATAGTCACTCAGGAGGTGGTGAATAAAGTCCTGTAGGTATCTGGGGGGCACGCGGGTCCGCCCCGACCGGCGCGGCTCGGGAGACGGCACGGGTTGACTGACCTCAGTCCGTACTGCCGCGCTCCTAGGGTCCGCCGCCGCGTCGGCTATTGCGGGCTCCGTGCTGGGTGCCCTCGGCTCAGCCGCTGGACTGCAGAGTGGTGGTCTCCCGCCGGGGGTAGCGTCAGGGACGGGGTTGGCGGTGTCGCCTTCCCGATGCACGGAGTTGTCCCGGCGGCGCACCTGGTCCACGTGTCGCCGGAGGATCCGGCCGTCCTCGCCCTGGACCCCATAGGACACGGGTCCCGTCGCGTGTGTGACGGTTGCAGGGATCCAACTGGGCCCGTCGCTGTAGTTCCGGACGTAAACCGGATCGTCTGGGGCAAAGGCGCGTGGCGCGGAGGGATTCTCGTGGCCCTTCTCCCGGGTTTCGTCATGGTCGGGGTGTAGACGATCCAGGAGGGTTCGGAGTCTCCGGCCCATTAGTAGTTCCGCCGGGCTCTTCCCGGTTGCCGAGGATGGCGTGGTGTGCTGGCGGGCGACGAACTGCGTGAGGCGCGTCTGCCAATCTCCTTGGGGGAGTTTTGACAACGCGTCCTTGGTTGTCCGGACCATCCGTTCAGCCTGCCCGTTAGTTGACGGATGGAATGGTGCTGAGGTCACCTGGCGGATCAGGTGCTGCCCCAAGTACGCCCGGAATTCAGCGGACGTGAACTGGGCTCCGTTGTCGGAGACTATCGTGTCGGGGAGCCCGTGGGTCGCGAACAGGCGTTGGAGGCTCCTGATGACCACGGCCGACGTCATGGCCGAGACCGGAACAACCTCCAGCCATTTCGAGAAGGAGTCCACGATGACCAAGAATGTGTGCCCTTGGAATGGCCCCGCAAAGTCGATGTGCAGGCGGGACCAAGGCTTCATGGCCGACTCCCATGTCCGCGGCGGTGCTCGCGGCGCCTCTGGGCGGTTCTCCTGGCAGGTCCGACAGCCGCTTATCCAGGACTCGATGTTCTTGTCCAGCCCCGGCCACCAAACGTAGCTGCGAGCCAGTGCCTTCATATGCACAATGCCAGGATGGCCATCGTGCAGCGCCTCCATGACCCGCTGGCGTAGCTTGGGCGGCACCACCACTCGGTGTCCCCACAGCAGGCACCCCTTGTGTGCCGATAGCTCCGTTTGCCTGGCGGTAAAAGGGGCAAAATCTGGGTCCTGTTTGCCCGCTGGCCATCCCCTCCACACCCAGTTGAGCACTCGGGCGATGAGGCGGTCTTTGGCCGAGTGCGCGGCGATGTCCGCCGATCGCAGGGGTTGCTGAGGCAGGGAGTCGATCAGCAACACCTCAGCAGCAGGGGCCGGGTCTGCGTCGACCTGTGGTAGCGGCAGTCGGCTGAGTGCGTCGGCGTGCCCGATGGACTTGCCAGGCCGATGAACGAGGCTGAAGTCATATCCATGCAAAAAAATGGACCAGCGCAGCATCCGCGGGGACAGGATCTGGGGCGTCTGGCGGTCCGTCGTGAAGAGGCCGAGCAAGGGCTTGTGATCCGTGACGATCGTAAACCGGCGGCCGTAGAGGTAGTCGTGGAATTTCTTAATTCCAGCGACGATAGCGAGCGCCTCCTTGTCGATCTGTGCGTAGTTCCGCTCAGCCGATGACAAGGTCCGCGAGTAGAAGGACACCGGGGCCTCGCGGCCGTCGGGCAGGCGGTGACCTAGGACGGCGCCGATGCCATGTTGCGATGCGTCACAGGCCAAGACGACCGGCTGCGCCTCGTCGAAGTGTGCCAGTACACTGTCGGACGTGAGGAGTCGCTTGACCGAGGCGAACGCGGCCTTCTGTGCGGGACCCCAGACCCAGGGAGTTTTCTTGTCGAGGAGCCTGTGCAAAGGCTCTGCCACGGTGGCCTTGTTGGGCAAGAAGGAATGATAGAAATTCAGGAGGCCCAGGAAGGCTTGGAGGTCGTGCTTGGTTTTCGGCGGTGGCGCGTTCTGGATGGCCTTCACCTTGTCTTCGGTCGGGTGGACCCCTTCCGCGTCGATAAGGAAACCCAGGAACTCCACCTTGGGGACGCCCAAACGACATTTCTCCCGCTTCACCTTCAGCCCGGCCCCGGAGAATCGGTGCAGGACCTCCCGGAGTCGGCTGGCGAGTTCCGGGACGGTTCTCCCAGCCAGGAGGACGTCGTCGAAATATGGGATCACCCCCGGAATCCCCTTGAGAAGGTCCTCCATTAGGTTCTGGAAAATTCCGGGGGCCACGCTGACCCCGAATTGCAAACGCTTAACTCTAAACGCCCCCCGGTGAGTGACGATTGTCTGCGCTTCCGCGGCTGCCGTGTCAACGGGCAGCTGCTGATACGCTTGGGCCAAGTCAAGTTTGGCGAAAACCTTACCCCCTGCTAGGGACGCGAGGAGGTGGCTGATCACCGGTACTGGGTACGCGTGCTGCTGCAACGCCTTGTTCAGCGTGCACTTGTAGTCCGCACAGATTCGTATGTCCCCGTTTGCCTTGATGGGCGTCACGATCGGGGTCTCCCAACGCGCGTTCGGAACCGGCTCGAGCACGCCTTGCGCCTGGAGTTTGTCCAGCTCCGCGTCTATCCGGGGCTTCAGGGCGAACGGGACCCGCCGGGCCTTGAGGCGAATGGGTGCCACCTGGGGGTCGAGGGCCAACGAGATTGGTGGCCCGGTGTAGCGACCGAGCGACGCGTCAAAGACTGTTGGGAATTCCCCGCAGATGTCCTCTAGCGCGGTGGTCTGGAGCCGCTGGATTTGAGTAATACCGCCGATCGTGATTCCCAGCGGCTCGACCCAGTCTAACCCCAACAGGCTGGTGCGCTCCCCTTCCACTATTACAAGGGGCAATTTTCCCGCAAAGTCCCGGAAGCAAACATGAAAATCCCCCACCCCCTTGATCGGCACTTGCCCTCCCATGTAATCCTTGACTATGTAGGGCAAGGGGCGGAGAGGGGGTCCCCCGTGCGGGCAAAGTCGCTTGAGGGTCGCGTTTGAAATTATAGAGAGCGACGACCCTGTGTCCAGTTCCATGGTGCAAGGGGCTCCCTCTATGCTTACCCTCAGCCGTATCTTCTCCTTGGGTCCGTTCCTCGTGGAGTTTAGGATGACGGTCCGGGTGCTGTTTGTCTCCAGGCGACGCTGGCGGCTGGTCACCTCACGCTGACCTCTGTTGCCTTGGGCCGCCCTCGGTTGGCGGTAGGCATTTTCGCCGGCCACGGGGTGGGACGCGGAATCCGGCTCTGAGCGGCATGCCCGGGCGATGTGCCCTTTCTTTCCGCAGACCCGGCAAGTCGCGTCGCGGAATCGGCACATGCTGCGTACATGCGGGCCTGCACAGCCAGCGCAGGGCCCCGTTGAGGTTGCTGGACGGCGGTGCGGTCGGGCCACGTTGTGGTCCACCTCGGCCTCCTCTTCCGCGAGGTCTCCGCCCAGGTCCTCGTGGTGGACGGCCATCGTTGGCTTCTCCACCGGTGGGTGCCTCGACGCCTCGTGTCCGCGGACGGTCCTGGCGCTGCGGTTGGCGGCCTCCGCGTTGGCCGCGTCTTCCAGCGCCTCTTTGAAGGTCAGCCCCTTCTTTCCGAAAAGCCGGCGCTGGGTGGCCTCGTCCCTGAGGCCGCACACAAAACGATCCCGGAGTGCCTCTTCCAGATTGGAGAATTGGCAGTCACGGGCGAGGTTGCGGAGTGCGGCGGTGAATTCTGCAATGGACTCGCCTTCTCGCTGTCCACGCTGGTAGAAAACATACCGGCACGCGATCTCCCCTGGCTGTGGATCGTAGTGTTCTTGGAGGCGGCGGAGGATCTCGTCCAGGTCCGCAGCGTCCACATCGTCGGGCGCAAAGAGGTCCTGCGCCAGGTCGAACGTGGCGGCCCCGCACGTGCTCAAGAAGACCGCCCGTCTTCTTGCGGCCCCGGTGATCTCGTTGGCCGTGAGGAAGTGGCGGAAGCGCTTCTCATAGCTTCTCCATTGGCTCGGGCGGCTGGAGTCAAACTGCTCGATCTGGCCCAAGGTAGCCATGCTGCGGCGTGCGATCTCGGTGCTTGTCGGCCCGGCTTGAGCGATTCAGCTGGCAGCTGGTTCCCCCCTTCAGACGGCTGGGCTCCACTCCAGTGGCTCGTGAGGCCGGTCGGGTGCTGCTGGACTCACGCTTGTTAGCTGGCAGAGGGTCCCCGAGGATGGCGGGCTCTGTCCAGATGCGTGCAGGAGCAGCTTCGTTTCCTTAGAATCACACCTTCGTCGCCAGTGTAAAATAGTGAGTTCGAACAGGAACAAGCGAGACGCAGTCGTGCAGAACAGCTCTTTTTATTTAAGAAGTGGTTTCAGATGGAAGCAACCACGTTGACTGGGGCTTGCCTGGACAAGCCCCTGAATATATACACAGGGCAGAGGTGGACACGCCCTAGGCTGAACCTTGATTGGCCCAGCCGCGCCTGATTAGTTTAAACTCATTGGCTGCTCAACGGGGCAGCTTGGATCCTGTTCCAGACCCCAAGCTCAGCCTTCTGCTGAGTCACATACACAACAGGAGACTTTCAAATTATACAGAATTTTTTTAAATCAGGTAGAATGCAAATAATAGAGCATTTCCAGTGATAGATCATAACTGGCTATAGACGTACATTACTCCTCATGTTAGAGAAATAATATCCAACATTATAGAAAATAGGACATTATGCTACTATCATAAAGCGTGGCTATACAGTGTCTATTATTCCTAGTCACATTTTAGGTATTGCAGAGGCCATACAAAAGATGCAGCCCTTGTCCACAGCATAGATGGGAGTGCAAGAAAAAGCTGAAGGCAGCAGAAACTAGAAAGACCCAACATGATGTGGATTGACTCAAAAAGGAAACCTCAACCTACTAGTTGCAAGACCAGAGCAAAGCTGTTAATGACAGGAAGTTTTGGAGATCATTAATGCATAAGGTAAGGTGACCAGAGTTTAACATTGGTAAAGTGGGACACCATTGACTGGGAGGGTTCTTGATTAAAAATTTGGTCTATATGGAGCAACAATAAGTTTCATAGAACACATAGAACACAAAAATAGTATTATAATATATATATATTTTAATATCAACATAAGTACAATTTGCCAAGTACCCCCAGATGTCCTTCCAAAAGTGGGACAATCTGGTCACCTTAGCATAAGGTCAACATAAGCTGAAAGTGACCTGATGGTATTTAACACAGAGAGATTGTACTTGGTCTACTTAGATGGGGATGGAGTAGGAAAAATTCAACAAGATTAGCTCAAAAGTAATAGTTTTGCATCAATGACCATATTTTAGTTATTTAGTTGTAAAATTTCTGCACAATCAAGGCCACCAGAGCAGCTAAAAATGTAAAACAAAACATTATTAAAAATAATCAAATCAATTAAAACCAAAATAACTATACATATGTAAATGCAAGCACATATACTCACACACATATAAAAGGTATTCATACATAGGGCAGGTAGCTCGCTGGGGTCACTGAAGACATACCAGATTAATTTTTTAAAAGTCTTTGTCTTCTGGCAGAACAGTGCCAGAAAGGTTCAGAAGAATACCCTATCCCTGAAGAGGAACTTTCATAATGTTGGTATCATGACCAAAAAGGCTATCTCTTGGGTTATCACTCGTCTAACTAGAAAATAGAGACACCTAAAACAGGTCCTCAGAAAATTACTTAGCAATCAGATAGATTCATATGGGGTTAGGTGGTCCTTAAGGTATGCTGGTCCCATACCATGTAAAGCTTGGGACCATGTAAAGGTCGACCCCAGCACTTTGAATTGGGCCTGAAAACAAATTGGGAGCCAGTGCTGATAGGCCAACACTGGATAACTACAACTCAGTCTGGTCAACTTTGCTATCTTGAAATTCTGGGACACTTAAGACAGAGTTAAGCAATTCTAAGCTTCATTGGTTTCAAGGGGAGGGATCAATATATGCTTAATTCATCTGTTGAAATACTGCAAAGGCTCAGTGTTGCCTGGACTGTGCCCTCTGTTTAAGAACTTTCAGGAGTGAACTTTTCTTACCCGCTCAGTGGCTTATGTATAGAAATTTCTGTACTTGAAACTTGAATGGCCTTGGCTTTTCGATGGTTTGCTTCAGTCTGTTGAAAAATAAAGGTATTGCTTTGTAAGTCCATGACCCAAAGCCAACATAATGTTAACTTTTATGATGGGACAGATAGGTCAGATCTGAACCCCAAGGCTGAATCTTGTTATCAGCCTGTGGAAAGCAGCTTGCAAGTGCCTCCTTGATCTGAATCTTTTTTTTTTTTTGGTGGTGGGGGGGGGGAGTTGTTCTTCAATGTTTTTGTAAAGCTTTTTTTTAGATCATATGTGGTAGAGATGGCTGTGATAACTGCAAGTTACAGCTGTATTGACTATGACATGTTCCTCCTTTACTGTGTTCCTCATGTCACCTCTGGATTCGACTCAATACCAGTTCTTACATTTCACTCACCATACAAAAGCTGCCAGGAAGCTGCTTCTGTGGGTTGCCAAGTGTCTGGGGGGGGGGGGGGGAGAATCTAGCCTGGTCGCCTCTTGTGCCTTGAACTAAAAACAACATGTGAAACTTTTCACAGAATAGAGATGTATTTTCACCTGCTAATGTCAGGTTGCTGTGAAATCACAGAGGAGTCATTTAGTTGAAAAATGGGCAGCACCACACAACTGATATGGCAAGTGGCTGCTGGATTCTAAATGTTCTACTGAGAACTTTTCACATTTTGTATACACTGATATAACAATCACATAACATTGATACCTAAGGCAATGGACTTAGGGATGGACTTTGGGTTTGATTGCAGCTCAGTTCCTTAACTGCATTGCTTTCCCCCCTTACACACAGGACCACAAAGGTGGTCTGAAAAAAACATAGGAAAAAACGTGAAGAAAAACCAGGAGAGCAACAATCTGCATAGTTCAGGGGGTTGGACTAGATGACCTATGAAGTCCCTTCCAACTCTATTATTCTATGATTCTAAGGAATTATATTGTGTGCAAGAGAGGGGGGGAAACTAATGGAGTTAAGAAAATGAGCTTCAGCAAAAAAAAATGGTGTAAAAAAACTTTGAGGTAATTCCAGGAGAATTCCAGGCCAGGAGAATCTCCTGAGGGCTGGGCACAACCAACAATTAGTACCTGCAGAGGTGGGGGCATAAGATGATAAGCGGTCCTTCAGGAATATGGGCTTTAAACCGCAAAGGACCTTAAAGGTCAAAAAAAGAACCTTGAACTTGATCTAGGATGCAGGCGGCAACAAATGCAGCTGCCTCAGCACTGGCTGGATGTGGGCCCTCTAAGGTGTTCCTGTGAGGACCCTAGCAGCCGCATTTTGTACCAACTGCAATTTCCAGATCAGGGACAAGAGAAGACGCACATAGAGCAAGTTACAGAAGTCAATTCTGGAGGGGATTGTTGCATAGGTCACTGTGGCCAGGTATTCTGGGGATAGGTAGGGCATTAATAGCCTCACCTGGTGCACATGGAAGAACACTTTGCGAGCTACTCTCATGACCTGCGCCTCCATGGAAAGGGAGGTGTCAACAATCACCCCCAAATTCCTGGCACAGGACACAGTGTTGAGTTGCACCCCAGCCAAGTCGGGCAAACGCACTTCCTGTCCCGCCCCCTTCCTTCCCAGCCACAGAACCTCCATCTTGGAGGGGTTGAGTTTCAGCCAACTCTGCTTGAGTCACCCAGCTACAGCTTCCAAACATCTGGCAAATGGTTCGGGGGGGGGGGCAGGTGGCCATCCATGAAGAGATAGAGCTGGGTGTTATCTGCATACTGATGACATCCCAGCCCAAAGCTCTGGACCAGCTGGGGCAGAGGGCGCAAAAAGATGTTTAAAAGCTCCATCCCTAAACGTGAGTTTCATTGTGTGAATTGACCTTTGAAGTGTTTCCTGTTCCATTTCCTGTTTGGTGCTACCGTATGGGGGAAGGGGGGGGGCTGTTATTGGAAATAGTGAGATACTTCTACAAAACCTCAGGTGCTACTTAGATGCAGTAGCTGATAAGTTTACCAGAGTGAAATGTTGCATTTGTACTTTAATAAAACAGTTTCCTCTGTTCAGTTTTTCCACTGTGCTTCTGTTCCTAAATATGACTTGGGAAAGTCTGTGTAAATGCTCTTCATTTGCCTCCAGACACAGCATGAACACTTACCTCCATAACTATGGCACTGGAAGGTTTAGAGAATGCTGCTAGCTGCCTTTTAAAGAGCTCGATCACAGCATCATAAACCAACTTATACTGCTCCTGAAAATATGAAACCATATGGGGAGAACTGTCAGTTTTGCCTAGTTATTTTTGTACATTATAGCCCTGGGCTTTCTAACATAGCAAAGGTTATTTTCTGGTAAGGAACTAAAGAGAAATAGCAGCACTTTCCAAAGTCAAAGTTGGGGAAGTCAAATTTAATAAGCTCATGCTGAGCTTCAGCAATAGAGAAGAAGAAACTGAAATTCCTGCATCCTCTGTTTCCTGGACAGGAACTGGTTTATGACTAAAACAGCAAAAGGGGAAATCCAAGAATAAGATTAATCCATGGATTTCAGGCAACCTTGGCTACATTTTGAGATTTGTCTGTTAACAATCAACACTTGAAGCACATCAAGCAGTTTATCTGGCACATACCCCCTAAGTCCATTACCCATAAAGCTCATGGCCATCTTGAACTTTCACCTTCCCCCCCATAGCTTCGACACTTGCTCCTTTGGTTTCTCCTAGAATGCTTCTGGTATGAAAAATAATCTGGAATGTCATTATTTTCATGTAGAAAGATTCTGAGCCACAAGTAGAATGACCAGCCTCCAGGCCAGCCTTGGAGTTCCCTAGAGTTATAAATAATTTCCAGTCTACAGAAAAAGATTCCCTTGAAAGAAGTGGCAGCTTTGGAGGGCTGACTCTATGGTATCACATCCACTCTGACCCTCACTGAAGTTCTCAGGCACTGCTCCCAAATCTCTAAGAATTCCCAAATCCAGAGCTGGCATCCTGAGCCTCACAGTGCCCATATAGTACCAGCAAGCTTTTTAGAACGTTCAGTTTTAGAATAATGAGGATTTTCTGAGCATACCTGCGTTTGCACTATTAAAGGCCTCTGTGTGCGCATTTCTTGAATGAGGCTAAAAATGCAGAAGTTCGTTGGAAGGATCTTAGGAGAGATTTAAAAAAAAAAGTTGCTGGTGAGGAATTCATAGCCCCACCCAGTCATTCACTCCCTACTGGCAATGCATCTCCCTTCCCACTATTGATATTTTGGGTTCCTACAAGAAGCTTAACTGATTAATCATTGCTTCCTAAAGAAGAAGAAGAAAAAGAAGAAGATGAAGAAGAAGAGTTGGTTCTTATATGCTGCTTTTCTTTACCAGAAGGAGTTTCAAAGCGGCTTACAATCGCCTTCCCTTTCATCTCCCCACAACAGACACCCTGTGAGGTAGGTGAGGCTGAGAGAGCCCTGATATTACTGCTTGGTCAGAACAGCTTTATCAGTGCTGTGATGAGCCCAAGGTCACCCAGCTGGCTGCATTTGAGGGAGCACAGAACCAAACCCGGCTCACCAGATTAGAAGTCCACACACCTAACAACTACACCAAGCTCCCTTTAAGCTGGCTGCATGTGGAGGAGGAGCAGGGAATCAAAACCGGCTCGCCATATTAGAAGCCACCACTCTTAACCAATATACCAAGCTGGCTTTCACAGTCCATTCTGGTAAAAGTTTCCCTTTCTTTAGCAGTAATATTGGAGACAGCACATTTTTCTTAGCACAGAAGTTAAGATAACACCAATAGCTGATTCATTGCCATAGCCCACATGGGAAGTCTGAACAGATCACTCATCACAAGTTTCATAGGGAAACACTTACTCCATCTTTTACCAAGGTCCAAGTATAGTCAATGGCACAGATGACTCCTGTTCTTCCACAGCCAGCGCTAAATGATGAGGGGATGGTTGAGAGAGAGCAAGAGCAGCTTTTATTTGTATTCATTGTTTGATATTTGTCTCTCTTTTCACCACCAAATAATAAATATTTATAAATAAAGGATAGTTTATACAGCTTATTCCACATAGTCATCTAAAGTTCATGTTATATGTGAAATTTACCGGGGGGCAGCAGAGATAATGACAAATGTCCTCCCTTTCTTGGTATAGCCATGGTGTCCAGCCCAGCATATCTTAGGTCTAATGGGGCCATGGACTTATACTGTAAGGTCCAGGCACCAGGTAACTAATCAAAGGCAACTGGCCCTTTAAGAATCTGCCAGTCAATATGGGCTGTCTGTCAAATCAGCTGACTGGAATCCTCACCTCAGGAGTGGGAAAAGGAAACAACAGGAGAGAGAGTGCTCAGAAGGTACTATTAGTCGCTCTTAGCCACACTCCAATAGGAATTCTAAGTAGAGAAAGGCCACTGAGCATAATCTTATCCAGGCCAGGACTTTTAAAATGTGTGAGGAAGGTCAGTTCTGATTCCCAGTTTAGAGAGAAATAGAATTAGGGGAGGGCATGGAATGTTTTCAACCCCATTCCTCTCTGTCTGAGGCCAATGCAAGGTGCTTCAGCCAAACTGGATCCTGGTAAATGATGCTTGCTTAGGGCCTGGAACCAACAAAATGGTGGCAAATGCAGGAACTCATAGCTGACCACTGATTGGCCCTTCCTTGCCACACTTGCCAAGCAGCTTGAGGTGACCAAAAAGGATTACTGGTCTGTCCACAACAATCATGTGGGGGACACAAAGACTCAATCTATGAATGAGACAACTATCACAACTGCTTACTCTGACTAGAGCAGTACTCTAGATCCTAAGGTGGAAAAGGGTCTTTTCCAACACCTGCTAACTAAGATTCTTTAGTCAGAAAAGAGAGGGAACTTTGGCATGCAAAACTCTATGCCACTGAGCTTGTATGCCCCCCCCCCATCATATACATCCTGAGGCAATAAGACAAAGAGAGTTAAGAGCAAAAAAAGAGCACATACTTCTTCACTGCCAGCTTAGTAGTCTCACCTGCAGTGTATACAGATAGGTGCATCACCGTTCGCTTGGTAGGTACGGCTCTCCCATATGAGCTGAAGAATGGGATCAATTGAGGAGGGTACATCATGGTCTGGCCAGTTTTTATAATGGAAGTGGTAGACAGTTCTGATTTCCTATAAAAGAAATTTAAAGGGAGGAAATTTTAGATCAATTAACATGGCTCAAATAATTTTAATGTCACCCGAGGGTGACAAATAAAAGGCAACACAAAACTGAATAAAAATGTACAGAGAATTGATCAAATTGCACAAATCAAACCAGTTCCTTTCCCTGTAATATAGAGGGTTAGTTCCCAACTAAATTTTCCACTGGTGGAAGGCACTTCCATCAACAGTACAGAACTGTCTTGCCTCTTCCCTCTCACTGCAGCCCACTGCAACCACAAAAGAATGCAATAATTATGCTGAGAAGGTTTTCCAGTGCATCTATATTTTTCTATATTTGTTTCTTCACTTATTTTTGAGAAGGGACACTGGCAACGTCTACTTCCCCATCACTGGCAATTCAGTGGGGCTTTCCGCACTCCTTCAAAATCGCACAATGGTTGCCAATTGAAAACGCTACAGTTTTGCCATTATGCACAACGTCGTTGACAATCTGCCACACACCTGAAACCGATCCGCAAAAAGCGCTTCCTTGTAGCGCTTTCAGGGAAATCCCCAAAAGTGGATTCACCCTCCGGAAAGCGCTACATTCCTGCAACCAAGCTGCAACACTAGCGGGAAAGTTCTGTGCGTTACCATTGTTGTGGTTTCTACAAAGTCCCTCCCCCTAGCTCTCTCCTCTGATCTTCCGGCGAAGCGATAGCCATTTTTTTTTCTCCGAGCGAGCAGAGATCAACGCACCGGCGAGCCTCCGTTTAGAGGCTTCCCCAGCTTCAGTCCCTCCCCAGAGCTGTTTAGTCACCAAGTACAAACAACAGAGAAGCCTGTTTGCTGATGTATTTTCCCTTTATTTTTCACACTGTTTTTGGCCAAAAATCGCGCCCGTGAGGGGGGAGGATTTTTTTTTCCACTCGGGGGGAGCGTGGCAACGATGAAACGGCAGCTCAAACACACCTGCCAGCTGGATGGGTCTCTCCGTTGCAACGAATCAACGCATATTCATTGCAAAGGGTGTGTTTAAAAAAAAAAAACCTTTCTTAAAGGGAAAGGGGCTGTTTGGGAGCATGCTAACGGCCGCCCATTGGCTGCTTGACGGCCAGGGGCGGGACGAGCTCGGCAATAGCGCTTCCTTTCTAGCGATTTTTGCTGAGACCGGAAGCTTGTGGGAAACGATGGAAACGCAACTGGATTCCACTACAAAGTCAGGTATGCATAACAACAAATTCCACTATTTTAAATGGCGATTTTTCGTTCAGCAAACAATTTGCTACAAGGATCCTGGTGCGGAAAGCCCCAGTGTTTCGACTGGGATGCACACAGCAAATCCATTACATGTCCCCTTTGCTTGAGCCATTCCACACTTACATTACCATTCAGGTTCACTTTCAGAGTGCGAATTGTATATTCGTTCCTCTTTTCTTCAGCCTCCTACAGGAGAAACAAACCAGGGAGTCATTTTCTGCAGATAAACAACAGCTAACTCCATAAACCATAATACAGAGTATGAACTAGCAGAACAGAAAAGACACAATAGATGTACTCACACAGGAAACAGTGAATGGCCCCCACTGGATAGGGCACTCATCCAACTCCACCCAGTATCTCTCACACTTTTTCTGTTGAGGAAAATAGAAGTTTGTAGTTATGTATCTTCCCCAGGATAACATTTACTGCTCAGAAAGAGCTTAATATCTAGAGATACTCAACTGCTTTTTTCCAAGAGAGGGCCCTCATAAGGTAAGAGTTTTAAAATTGTTTACTAAAAATAAGGAACCCACACAGTTCTCCTATAGCATTCGCTGCCTGCTCTTTCTTGTCCCTGAAAACCTGCTGCAGATAGCTAGTACAACTTTGTGGTCAAACTATGTTTTATTTGGGGTCTCTATAATATGATATCCCAGTGCACATTTTAACACCAGCCTCCACAGCAGAAGATGACAAAACCTACAAGCAGAATAAATATGAGTCACTATGGTGTAAATCATCTTACTTGGTCTCATAACTCACTTGAGAATGGCATCTTCAACCAGCAACAATAAGTGGTTCCAGATCTTAGATGAGATGCTCAACATCCCTTGTGTAGATACGGATGGGCATTCCTTCCTGGCTTCCTATTGAAGCAGGACATGCTTACTATGGACCCAACATTTTCCTCACTTCCTCCCCCAGTACATCATGAGGCCATTGACCTGACATGCCCTATAATTTTAATAGAACTCAGTTCTCAGGATTCAGCTCAGATTGGGATTGAATGCAAATGCACCATGAAATTTCTGTTAAGGTCTCTGATCATTAAGAAGGAAATGGTGGAGTTTAATAAAGACTGCATTGTCCTAATAATCCAAAGGTATCCTATGTTTTGACACTTTGCTTACCTTCCCCATTTCAAATTCCATGCATGCCATGATCACAACCTAGAGGAAGAAAAAGAAGACACGTCTAAGTGTTATTCTACACAAGGAAAACAGGCAGATTTCTGATAATGGACTTTAACATTAAGCAAAGTTTGGAACCTTCTTCCATCTTGTGGTTCTTCATCAAATGGAAGAGCCATGTAAGTTGGAGAAAGATTTCATAGGCTGGAGAAACTTCCTCCAATCTGTATTGGGTTACTGCCTGATATAATTAGTTTAAAGGGGAACCATACATAGATCACATTTGAAGAAAGTTGTTTTGAGCAAGAAGGCTCTCGATTCAGCATAAAAACACAACATTATTCAACCTTTGCCTGACCCAGGTGCCCCCTGGCTCAACTCTTGCTCTCCAGTTTACCCCCTTTCCATTGTACTGCTGATCGAGTGGACTGGCTCCATCCTGTTTGCCCATGGGCTCCTAGGCAACCCCCTTTGTCTTGCAACATATTCACACTTGGCCCCTCAGCCAGGGGAAATCTCCTCCCCATATCTTCCAGATAGACCCATTGAGATGTGATGACTCCCTTCCTCAGACCCATTAACACCTTTGTCCAAGCCCAGCAACAGCCATCTCTGCACTTGGCCAGGCATTGTTCCAACTGCCAGGGACCCTGGAAATTTCCATCTCATACTCACCTGAGTCTTGTCATGTCGCCCCCTCTCCAAAATCCCATATAAACCATGGCTTCAGACAGCCACTCTGAGTATCTTCCAACTCGGGACCCTTGGAGACCTCCCATGCTGGTTTGTGTCACTTCTTTTGACTCTCGATTCTTCAGACAGGTAATTATACCAAGTCTTCCACCCTTCCTCCCTGTTCTCTATACGACTGTTTGTAGATGTGTTAGTCATTTGTGTGTCTTTTTGTTATTTTCTTTCAATAAAGCTTATATGTTCTATTTTAACATTTACATCGGTGTCTGCCTTGAGTTCCTATGGGTGCAATAACCCTGGTATACATAGGCAACAATCCATAACACTAGTTACCCACCTCTCGCTATTATTGAGCTATCTTCCCCACAAGCTCTGAGACACGTGTTCTAGGACATGTGTCCATGCAATTCGGGTAACAGATTTTCCTACAGAAAATAGATTCTTTCCTATAGACTTGCCGAGGGTCGGACACGACTAAACAGATAACATCATCATCATCATATACAACCAAAAAAAAGAGCAGATTCTAGAAGCAGAATAAACCATGCAAATTCATGTTTCTAAAAGTTCCCAGTTTATTTGAGCTGTAACTCAGGAAAGTGGAGGGAGGTGGAGGTGTGGTGTGGGTGTGGGTGTGTGGGTGTTTTGCAGATTTAGTGGGATGGGGACACAGACTGGGCTGATGTTCCAAACTGCTGCTGATGACTTGACTCCTCCCACTATTACTAAACTTTTATACCTGCCATTAGTCTGTGATAAAAGAGATCCAAACCATTATCAAGAAGATTTAGGCATAGTAGATATTTTTATAATTGCTCAGGAACAGAAAACAAAAGTGATAACAAAATAGCCCATCATGGCCAGTCTAGAAACCTCACAGGATCAATTGCGGCAGCAGGTTTCGGGCAAAAAAGGTATGTTGTTTTGGTTGGTCATAATAAAATCAGCATTCAGTAGCACCTTTAAGACCAACAAAGATGTATTCAGGGCATGAGCTTTCAAGTGCAAGCACTCTTCGTCAGACTAAGAACTCCTTACATGACAGGGAATATTGTCTCTCTCTCTCTCTCTCATTTGCTTTCAGATGTCAAGAAGTAGGCACAGTGAGTTTTGAGGTCACACACTGAACTCTGCAGTTAAATCTCGGACTCCGCAGTGCAATTGTCCTCTTGGCTTGAGGCCTGTTCCTGAATCCCACACTTTTATTGGCAACAGTAATGGTCTATTCATGTTTGTTTACTAGATGCAGTCAACCAAGGTGCTCTGAACTGCTCTTTCTGATTGCAAACCAAGGCTACACCCTCACAAGGCAGTTGCTGAGAGACATCCCAAAACCCACCAGTGTAATATAGACAGTGTACAGTAATCAGATGATAACTGGATGTAGATGCTATTTAGCTAGCACAGTGCTTGAATAATCCGGAGATAGGCTAATAGATAATCAAATACTCATCCCTCATCTCAGTAACTATGGGAAATATAACAAAAGGCTTGGTTCAAGGTGCTCATATTGACCTTTGAAACCCTGTATGGCTTGGGACCAACATACCTTAAGGACTGTCTAGTCCCACATGAACCTACCTGCCCACACCAGTCATCTTTGGAGACACTCTTTTGGTTGCCCCCACCATCTGAAGCTAAACAGATAGCAACCCAAGAAAGGGCCTTCTCAGTCATGGCACCAAAACATCTGAAGTCACTCCTTAGGACAATTCATCTATTCCCTTCTATTGGTGTCTTCTGCCAGTAGATGAAGATTTTTTGTATTCATCTGGCATACCCACAATAATGATTACTGGCCCTTCTTCTAGCATTGTTTACATGTTTAGTTTTTTTTTTACAATATTAAATGTATCTTTACTTACTCGAAAGTTTAAATAAGATGCAGGGCAGCTGCTTCCCATAGCCCACTTGTAATTCTAGCACAGTTTTGCAACTTTTGTTTGGGGGGGGGTAATCCACTCTAAACCCCTTCATAATGTCAGAATACACAGTAGGAAGTATACCTCTTACCTGGACTTTATATTCCCAAATCATCCGCCATAAATCAAGAACAGTTGTCGAAAGCGGACCTTGGGTAGCTATATAAGTCCTTGGCTCATATACACCCTAAAAAAGAAATTAATATATTGATAAATGTTTGTTTCATTTATACTCCATCCTTCCCTGGAGGCTCATGACACAGTTTAAAAGTCCTGACCATTGTAGGATATTTTGCATTTTCCTTTGATTATTGCAACACAGGGTGAGCATCTCATTCATTTCAGCAGGACTGCTAGATAAGGTTACGAAACTAGCATGGAAACTGCAAGTGAAAAGGGTTTTCCTGGAACAGTTCTATGATCCAAGATTGGCAGACCCTGATATCGCTAAGGAGTCATATTTTTACAGATCTCTATTAACTTTTAACCTCTGTGAGGGAAGAAGCACTTTATATCCCAATGTAAACTTGAATGTAGTAGTAGAAGAAGAGTTGGTTCTTATATGCCGCTTTTCTCTACTAGGAGTTTCAAAGCAGCTTACAATCTCCTTCCCTTTCCTCTCCCCACAACAGGCACCCTGTGAAGTAGGTGAGGCTGAGAGACCCCTGATATTACTGCTTGGTCAGAACAGCTTTATCAGCGCTGTGGTGAGTCCTAGGTTACCCAACTGGCTGCATGTGGGGGAGCAGGGAATCAAACCAGGCTCACCAGATTAGAAGTCTGCACTCCTAACCACTACACCAAGCTGGCTCTTGATTATTAGTAATAGATTATTAGTTTATGCAACTATTTTTTTTTTACCCCGCTTAGCCAGTTAGCCCAACATATGTTTTTCACCCATGACAGTAATATCCTACAGGCAACAAAATGCATGAACTACCACCTGGATAAAATTGGCATTGATGTAATTGGAGTCTTTATCGGATGTGATCAGAGACAGCTTCACTCGACTGTGGTCATCTAAAGGAAACAGTAAAAAGAACAACCATCAACTGCTTCGTAGGGTGGTCTCTAGAGACTTTAGTTTAAAGCAGGATTTCCTGTGGCAGATGCTCCAAAAGACGTTACCCTTGCTTGCTTTCCTCTAAAGCACAAGCATTCCTGGCAGTTACTGGGCACAAGGCGGGGTTGTGTGTGTGTGTGCAGGGAGGGGGCGGGTATTTTTGGTTCACATTTTGTGACAAAGCGAGCCACTCCCCATAACATGTTGAGGCCTTAATAAAAAATAACAGTGTCCAGATACTCTGTGTATGTGCTAAATATATTATTATTCTTTGCAGAGTTTTCTGCTCTACTCATCTCTTGCTTGCTTCTTCTGCATATTCCGGGAGGGGACTGGGATTTTTAAAGTAGAGATTCAAATTCTTCTGTGTTGTGCCAGTGAGGTCAGTTTTTGATGCTTGCTTGTATTGGAGCAGAAGGATATGCCAGTCCAAGTAGATACAGCACTGAGCACATTCCTTGTCCTTCTCAAGTCCCCTTCCCAAAAGCCTTTCTCATTTCTTGTCACAGACAATCCATCCCCAACCAAGCTGACTTTTCAGCTGTTCCCTAGCACTTGAATTTGTGTTTTAAACTGAACCTTGTTCATAAATGCCAGTTAGTAAATTTGGCTCGGGTCTGAAGATGCACAAAGCAAATGGAAGAATTTGCTCATCCACAGTCTGGTCATCTTACTTACTTAACTTTATTGCAATCATAGAGCAAGATCAGCTAGCAGCCTGGGCCATCAAATTCCCTCTGGCCTCCTAATATGACATTGTACTCCATTTGGGCACCTTTTCCCACAAGCTGTTTCCCCAAACCTGTGGAACCAGGGAGCTGGGATTTGTCCCTCTGAGGAAATCTGTGTGCAGTACATGTGAGTCATCCCAGTGGGACAAATAGCAGCTCTCTGGGGCAGTGGCATCTTTGCAAGGCTTAAATCCCCTCTACCTTATATATTTCCTCCCTTTATACTCCCCCTTTCTCCCCTACAGGGACTTAAGGCAGCTTACATCATTCCTCTCTCTTCCACTGTATCCTCACAACAACCTTGCAAAGTAGTTTAGGCTGAGAGTTTGTGGCTGGCTCAAAGTCACTTAGCCATCTTCCATGGCAGAGTGGAAATCTAAACCTGGGTTTCCCAAATCCTTGTCTAATATGTCAACCACAATACCAGACTGCCCCTCTGCACACCACGGTTCCAATACCTGGAAAATGAGTGCCAGGCATGGAACTCACAGGGAAGATATAATTGAAAGTCCTTGAGGGCAGACCAGAGAAGGATGTGAGGATAATGTTGTTCCATGTATACTTGGCCTTGAGAGCCAAACCAGGTGAGACTATGTCCCCAAGTGTGCCACAGCAACATGGTAGCATTTTACAACCTGTTTGTTGTTGTTGTTTCTTGTTTTTAAAATCCCCACAGGGCTTGATAGTGTGAGAGATTGTTTTCAAGACGCAAAACAGATGTATGATCATTTCAGCTCTTGAAAACACCATGGGGGAATGAGACATCCTCCCACACAAGAACTCTCAGAAAGATTGGGCCCCTGTGGCAATATTGAAAATAATTAAAAAACACAGATGCTGCCATGCCAGACTTGGGGATACAATATTATCTAGTGTAGCCCTAAGTGTGGGGTCATTCTAGTCATCACCCAATGCTCTATCTGCTGTGCTGTGATAGTTAGGGGGGAATAGATAACTAAGGGAAAAAACGGTCATGAGAAAATAAACGTTGACTATGGAAAAGTACCTTTAATGCTAATCATTTTCTGTAACAGACTTGTGGCATCCCTGCTTTTGTGACTAGACAGATCGTTGTGGGAGAGCCAATAAGGAGCAGGGATGGCCTGCAAAGCTTCCTTTCAGGGGAATGATGACAATGGCATCCAGCTGCCCTCCACAGATTGCGAGAGAGTAAACTGGCTGGAGGAGTAGGAATGTGGTGCTGGGGAATCCCTGCTCTCCAAATCCTGAAACCACTGGGAACCACAATGATGGGAGATGTAGAGTCTCAGTCTAACAAAATGATAGGACCCCAATGCTACCACAGAGACAGGGGGGAATGATAGCACCCCCCCCCAACACACACACATAGAGCTACTGTTATAGTTCTAAAAATCTGCAGCAAGTTGGTTCACAAGTTTTTCAAGGTCACATCTCATTTGGCTATTTGGAATTGTGTGCTGAACTTCTCATTACCGAGCCCAATATCTAGAGGATCAATATCTAGAGGAAAACTAGAAATGTGGCCCAAGTCACTGCAATGGTAAATGCCTAACGTACATGGCAAGATATCTTTGTAGCGGTTCTTGCTGACGTTTTCTGGTCTCTCAGCTGTAGCTGTTGGGTAGATTTTGTCAGCTCTGTAGGCTGCCGATTGCCTTTTCAGTTTCTGCGGTTGAATAATGAAAAAGAGGTTACAGAGAACATGTTAATGTCATAGGGCTGCAACAATAATTATTTCCTGGTTGGCCTCTCTTGAGACAACCACAGTGAGCATATAGCAGCCATCATTTGCAGTGGGAAGCTTGGGGGGAGGGGGAGTGGAAAGTGTGCGTGCTGAGCTGAAACAATGCTTAGTTCAAGCACATGCATTTCTGATGTGGGTTCTGAGAGCATTATCCTTTGCGTAAGAAGCCCCTGCCCAGGTGTGATGTGGCAGACTCATAGACAAAGATGGAAAATATGAAAATCCTTCACCTACTGACAATACAGAAGGAACTCAAAGGTATCTCTAACTGCTGCTGCATTTTTGCCAGCCTCCGCTCCCCCCCCCCCCAACTATACTGTTGCTTCTTGGAGCCAAAGTAGGCAGGATAGAGACATTCTTAAATATTGAATCACATGCCTTCAAATTCACATGGAAAGTGAGGAATTGTAGGGGATTGCTTTCTTTCCAGAAAATGAAGAGCATGGATTAGAAGAGCTAAGCTCTGCCCCCTCACTGTGCACCATTCCTTGAAGCTTTTCTTTCAGCACTGCTAGTTGCTGGAACAAGTTTAAGTTCCCCTCGTTTATATACTACATTTTCTACGGGGGGGGGGGATATCTATACACACACATCTGATTTGGTTGCAATTTGAATCCTAAAGCTTAGGAAAAAGATACAACAAAACCCTGTGGATTAATCCAAAATGGGGAAAATATTAATACATTTTGCAGCTATTACAAAATCTGGTGGTTTGCAAAGCTTTTTATTGTTGTCTCAACTTCCCCAGTTTCTGACAATGGTCACAGAAAGGTAGGCATACTACTAATGTCAGTGTCTAACCAAGACAGAATCTCAGGCAACCTGATTTGTGACAACAACTTGTCTTCTACCTCACTACCTGCCACCATATTGCCTACCAGCAATTCCAAAACAGTCAAAATTGAACAACAGGGTATTTCAAGGTAATTTTATGTGTTACAACAAAATGGATGAAAGTACTCTTCCAACATGTAAAAGAATATTTATGGAAGCAAAATGTGTAAGTTCCAGATACAAGAATCCCTCAAAGGTCCCAGTAGCACAAATCTCTTACTGTATGTTACATCAGAGGAAGCACAAATGACAAGTGCTTGCTTTCCCCTTGTAAGCATGAAAGATTCCTACCATTAATTCCAGAGTCGTTATTATTGATACTAGTGGGTACCCACCAGGAGCAGCTCAAGACCGTTTACCGCAGGGGTAGTCAAACTGTGGCCCTCCAGATGTCCATGGACTACAATTCCCATGAGCCCCTGCCAGCATTCGCTGGCAGGGGCTCATGGGAATTGTAGTCCATGGACATCTGGAGAGCCGCAGTTTGACTACCCTTGGTTTACCGCTTGAGCCATCCCCAAACTTTCCCAATACCCCCAGTGACTTTCTTAATTCCCTGCTCCAACATGGCAGGCTTTTAAATACTTGAAGATGGTTATCAGATCCACTCTCAATCATCTCCTCTCCAGGCTAAACAGATCCTCTCCAGGCTAAACAGTGGCCTTTTTAGCCACCGAGTCACACTGCTGACTCATGTTCAATGTATGGTCCACTAAGACTACTAGATACTTTTCAGACATACTACTTCCAAGACAAGTCTCCCCCATCCTATATTCGTGTATATGGCTTTTCCTACCTAAATGCAAAACTTTACATTTTACCCCATTGAATTTCATTTTATTCAGTTTAGCCCACTTCTTGAGCCTATCAAGATCATCCTGTATTCTGATTCTGTCTTCTGTTGTGTTAGCTACTCCTCCCAGTTTAGTATCATCTGCAAATTTAATAAGTACCCCTTCTAATCCTTCATCCAAATCATTTATAAATATAACCACACAGCCTCAAGACAGATCCCTGAGGCACTCCACTTGTCACTCTTTTCCAAGAGGATGCTGAACCATTAACAAGTACCCTTTGGGTATGATCTGTCAACCAGTTATCGATCCACCAGACAAAATTAGGATCCATACTGAATTTTAGCAACTTGTCAACAAGAATATCATGTGGAACCTTATCAAAAGCTTTACTGAAATCCAGATAAACTATGTCCACAGCAGTCCCCTAATCCAGCAAGGTAGTCACTTTCTCGAAAAAAGAGATAAGGTTGGTCTGACATGTCTTGTTCTTGCAAAAACCACAGATGCAGAATGCCAGGCGCAAATTCGAAGTCTATGTTTAGAATGTGATGTCGTGAAAACACACCGGCAAATCATAGCTGTGGAATCAGTCCATGTATACTTATTTAAATTGTTTTTTAAATGCTGACATATTAAAACATCCGAAGTCTGACATCTGTAAATGTACCATGCCTATTTGATCTCACTTTTGAAAGATTGGGAAGGATATCATTTGAGCTCTTCATCCATTGAGCTTAACAGCCTGAAAGGGCTATATACTGCCCCAACACTAGAGGGAGAGGAGCCTTTAAACCAGTGATTCTCAACCTTCCTAATGCCACAACCATTTAATACAGTTCCTCATGGTGTGGTGACCCCCAAACATAAAATTATGGAAATTATGAAAATTATTTCACAGAAATTATACCGAAACTGACCAATGTCGTGAAGATACATTGTTCATTATTGTATACACATTGGTTTTCCCCCCAGGGTTTCTCAGTTCAGTTCTGCCTCTTGTCCCACCATGCCGATCTTGCACTTTTCCGCTGCTCCAGACAGACAAACGCTCTATCTCGATCTACGCCACAAGGCTATTGTGTGGATGGCGCCCCCCTGGCCAAGCTGCCTGCCCTGCCGCAACCCCTGTGAAAGGGTTGTTCGACCCCCAAAGGGGTCCCGGCCCCTAGAACTACTGCTTTAAACAGCAAAACACAGGTCCAGAGTGCTAGATATATAAATCTATCTAGCAGGAGATACTGGCAGAAAGAGGGGAAATGGACGACAGTGCCAGACAGAGACCTGGGATGGCTTTTCCAGTCTCCTGGAACCCAAGAGAATGGGGTTTGCAAGATTGTTCCTTCACACCAGGCAACAATTATGCATATTTAAATTGTATTCAGTACAGCTTACATCCAAGGTAAGCATGCCTAAAATGGCAACCCACTATCTCCTTGCCCCAATACCAGCCCTATGAGGAAAATGCCTGTAGATTAAATTAGGATTTAGTGTTTGAATTTTGGACAGACCTGTTGTGTTTTGATTTGTATAATCCATCCCATTTATATTACGGAATTGACAGCATAAACATACTTTTTCAAGTTTTATTTCTATTCTAAAATTTTCCCCAGTCATAAAATTAATCATAGTTCTGTCATTGCCCAACCATGTCTTACTAATAGCTGTTAAATTACTCATTATTACCACAATCCAAATTTTCCTACTCCCTTCATTTACATTGTTCAACATCCTATATTTGCATTAACCCATCACCACACCTAATTCATGACTTCTAAAATCTGTTTCTTCAACTAAAAAAAGCCTTTGTCTACTTTCATTTCAATCAAAAATAGCTCAAAAGTAATTACATTCCTTTTTCCCTTTGTTTTTTCTTCGTTATTTGCAAGTACTAGTTTGTATCCAATGAGATCTGATCACCAAAACTTTCCTGCTTCTTCCTTCTCCTGCAGCTCGCTCAGATGGAACTCCATTTACCGTTCTTTGGAGCCAACTCCTCTGTATATAGCTACCATGAAAATAATTGTTTCAACATTTTGCTGATTTAGGGAAGCTTAGGTTAGAAATTCACTTTTTAAACAGTTTCTTTCTTTATTCCATTTATATACCACCCTTCCAGTAGGCCAGCTCAGGGCAGTGCACAGCAACAATAAAACAATAATATAATTTAAATAATGCATATTAAAACCATTTAAAACCATCTATAACTAATAGCAACATCAATTACAGCTAGCATTTCTAGTGCTGTACCTTTGAATAGGTCTATTGTCAGATTAAGATGTAGATGTGGGAATATTTTTTAAAGGGGGGGTTAGATATTATCAGATCACCTTTTGCCTTAATTAAATAAGACCATCCACTGAAAAATGTGAAATGATGAGTTTTCAGAGGAAAAGAAAGACTGCATGAAGCAAAAACTCTTTACAATGATATTGTAATAGTGCTCAGACCTACAATTCTGTTCAGTCCTCACTTTTGAATAGACCCAAAGGTCACCTGGCCCAACTTCCTTACAGAGGCAGAAACCCAGACCCAGCTCAGACTTCTTCCAAGTGACCTTCACTGTGATTTGCCTTCACTAGCAGTGAGTCAGATATCTATATGGGAGAGTCATAGATGTGCACTCTACAACCTTTCATTCCCCCACCCCCTTCTGCTGGGATTCCTGGGAGATCAAATGAAGTGTGCAGAGGAAGATATTATACCATTATTATGTCAACTTTAAAACCCTTAAACTGATTATTTTAAAGGGTTTCAAATCTTACCTTTCAATGGCACCATACTCATGTTGCCACCTCTTCCATTTCATGTAGAACAGTTCTACGTAAAATTAGAGCACACTTGCAAAGCTCATGATCCACATAGCAGGATACATGTGGCCTGAACACAGAAGCTCTCCTCCTTTGTGGAATCCAACAAGCAACAAAACCAGAAACAACCTAGTGGGTCACCATATCCAGCTGATAGATTTGTTTTCTTTCATTTCTTAAATACTTCATATCACTTTCAAGCAGACTCTCTATGAAACACTGACAATAAAATGCATACCTTTAAAACATTTGTTTTAGATTATGACACAACATCATCTAGGGAAGCACTCATGAATGTATCAACTGATTCCCGCTCGAAATGGAATTCAGCAGTGTCAAACACCCTTAAAGGAAGAGCTATATTATATGAAAAGGCCAAGCATTTAGATAGCAAATTTCACCATCACCAATAAGACCTTTGAACCTACTACCTTGGCTAGCAGAAACTAAAGGACTGTGTTTGATTTGGTGAATCACAGATTGTAGGCCTCTTCTAGGGTATATTTCCCCACATTTACTTACTAATCTAGTAGAATACCTATTAAAGGTAAAGGTAAAGGTATCCCCTGTGCAAGCACCGAGTCATGTCTGACCCTTGGGGTGACGCCCTCCAGCGTTTTCATGGCAGACTCAATACGGGGTGGTTTGCCAGTGCCTTCCCCAGTCATTACCGTTTACCCCCCAAGCAAGCTGGGTACTCATTTTACTGACCTCGGAAGGATGGAAGGCTGAGTCAACCTTGAGCCGGCTGCTGGGATTGAACTCCCAGCCTCATGGGCAAAGCTTTCAGACGGCTGCCTTACCACTCTGCGCCACAAGAGGCTCTTATACCCATTGAATACCCATTGCTTCTATACAAGATGTAACAACTTTACTAATTTAAATACACTGAGTTTTGATATCTTGAAAAAAATAACACTTGGAATTAATCAGTGTTTAATTCCACCTTCCAACACATGAACTCCAAAGTTTCTCAGATTCTTGAGAGAAACACTCCAAGTACCAAATTTTGAAAGGTGCTTTTGATACAATATACCTATAACAATTTAACCACTAATGTCCACCAGGCAAATTGGTAAGTGAAAGGCTGAAGGTTTTATTTCTGTACAAATGTCCATAAAAAAAGTATTTGAATATCTCAGATTAGTAAATGCTGTGGAAAGGTCACAGTTTGGAGGCAAAGTACATGTTTTGCGTCCTAGTATATGTTTACATCCCAGGTTTATGGCCTGTGCTCAACAGCTTATACAAAGCTGTTGCATCTTAGAGTAGGTGGTACCTACTTAGGTGAACCAATGATCTTGTATAAGACAGCAGATTTATTTTCCTCAGTATTATAAATGCAAATAGAAGTAACTAGTAGAGTTGAGAATGATAATGCACCGGTAGAATGTTCTGTCTATTTTTTTAAAGGCTCAAGTAGAAGATAACTGGACCACTGATGAGAGCCACTGCCAGTCAGCATAGGTTATACTGTTTTATTCAAATAGTCAATATTCAAATCAGAATTTGGCAGAATCAAGAGAAGGGGGAAAGTGAGGTCTCCAACATCTTTTTCACAAGTCAATCACAGCTAATTCCTTAATATGAACCCATGGAAACCAGAAATTGTGTGATTAACTTAGCTGGTTGTACCATGTGAACCGGCTCACATTCTTTCCCTACAGGAAAGTTAAAAGATATGAGAAGAGTTCCATAATATTTAATTTCTTTTCATTGTACAATGTAGAGAAGTCCCAGTCCAAATGATTAATCTAGTAGTGCAATGATGAGGTGGTGAATTGAACATCCACTACCTTTCCAAATACATATGTGCATTTTGCAAGTGCAGCTGACATCAGGATGCAGCCTTGTGGGGAAGTTAGTTATATGAAGAAATTGCCCGTACATTTGATTTCTAACTGAATGACTGGATCAGGTGGGAAACCATGATGTTCTGAAGCAGCAGAACAAAGTGGATTTCCGCACCCTTTAAAAATAGTGAGATACTTATTTTTCATTGTCGTTATATTCTGGCCCCTCCACATGACATCTCCAACATGCAGCATCTGAGCAGTAAACAGCCAGCTACATCCTCCATTTTAAAGTACTAGTTGGTGAATCCCAAAAAGTGGATTCACCAATATATGTAGCGCTACCTACCAGAGAGCAACCAGCAGGCCATCAGCAAAAAAAAAAAAAGGATGGAGGTGAACAAGCGCTATCTCCACCTCCAATGTCCCGCCCTCACACGCACCACCATTCTCCTGGGGATAGGAGTTGTTTTTTTCTCTTTAAGTGAACTGTCTGGAGCAACAAATAGGCGCTCAATCATGCAGGCAAAGGCAAAGGCAACCCCCCCCCCCAAAATTGTAGCACAAAGCATGCCTCTCTAAGCTTCCCCCCCAATCAGGAACATGATTTATTTTTAAAAGAAGCAAGACTCATGATTCCATAAGCAGCGGCAGTAAAGAAGCACTATGCATCTATGATTAGATACATAGGCATTTTAACGGAGAACTATTGATTTAAAAAAAATTAGTGGGCATCATGGGCCCTTTAAAGCATGGAGAACGGGGACTGGCTGCCTGGCTTGATTGACAGGCAGAACAGAGTCATGTATAAATTGTGTTGCTCTCTTCCACCATTTCCAGCAGCATTTATGGAGAGGGACAAGCATGAAATGGCAGCAGAGAAGAGCGAGGCAGCAAAAAAAGATACGGAGGGGCTAGGATGCGCAATTATATGTAGCGTTATGCCACTCGGTTGGCATAATGCTATTTTTAACAATGTGCAGAAATGCCCAAACTTTGAGTCTTCTGATATCTTTAAGACCAACAAAGATTTATTCAAAGAATAAGTTTTTGAGTGCATCTGAAGAAACTTTGTTGGTTTTAAAGGTGCCACTGAGCTTAAACTTTGTTCTAACTGAATGACTGGGAGAGGGAGGACACTCATCTGCCAGCTCCATCAGCGGTCTGAGGCAGTGAGTGGGGTTGTTGGATGTGACAGTTAGGGGCGGGAGACAAAGCCTGATTGGGCAGGAGATGCAGTATGATTGAGCTGGTTGAGCTGTTGAGGGTGGGTGCCAGTGGGACCGGGCCAATCCAGATGCATATAGAGCCTGGACAGTCTCCACCCAGGAGGGCTTTTCGCAATTATATAATAGAGCAAAGTGTTAAAGATATGTGTTCACCATGTGTGTGTGCGTGCATGAAAAAGAAGCCATCATGCTCTATGCTATCAGGTACTATACACCAGAAGTAAATATGTAGACTTCTTCCTCTGTATTAACACCTGGATTCAGGTAAAAGTAACAGCAAAAGAGCAAGCAGAGGCTGGATTTTACACTATCACATACTGTTTTCAAAACTCACATCACAATTCTAAACTAGGGACAACAATTCTAGTCCCCATATGAAAGTTTGATCCCACAATTATCATTTGAAGATTTAAAAAGGGACACCACTAAAAGAAACACTGCAAAATTGGGGAAAATATAAAGAAATAATCATTTGGGGGTATTTGGATTCTCAGAAATAAACGAGTTAGCCAAAAGTAACCAAAAGTAACAGAGAAAAGTGGAACTATAGAAAGACCAGGTGATTTTCAAACTCCATTTCCCTAACAGTACTTGAGCCCTGCTTGCCTCTCAACAGATTCTTTCCTGGAATAGATCTCTGAGCATTTTCTCAAGAAAATATGTTTTTTTTTCCGTTGTGAATGACACATTTCTGAGTATAGTTAATATGGCGGGGGGGGGGGAGAGAATAAAGCCATGCTTAACCTGAACATACCCTCTACCAAGGTAGATGTTACATTTCAATTACAACCACTGGATTTTTTGTTTTTGTTTTTTAAAACCAGTTAAATTAACAACTTTCAAAAACTGTTTTCCCTTGAGGCATAGACATGTCACAATGTTAGTGAATAAGGGAAAATTGCTTTGCTTGAAATGTATGAAATTGATTGCCTAATTATTTTCTAAACATCTGTTTCCTAAAAATCCTTTCTAGCACATCCTAAAACCTAGAAATTCAGTAGCAAACTGTTTTGCAACAAAATGAACAGTTTTGCCATAATTAAGCCTATATGAGAACAAACTAGGAGGTCTGTAAAGACACCTACAGAACTCACAATTAATTTCCCCCTTTCAGTGTTCTTTCAAGTCTAGCTAATTAACTACTACAATTGCTAGCTGTTCTAGAAAGTTGCATTGTTAAATTAAGACCCAGAATAGATGGGTCGTAACAAAACATGATGTTTACTGCAATATGTGGATTTGTCCCCTTACCACGACTTTAGAGACAGAAAAAGTACAGTAGATCACTTACCAAGAATTCATTTGTGAAATCCTCTCTGTTGAGTTTTTTGCTCTTAACTCTTTCCAGGTTTTGTATGAGAATTTCTCTTTGATCCATGCTGTAAAACTATGAAAGGTTACACTGCCAGAGACGAAGAGGGACATGACAAACATACACTACAATGGAAACTACCAGCATAGAGGGTTCCTGTTGAAGGTTGTGGTTTAGTTACTTCATCACAAGACCTAAAGGAAATTAGTATGTGTGTAGAAGTCACAGAGGGGGAAATTAAAAGAACCATTCTACCCTGGGCCCTAATGCCTCCTTTTAAAGAATGAAATAGTATACTGCTTCCCAAAGGAGTAAAAATATTTTGCTTTGCTTGTATTGATCTTGCTCAGTGAACTACTAGGTTTTCTCCAGGAACAGATTCTCTGGAGCAATGTTGAGGTAATTCTCTGGAGTAATTCCCACTTGATGATCAGGAAAACCCCATCAGAAGCATCAACAGAAAAGTTACATCAGGTCCCTGACTTAGAGCACTGATGGGATCAATGTTGATTCCTCGTGCTGCCTTCATTCATCAGTTTGAACTACCTCTGCATAAATGAGCAGTATTTTCAGAGAAAGAGCCCTCATTCCTAGAATCTATTAGTCACGCCTTAGTCCTCAACTTTGCCAGAAAACTCCAAAATATTCAGACATTACCGCCCTTTCACACGGCCCTGGGTGAACTTTGGGAAACCACAAGAAGACCAGACATTTTTGTTTGGAGTGTTGCACAGGGGTCAGTGAGTAAGAGGCTAGCAGTTGCTGGAATGCATGCTACTTGAATGACTGTGTTGTGAGCATCCACAGAGCTCTCCACAAGATCTGGGAAAACTAACTCAAAACAGAATTCTAATAGTCTTTCTTGCTTAACTCGTGCACTTGAAGTACAGGAAGTACATAGCTTCTCAGTCTCTCTGCAAAAGGGAAATATTGTCCCCCAACTGTTCCTTGGCTGACTCATCTTAATGTGATTTCCATATGTTAAGAAACACAGACCAGAATCAGATGGCAAACTCTGCTGCCCCCCCCCCCCGGCTTCCATGATGATGGGAAAGGAATTAAATACAAGAAAATACTGAACAGCATGACATTGCTTTGGTTGCTTCCAAACGTAGATTTTGCCCCTGGGATTTCCCCCATAAGCCAGAGCAAAGGAAAAACTTCAATTCCTCCAACTTATAGGGGACATGTAGGGTAACTGGCCAGAGCTTTCACAGCTAAACTGAAGAGGGGAGATATTAAGAGTTTTGTCATAATTCTGATTTGCTGTGGCTACAGAGTTTCATAACTGGATCCATACTTGGATGCAGAGGCTGTACACACCATCCACTTATATACAGACAGCATATGCTTTTACCTGCCTAACATTGTAAAACAAATCCTAAGCAAGGCAGAAAATACAATTGTCTAAACATTTTCTGGCTCTATGGGCATGACCTGAACACTGCTTGCTGTTAGAGTTGCCAGTGTTTCAACTAGCTGTTGGCAACTTTACCTTCAACTAGGGGTTCATGACACCATGTTCACATGCTAGCATTTTGTGAAAGCACAACCCCAGAACCAGCAATCATTGGGACATTGTAGCATTAGTGACAGTGCCCTACAATTTGCCCATGTAGAAAGGGCATTAATACTATGCCATCAGGACAAAAAAGAAAGAAAGAAAAGAATATAGATAAAATATTCTTCAGGTTGAGGAGCTTCGGAAAGATGGCACTGTAGCAGACCATATCTTATGGTCTCTCAGACCTAACTGAGGGGCAGGGGCAGCAACTCCTGTCAGACTTGAGCGAGGTGCGCAAACCTTGCTCGTGGTCGCCCCGGGAGCCGGGAACGGCACCCAGAGGGTCCTACAGATCCGTGGAGAACAATTTCTCCGGATCTCCGCAGTTTGTGTCAGAGGCCCGGACAGTAGCCAGCCGATAGCCAAAACTGAAAGTGAATCTTTAAGCTTGAGACGACCAGCTGTATGAAACTCTGCATCTCTCCTGCCGACTCTCTCCACCTCTCGACTGACAAAAGGACAAGGATGCCCGCTATCCCCCCTACTATTTAACCTGGTATTGGAGTCACTAGCTCGTAAAATTCGAGCAAACGCAAAGCTCTCGGGACTTATGATTGCGGGAGAAGAATTTAAACTTAAAAGCTATGCTGATGATGTTGTTTGTGTATTAACCAATCCAAGCACCACTTTAGAATTGTTGTTTGAAGAGATAAACACCTTTGGGAAACACTCTGGATACAAGATAAATCTCTCTAAAACCAAGATTATGCTATTTGGCATATCAGACTTGAACATAGAGATAGTCAAAAGGGCACTAAGGTGTGAGATCAACCCTAAAAAGGTCAAATATCTAGGAGTACAAATTGGAAATCGCTCTGATACCTTGTTTGCTAACAACTACGGGGAGCTCTGGTCACAAATCCAACAGGACATTAAGAAGTGGAATAGCCTGAACCTTTCGTGGTCAGCAAGAATGGCCACAGTAAAAATGTCAATATTACCAAAATTTAACTTCCTCTTTCAAACTCTGCCAATAGATATTAATGACTCTGTGGTAAATAAATGGCAGTCTGAAATAAATAAGTTCATTTGGAACTATAAGAGGCCAAGAATTGCCTTTAGAATTCTACAAGATGACAAGAAGAGAGGGGGACAGGGCGTTCCAAATCTAAAATTATACCTACATGCGGCAACACTGACAGCAGTGGCAGACTGGATAATTGATCCAATGACAAGAGATTTGGTGTTGGAAAAGGCAGATAGTAAGCAAAGCTTCCATGAAATGCTCTGGCCCTCTTTGAAAACAAAAGGAAAGGAAAAACCCAAGGTCAGCTTTTGGACAAGATCCTTACTAAAGATCTGGAATAAATACAAAACAAGACTTTGCTCCTCATCATATTTACTGAAATCGCCAATAGAGGCGTATTTTTCCAGACAACAGCAAAGAAGAATAACATGCCCAATGTACAAGGACTTGTTAACGAGAACAGGTGAGCTCAAGAGTCTGCAAGAATTAAACAAAGAAGGATATGAGCTACGATGGATGGAGTATAACCAACTGAAAGCCAGACTAAAAACAGACTTTGAGATTCGAGTGGACAAAAACTCACCTCTTAGTGATTTTGAAAACATGTTATTGCTCAAAAAACCACACCTACAGGGCCAGATCTATAAACTTCTTTTGAAATACGAGACTGAGTCAGAACAAGTAAAGAATTGTATGATTAAATGGATGCAAAACCTGGGCTCCATAATTGGTATGGAGGAATGGGAGCGAGTTTGGACCAAAATTCCTAAACAAACTAACAGCCAAATTTTAAGGGAAAATTGGTATAAGATGTTTTATAGATGGTATATTACTCCAAAGGTCATTGCAAAAATCTCAGATAGGTTTGATAATAAATGTTGGAAATGTCATAAAGCAGTAGGTTCTTTTTATCACATGTGGTGGAATTGTGAAAAAGCAAAAAAGTATTGGGTTAAAATACATATGGTGTTACAGGAAATATTTAAAATGCGATACCCAATGAAGCCTGAATCTATGCTGCTAAGCTTCCACCCAAGTGCTTTACCTACTTCTCCTAGAATCTTCTTCTTCCATGCAACTACGGCGGCACGGTTGGTGTGGGCGAAGCACTGGAAGGCGACTGAGACTCCAACTATTTCTACATGGCTTGATAAATTAGCGGACTTAGCAAAAATGGCAAGACTCACCAACATGGTTAAGAAGAGATCTCCGAAAGAATATGATGAACAGTGGAGTGATTATTTGGACTTTCTTAAGAAAGACAGCAGTAACTGTTAGAGTAGGACCAATATGTAATGGGAACTGACTATATATCTCTTGAGATAATATCAGACTACATCAAGTATGATATACGTGTATTGATGACACTTATCAGCTGGTCGCTTTCTCTGTTTTTTACTTTTCTGTTTTTGTTTTTTGCTTTTCTGTAAATGCTTTTTATAAGAACAAATAACAATAAAAACTGAATTAAATAAAAAAAATATTCTTCAGGTTGTTTGTGTAGTTTGCAAGAGCAACAGTGGGGGGGGGGTAGAGTCAGCAGATTCCAGAGGACAGCCTATTTTCCCCTTATGTACAACTTCAAAGACTTCGTAGGTGGAGTGTGATTTGACCTTATGTTTCAGATACAAAAATATATGGTCAGTAACTGACTGTTCATGTGCAAGCCCCATGGCGGAGGTCTGGAGAGAATTGCCTTTTAGAAGGGCAGATTTGCCTTTTCTGCCGGTATAATGGTGCTCAATTGGGCATTTGCCGATGCTATAAGTTAATAGGGTCTATATGCTCAATATATTTTATCAGCTGAGACTTATGTGTTCCCATTTGATCTTGTGAACCAAAATATGGAAAGATGTGAAGTGAAAATCAGCAACTGCTCTCAGAAACATATTGTAATTTTATATGTTAAGTTATAAATGATTCATTTCATATTGCTAAATCAGTAAAATTAGCTTAGGTTTCATGGGACAGTAAGTATTGGATAGATTTTGCTTTCCCCTAAATTTCTGGGTTGTTTTTTTTTTATTTCAGAGAAGCCCCGGGAAGAAAGTTTCCTCGTAACTCCAGAATTTTCTGGATATTTCGTATTTCTAGTTATACAGCAGACTGAAATGCCCTGCCCCCCCCCCAAATCCCATCACCAAAGAACAGTGGTAAAATTGAGGTAAAACACGTTGAGGTAAAATTTAGGCTGTCATGGAGAGGAATTAATGTTGCATTTCATGGGTGGAAATCCTCGCACTTACTGAATTTATAACCCGGATCTTACAAGTTAGTTTTATTCACAAAAGTGTTCCCTGTTTATGGAGTTTTTAATAAATTTGTAAGGATTTTGATTAAGCATCACAGTTGCATAGGAGAGCTTGGACAAGATACAGACTGAGTCTGGCTATAAAATTGACTTTATAAAACAGTCTCGTACAGGTACAGGGTCCAAAAAGTTTCCTGCCAATTTTTTCTTTACTTATTTACTGTGACTTCCATTTTCCTACTTCCATTTAACACAAAACCCTGGACCTGATCCTGAGTGGTTACATCAAATTTTGACATTACCATATTTACTTTCAGAAAAGGAAATAACTAAGAAATTGAGGGGATTAGTCAAAAGGAGGCTCAATGGGAGAGTACAGAGGGTCAAATTCCCTTCATAATGATTACAAACTCTGTATTTAATAATCTAGAGGAGGCCAGCATGGGAATAACAAGCAAAGTCAAAACAGCCATAAAAGGTAAGATCCTGTCGTTAAAAAGTAGCAGTCTTGTTGAAATGAGAAAAACAAGAAGAAACACAGATTCTGGCAAAACAAATATATGTTGATTAAAAACAAAAACATTAGGACAAGTAATAAGCATTTATTTACATAGAGTCAGGAAACCAGTTATGGAGACAGTGGAGTACATTTACAGTTGTCATCCCCCCCCCCCCCCGGAAAAAAGTGTTCTCTGACTTTAATGTTTACAACCCCTGTGGCATGGATTGAGGAAGATGGAGACCTGAGGCATGGAAACTGTGGGGAAACCAGTCAGATGGAAGCCCTGTTGATACTATGCTACATCAGCAACTTTAAAATCTGGCCTGCCCATTAAGCAAGACTCACATTAGATTTACTGTGTGCTGATTAACCAGGCTTAAAAAGTTACATGCATGCCAAATGGTGACACTTTTGCTCTATAAATGCCCAAGATAACTTATTCATAGAATCATGGAGTTGGAAGGTACCTCCAGGATCATCTAGTCCAACCCTCCGCACAATGTAGCTTAATTTAAGAATTTGTTTCATCATTACCATGTTGGTTCCACCTTAAGAAAAACTTTTATAGTGTTCTGGAATGCCTGCAGTTCGTTGACCCAATCAGAAAGCAACTGCTCTGATAAGCAGTCTCTCTGTTAAAGCCCATTTTGAGTTAAATCAGATGACCTGGTAGAGGCAAAAACAGGAATTAATACCATTTATGGCTCAATGGTATCCAGTTAGACCCAAACCTTGAGTTTAGACATAAGGTTTCTGCTCTGGAACCAACCTACAGCAACTTGGAAAGTTCAGTGATAGTAATTCTTCAATGGGCCAGGCAACTGTGATTGGAGTATAATGTGAAATGCATGCAAATGAATGACCCTTTAAGCTGTGACCTGATGTGACTGATTGGCTAGAGCTTAGCTCTTCTTTCTGTCCACCTCCACAGCCTTCCACCATTGTCTTTTGTTTAGTTCTTATATTAATTCTGTGGGTTGAACACACCACTGCTATGCAACTCTACCACACTCTTTACAGCCCTACATGGCAATTTAAGAAAGATTATTTTATTGGAAGTGAGGAATTAGGAGATTTCTTTTTTATCCTCTTCAGTTTTCAAGGTTCTCCTAAAATTAAAACAAAAAAGGCAAGTCAATGGAGAAATGTGAAATAAAAAAACCAAAAAAAGCTTCTTGTGAGGATCAGATAAAACTGAGAGAACATAATACACTGGAATTATGGAGGCACATCAACCAACACAATGGGGCAGGGTGTAGGTACCAGGAAGTTCTGTAGTTTACTCATCATCAGGTGCATATTGCATTATATGTTCTAATCAACAGTAAGCTTCAATCATCACAAATGCAAAATACTGATCATTAACTCACCTAGCCACCATGCTCTTCAATATAGCCTCTCACTTGAGTATTTCCTATGACTAGCCATGCCAGTAAAGTTGAGCTAACCACAGGAGGGATTATTAACAGTTCCTCGTCTCTAGAAAACACACTCCCTTTAGGAGACTTGGGATACAGCACTTCTGATGCTTTAGAAATCAGCAAAGTTTGACATTTTCTTATGGAAAAACAATGCTATCTAATTTTGTAACCCAGTTGTTGCATTTAAAAATTGTAACCCATGTTGAATCTCAGTGAAAAAGGCCAACTATAAATCAGGCATATAAAACTTTAAACAATTTTATTTTGACCACCACTGTAATTTTTCGTAGCCATGATACTTAAACTACATAGCCCATGGCTTTCCCTATTGCAAATTAAACTCATGCATCTGAACACCAGAGGGCAGCAGGACAACCTGAAGCCTAGACTTGTAGGCTCAGACTGTGGTAGAACTAGTTTTCAAGCAAGTATGAGAAAGGTTTTGCTTCCCAAAAGTGGTTAGAGAAAGATTTTGTTCTCACAGTACAAACACGCACATTTTGTGTACTGTACACACTCTGTACATACATGCTTAAAACTACCAAAATGTTCTGTAGAAGAAATACGGGGAGAATGTAAACTCTAGCTAGCTCCTTTCATTGCAGAGACATGCCTTTTATCTCTGCCTCAAGGAATTCTGACCTATACCCCATGGGTCTCCAGTGCTAGTGTGCACAAGAAATAACTACCTTTATAAACATATATATAGAATCATACTATACCATATATATAAAAAGCTTACCATCCTTCCAAGGATGTGTTCAATGTTTCAAATCCTCCGATTGGCCCTCAGTGGGAGACACACCCCCAACAGAGAAAAGGCAGTTGGCCACTCAGGGCAAATTGTGGGTTTTCCCCACCCCTGGCCTCCTCCTCGAAAAACAACTACTCATCTGTTTTAGGCTGTCTTGTGCACTCTGAAACAGCTGCGTGGCAGAGAGTGACTCACCACTGTGCAACTGTTTTTGGGCCATCTTCTGCAGTGGTGGGGAGGGCCTCCCTGCCATTCAGCTGTTTCTGCAGCTTTCAGTACCATTCATGAACCACCTCAAACGGCTTTAAAAATTAGTGGAAGTTGCAATGGTAGACCTGTCATGAATTCCTTGTTTTGGTCTTGAAGAGCCATGTGGGCAGAGGCCTAATTAGTAACACCTGCAAGATGGAATGAACTGTCACTATTTACATATCAGAGGTGCTTTCCCTCATGTTCTGTAACAAGAGAGGCATAAGGTTTACTTTTTATAAAAGCTGGGAATGCAGAAAAAAATATTCAACTGCTGCTCATAAGAAAATCCTGACCCCCCCCCCCTCCACTCCCCTATGACTACTAGCAGGGTACCCTAGGGCAGAGGAAATGTTTGGAAATCTTCCATGTAGAAACAAAATGCTGATATGAGGAGCATGTTTTGTAGCTCTTGAGAAAGCTCTTTCTACCCTAGCATCTGAGGATCAGCAGAGGGAAAAAATCAAAATCTTTCTTTTCCAGACTACTAAATCTTATATTTAAGGTATTTTACTTCAGTTTAATTGTCCCTGTTTAAGTAACTGATTTGCTATGATTATTTTCCTTAGCTTATAAAAGTTTACTCTACGAGATGGTAAACTCTTGTCTTAATAGCCTAGGATAGTATATTACCTTTCCTTCCAGAATCTCTGCATTGACTGTATCAATATGCCAATCCAGGCCTCTGGATTGATCTCCTATGTATTGCAGATGGCTGGCAATAGTAACTGAGTCAAAAGCACTTGTAGCATCCCCTGCAGCTTAAAAGAAAGCAAACATACAATTACAGCTACCATTTTGCCCCCTCTTCCAATAGTGTTATCCATATCCCAGCATAACCCACATAGCATTAAATAAAGGGTTCGCAACATTACTAAGCTTGCAGAGATTTCTGGAATTTTGAGAAAGACAAAGGATATAACCACAAAATGAGAGCTTCGAGGGCTGAGGCCAACCACATAATCTCAGGATGTTTCAAGTTAAAATGGAAACAGCCATTCCAAAAGAGCACTCCCTTTTGATGTAAAGGCAGAACCTTTTAGGGTCTTCTGAAGCATACCCAAAAAGGTGAAGAAGAACAGCTGGTTCTTGTATGCTGCTTTTCTCTACCCGAAGGAGTCTTAAAGTGGCTTACAATCTCCTTCTCTTTCCTCTCCCCACAACAGACACCCTATGAGGTGGGTGAGGCTGAGAGAGTCCTGATATTCCTGCTCGGTTAGAACAGCTCTATCAGTGCTGTGACGAGCCCAAGGTCACCCAGCTGGTTTCATGTGGGGGAGCACAGATTCAAACCCGGCTCGCCAGATTAGAAGTCTGCACTCCTAACTACACCTAAGGACACTGAATGGCTCCTTGCTTTGAAAAATGCATGCTGTTTGATTTCAATATCCAATTAAAAATATAACTCAGTCTCCAGTGTTTAGAAAATCCCTGTTCAAGCTGCATTCATCTATCTTTATTAACCAGGTCTTGGTTTGATTCCAGGCCAGAGGTACAGTGACAGGAACATGCCACAACTCTCTCTTCTGCCACTTCAATCTCATTTGCTAAATTAGATTTAATATCCAACTTTCATGGCAGAAGAGCAACCCATCATTGGCAAGGGGAGTTCCAACAGCAAACCAGCAGTAGACTAGTATCTATCATGGTTACAAGCTTTGATTTATCAACTAACATTTTAGTTATTAATCAGTGGGGTGATATTAAAGGCACAATTGTTTATTTCCCCCAAGTTGTTTTGCTTCTGATGGTAATAGGATTTACAAAAAAAAAAAAAGAATTTGCTAGTCTCCATCTCCATGTAATTCTGAAAAGTGAATTGCTAAAGCTAACTAATATTTGTACGTGAGGACCATCGGAATTGGATCCTCCAGAGGGCTGCTTCTAGAACAATTCATTGCTATATCTTCCATGCTGTATCATCAATATACCAATGTTTATAAAGAAAGTTCCTAATAAACTCTTGGTCTCTAACGAGGGGAGCCCTTTAAACATCTCAATCTTCTTTACTTGAAGTTGTTAAAGCAGCTGTTCTTGACCTTACAGCTCTCAAGAAATTCCAACACATTTCTGTACAAACTTCCATATCTCCCAAGTAATAAATGATCTTACCTGTTTCAGGCATAAGTACAGGCTGTCTAATTTGACAAGCAGCTATTGGTAGATTTTTCACTAAGAAATTACTACGCAAGGCTTCCACAATTTTCTCTGTCTGTTCCTCAAAGGTCATTGAGTTCTTAATGTTAATGTTTCTTTGTATTCCACATATAAGAAGCTGTTAAACTTTCAGTAGTTTTTGCAGACAAGGTGTATATAAAGAGTTTCCAGCAGCTTCTCCACAACTAGGTTTTGTGGACCCAACTATATACTTTGCAAAAGGAAGTTATTTGTTCTCCAACTATACAACCTCAATAAAAGCACTTGCACAATATCAGCAATAACAGTAAAACTACCAGGAAGATTTAGTGCATGAAGCTTGATGGTACTCTTTCTTCCTCTATGAAGAAAATATAGAAAAGATGAGTTTTTAAATAATGCTGGGAACAAAAACAGCTATGACCCATTGCTTTTCATATAATTCTACATGATGCTTGCAGGATACATCGCATATCTATATTTATGGGCCTTTCTTTGATCACAATTGCATCACCCTTATATCTGTTTCATAATATGCATTTTGTAATACCTACATGCTGATTTAGTTCATTTGTAGTCCATGTTTCCCCTTTAACTTGTTCCACTGGTCTTCTTTTCTTCACCTGGGATGTTGAGGATCAAAACCCCAGACACTTGACTATTTGGGCATGTCAAAATGTTCTAATGGTCATTTTGAGCTTTCAGTAGTCAATATTCTGTGACATCACTGTCATTTTGAAAATTTAGTAGCAACTTATCCTACCAAAATCAAATAAAGCTATCTTTTGTAAGTTCATTTTTGTTTATTTTGTTTTTTAGCCAAAATCTGCTCACAAAAATAAAAATATGATAGGGCACCTGAATAGCTTACAGAGTAAATTGAAAGACAGTTTAAAAGCTTATGTTAGTTCTTGTCAGTCATATAAGCCAGTGGTCCCCAACTTTTTTATCACCGGGGACCACTCAACGCTTGACAATTTTACTGAGGCCCAGCGGGGGGGTAGTTTACTCCTCTACTCTCAACCACTGCCCTAACGCTCTCTGACTCTGGTCGCTATGGTAATGTTTAAACATCCCTTCAAAATAAGATACAGACATGCCACAACAATGAACATAAGGAACATTTTATTTTCATGGACATTTTAACTCATGACAATGACAAATCAATGGGAACCCTGAGCTTGTTTCTCTGCAACGAGATAGTCCCATGTGCACCTGCCGGATCGTGGATGAAGTAAAGGGCCGGGGGGAGGGGGGAAAGAAGGCGTCCTTCGCGGCCCACCTCCAGCTAGTCGACGGACCACATGTGGTCCACGGCCCACAGGTTGCGGATCGCTAATATAAGCCAGTAAGTTGCAGGGTTAGCTGTCAGACCCTTCCTTGCTTTCAGGAGCAGTTTCTGTGGACACCTTTCATCGACATTGCCTGCACCCCACTATTATATTACTTTGCAATTGCATCTTGGCACTCAAAACATACAAATATGGGTCATTTTTGCCAAAGACTGACCAACAATGTCTGCACCTCTGCAAAAATGGGAAATTGTACTGTAGCCAGTTGCCATGCTTTCCAGGAGCTGCTGTACTTCCTCAGATGACATTATCCTCAGTCTTAATGTTTCTCTCCCCTCTATAGAAACAATATCTATTTGCAGGTCAATGGTACACCTGAGAACTGTTACTAATTCCATCACTCTCTAAGCACTCCTTCCCACCACACCTAAGGAACTCCATTAGCCATTTAACTCAGCTACCACGGATAAACTCATTTCCTGTCCTCTTGTCCCAGAGTCTTCAAGATGCTATTTGCATTTTGCTTAATTTGGTTAATATAAGCATGCCTTTTTTTCTTTCCTGGGAAACCCTTCATAGATCCTTCTGAACCATTATAGGTACTATCTCTGTCCTGGGGAAACCTTTGGGACTGCACCCAGTGCTTTGTCCACTTCCAACAAGAACATCTGCTCCCCAGATTGCTTTACATTTCACTGGTAATCAAATTAAGAGCCCAACATTCACCTCCAGACACAAACCTGGCTATTTAAGGTGAATGCCAGAGCCAATGCATCTGCTGTGGTTTCCCTGTTGCTGGTGCAGCTGCTAACACAATGCTGCAGCTATGAGGCTTCTACATGGTGGGTTTTCCTAAAGTTTCCAAGCCCAATCCCTGAGCAGCGCTCTCCCTTGTCCTTAGTCACAAGGGATTTTTTTTACCTTAAAAAAATCAGCATTAGAATATCATGTTATATGTACCAGCTTATCTGAATCCCCAGCTTTTGTTTTAAAAGTCTCTCACCGCCACCACTGCAGAGATATGCTTTCCCCTTATATGTCTGTAACACAAAGGGCTACTGACTGTTTTAAAACAAATGCTGGGAATTAGAAAACTTAGTACACTTATTGGAATAATGATATATCTACACATAACAACATTCTAGTGCTGATTTTTAAAAAGTCTTTCAGAGGCATGGAGAGGAAATTGCTACTACAAGGACAGGGTTAGGAAAAATGGCTGCCATGTGGATGGGAAACCATGAATTTTCCCAACCACACAGTAGCCATCCGAGTTTTACAGTGATCTTTCTCAAAACTCTGGTGCTAACCAGGTTTGTGAAAAGCAGCATCCACAATGATGAAGGTAAGCAGGAAAAAAAATCTGATTCCCAAAAGAATTGAACACAAGTCAGAAATGGCAGAAGTTTCACAACGGAAGTGACCTTCAAAGCAATATCCACTATTGAAAGTTTCTAATCCTCCAGGACATTACATCAAAGAACCTTCTAGTTACAAGAGAATGAAAATGTATGTTTATATATCTATTTGTGAATGCACCAAACTGCTGCCCCAAGCTTATGTTCTTCTTCACTACCTGGTTTTCTCAATTCCATTCAGCACAAAACAAATATTTGATCACTCCATTTTTAGTTTGTTTTCCATCAAAGTATCAGTAGGCTTAGTTAACCCTGAGTTTTCATGACCTTTCCAAGTGCCCCAAATTCCTTCATCCTTGCATCTCATCTCCTTCCATTAGATTACAGACTATGCCTATACCCTGACTATAAAGTTTCACATCACACCAAATGCTGAACAATGTCATGATCATATCGTAAGGTGTACAGGATCAAGATGTCAGTCCTGCCACTGTCCCCAATACAGTCCTCAAGATTGAGATGAAAGCCTGCAGTGCTTCAGGTTTGTCTTCACTCTGCTTCACTAACATCTGCATCTCTACGTTTTCCATCTCAAGCAGAAGCTCAGTCAAGAACAGGCAGCCTGCATCATCCTGGGCTGCCAGGTAGGCTTTCCAGACCTGGGAATCAGCTTTACTCATAGCAATAGTCTGGATATGGACAACCTGCAGGGCAGCCTGTAAGGTATCAGGATGCACATTTTCTTGCCAGGGAACAGCCTTCTGGCAACCCACAGCCAAGTTCAGCCAGTTTCTCTCAAACTGTTCTGCAGTCAAACACGTGCTAGGGATTAGAGTAAGACTACTTGAGCTGGTGGCAACATCTGGAACTTCCTCTTCCTTTTCTGTAATCAGTGGCTCTGAAAATAGGAAACAGAAGCCATGTTAAGCCATACAAATTCAGTTTGGCACTGAATGCAGGAGACTCATATGTCAGCTTTTTAATGCAAAATGTTGGTTTTCATTAAGGAAAATTATATAAAGATAAGAGGGAGGTTAGATAGCCAAATGAAGTGTTACCTTCTTCCACCACTGTGGAGGCTTCATAGGCATTATCTGTGTGGCGAAGCTCAATAACCTGGTTAGCAGTCATGGCTGCCCACTGCTCTTTGCCATATATGGGCACCAAGGAGTTAAAATCAGATGCCCAAGCATTCACAGAGCATTCTGCCTGATCCTCCAAAAGCTGCAGAGATAGATCAGATGCAGGGCTGCAAAGAATCCTTTTTGTCTCTTCTGTACCAGCTTGCAAAAGACGATAGTAGAACAAAGCACGATCCCGTACCGTCATGTCTGTTTCTTCCTCTGAAAGAAAGATGCATTTGCTCACAACAAAGAGCACAAGAGTACTTATTTAGCTCAGATCTTAGCAATCCAATGCAAAAGAACTGGGTTTGCTTTAGTTCTCTTAGAGATGTGGCACCTACAAGCAGAAGCACATCATAAAGCTATTCAAGGTTATTTCAATCTGGCCTTAAGTTTCCAGATATTTGTGTATAAGTTAAATGCCATCAAGTTGCTTCCAACTTATGGTGATCCTATGAACTGATGACCTCCGAAACATTCATTAACTGCCTTGCTCAGGTCTTGCAAAATGGCTTCCTTTATTGAGTGAATACATCACATAGACCCATTATGCACGGGGGTTTTCGCGCACATTCGGGGTGGAATGGTGGCGACTAAAATCACGGATAACGCACGGAGCCGGCTGCAACCGGCTGCAGCTTCGGTGCATGCCGCCGAAAAAGCCGCGTCAGTGAAACGCGGAAGAAAGCGCAGCTTCCAGGTGAGCGGGGCGCAACCAGAAGCGGCGCCCGGATCGGCGCGTGCATAATCGGTTACTCTGGGTTTTGCCGCCGTTGCACCCCGCCCCGTGTATAACCGGTATGCGTCGCGTCTTCCCCCTCCGCTTTTTCGATGTGACCCAAATTCGCCGTTTCGGCGGCCATGCATAATGGGCCATACTGGGTATTTATCTTTTTATGTTATCTTCAGCTTTTCCTTTTCCAGTAATTCTTGTCTTCTCATATTGTGATCAAAGTATGATAGCATCATTAGTCATTTTAGCTTCTAGGGATAATTCGGGCTTAATTTGATCTACAATCCTCTTATCTTTTGGGCAGTCCACAGTAGTTTCAAAATTCTGTCCTCCAACACCACAATTCAGATGAATCAACTTTCTTCCTCCAGATTTGTTTAAATCATAGCAATTCTGGACATCTGAAACTTCCATGAGTGCAAGATCCCTCAAAGAAGAGGTATAAACCCATTGAAAACAGTTACCTTAAAATAGATGTACCTACCAATGCAGTAATATAGCAATCGACCCAGCATATCTTGACACTCAGCTGGACGTGCCAAGAAGAGGCGCACCAAAGCAGTCAGCAATTCAACCTTCACAACTGAGAAAGTCTCTGATTTCACATTCTCCACAAAATCTTCTAAGACATATGGAGCATTGGGAATTCTTTCTCCATGTACTCCCAGTAGCTGGATTAGAGCTTGCTTGCCCTGAAGAATGAACAAGTGCAGAGCAAATTCAGGGCCAATTTACCCCAATTACAGCATGTTTACCTGTATGACTAAGCTACCAGTATGGCTAAACAACCATGAGTACTTAGGAAGTCAGGGGCCCAATGCTACAGAATACCCTCCTGATGGAAGCCATTGAGGTCATTTAGGATATGGGTAAAAATTATTTCATCTCAGTGAAGTTTCATTAACTGAGATTGTTGACTAGACAACTGTGGATTTCTACATTTGTTTTATGGTTGGATTTTTTGGTTTTGGATTTTTACATACTATGACAAGAAGGGAACATGTGAAACTTGTGAGGGAGTAAACTTCTCTTCCCCTCTCTTCTAATCCCCTTTTCACACCTGTTAGTTCCACTTATCTCCCCTCTTGGATCTCCCCCTACCCCAAGACTTCATGTGTCCCTTCTCTCCTATCACTTTACCATCTTTTAGTTTCAGAGTGGAATAAGAACTCTATATTTGTAGAAGAGCTGGTTTTTATGCCCCACTTTTCTCTACCCAAAGGAGTCTCAAAGTGGCTTACAATTGCCTTTCCTTCCTCTGCCCACAACAGACACCCTGTGAGGTAGGTGGAGCTGAGAGAGCTTTGAGAGAAACTGCTCTGTGAGATGAGCTCTAACAGGACTATGACTATCTGGTGTTTGATGAATGAATGAATGAATTGAGCCATCCCACCAATTACTACCCCTCCAAGCCCAACAGTTCATTACCTCACTGTCCTGGATAGCTTCTTCACAACCATGTAAAGCCTTAGACACACTCTCTGTACATTGTGGACACAACCACACCAGGTCCCGGAATACTTGCACCACAGCTGCAAGGGAACACAGCACTCAGTGTGACAAATAGGATCAAAGTCACTATCTGAGAAGCTTCATAAATGCTGACCTAGCTAAGAAATGATATGCCTAAGTCATATAGTTTTGGATACTTGCTTGAAGCAAAGGAGTATAGATTTCTTAATCCTATTGATGTAGGAATTGCTTAGAATGAATATTATGCATGCATGTGGGGGCTGAAATCTAATTTCTTCAGCAACATGAAAACTGAAAATGAAAAATGATTACATGAAAAATGTGTAAACTAAAGAATGACTGAAACAGCAATAGTCTTGGCACAGTTGCCTTTAAGAGATGACTGAATGTGAAATTTTCACTCATCCTTTAAATAAGAAGGGTTAGAATAGCTACCTGAAGTTATATGCTCCTGTTTCAGTTCCAGGAGCTCTGTTAGTATCCTAACACACTGCTCTGTGTATGTCCTGGCAATGTTGCCTGCAAGAAAAACACATAAAAATTCAAACCTATGAAAATATGGTGAATAGAGCGAGCTAGGTTGATCATAAACAGGAAAACAAGATCATAAAATGAAAGCCAAAAAGAAAAAAAGAAAGAACTTTTAACCTCAATGTGTACATGAACAGTGAAACTTAATACCAAGAATTCAAAGGACGATAACTTATAGGCAGTACAAATGCTGATCATATCAACTGGCCAAATTTCAACAAAGACTTGCTTGAATTGAATGTTGTGGTTCTACTTGCCTGACTTGATCAGAACTTTACAAAGTGAAGTTTTCCCTGAGCTATGATCAAGGCCATCTTTGTAACTTTTAAAGGAGATTTTAATGGTGCCTCTTCAGAGTTCTGCTAAAGTAAAAGAAGAAGAGTTGGTTCTTATATGCCGCTTTTCTCTACCCGGAGGAGGCTCAAAGCAGCTTATAGTTGCCTTCCCTTCCCTTTCCCCACAACAGACACCCTGTGAGGAGGGTGAGGCTGAGAGAGCCCTGATATTACTGCTCGGTCAGAACAGCTTTATCAGTGCTGTGGCAAGCCCAAGGTCACCCAGCTGGCTACATGTGGGGGAGTGCAGAATCGAACCCAGCTCGCCAGATTAGAAATCCGCACTCCTAACCACTACACCAAACTGGCTCTCCAAGTATGTGCCAATTCCAATTATGTGCAAGAACATGTAATATGACAGCACCCATGTCAAACAGCCTTTATTAAGAGAGCAGCTTTTAATTAATTTTAATCAAGAATTGTATGTGGTGGCTTCAATGGGAGCACTAAGAACACTAGAAAAGCTTAATAACACTGTTTTTAGACAATATGATTCTGAAATACAATCAAACTTTATGCTTTGAGACTATGGTACTGTGGAACAGATTCACCCACACGCATAGGAGGGGTCTTCTTTTTCTGTCCTGAAGAACAAAGAATCAGCCCTCGAAATCCTTGGGGGGAGGGGCACTGCTGACACCTGATTTAGAAAAATATATACATTTTCCACACAGACCACACCTTTGACATATTTTTGTGTTTACAGAGAAGAATCATTCAGAATACTATCGTTGGTGCATTTACCTAGGGCAAATATTGCTCCTTGTGCAAGCTCTGCTGACACATCGGTGCAGTAGCCTCTTAACTCCTCCAGTATTTGCTGCACATTCTCATCATTCACTAGTTTGCACAGGACCTCCATTTTCTGGCATTTGATATAATGTGGTTCTGAGTATGAGCAGAAGAACTTTTTGTAATGGCTGCTGAAATGGCCAGGAAGGCTGTCCAAAATCTGGCGCACATGGCACAGGGCAATGAAACAGAGTTCCCTACTCTCAGAGGTGCAAGCAGCCAGGAGTGGCCCTTTAACTCTCACCAGCACATCTGTCTGCACATGTGGAAAATCTTTGGCCAACATTAAGAAGAGTTTTGTGGCAGCCATCACCACACTGGGGCTGCTGTTCTTGAGATACCCATCCAGTAAATTCAAGATGTCAAAGAGTTCTTCCTCACAACGGGGCTTGTAGCGCAACAGAAAAGTCAACACCTCACTCTGGCCCCACTGGTCTAGGTCAGGCATCCTGTCAAAATGAGGAAACCAAAATCACTGCAGTGATTATAACTGCTACAAGTTTTACTTCAAATAAACTTGCAAGACCTCGGTACAGTTTCTTCAAGTTGCAGGCTGATTATTTCACAGGCTCAGGCCATCAATAGATTCTAACACATACAAGAATAAGAAGAAATGAAGACCTATGAGACAGAAGTTGAGAGACCTGCAGTGCGATCCAAATGCAAAGTTCCACTCTTCTAAGCCAATTGACTCCATAGGATTTAGAAGGGTATAATTCTGTTTACAACTGTACTGCTTGCCAATCAACCAGCATCTGAAAGAAAGCTAATTCTTCATGCTACTTGTCTTATTCCTGCAGTCACTAGCTACATATTAATTCTAATAAGGTCTTCTTGAACATAGGAGGGATATGTGAAAATTCTCTTGTCTTTAAACTGTTAGGTGATCTCAGGCATTTAGGAGTCACAAGAAACATAGCCTGAACTGGAGTAGGAAAAATAAGCTACATTCTGCTAGGCTATATAATTTTACTTTCCATAGAATCATTAATGCTCAGCATGGTCAGTGGCAAAAGGAAACGTCGTCGCCAAAGGATCTGCTGGCTCAACATGATCAAAGCCAATGCACGGATGACCATGAACCAACTAAAAAGAAGCAGTCATTGACAGAAACACATGGCAAAAACTTTCCTATAGAATCACCGAGGGTTGGACACGACTGAACGGATAACATCATCATCATCATCATCATCATCATCATCATCTAATTTTAAGCCATTTTAACTGTCACGGGATACCTTAAAACATCTTGAAAAACAGCCACAGTAATAAATGTTCCAAATGCTGCTTGTATGATTGCAGAAAGATAAATTGGACTTTGATTAATGCCTTGGAAGGGGCACAATTGTCTTCAAATTTGTAGCAGATTAAATGGGTGAGGCTGAAACTCTGTTCACATTACTCAGGAGATTTGTATTATATTTAAGGGCAGGAAATTCTGCAGAACCTTAGAGGAAAGTGTACAGACTAAACAAATAATCACTGACTGGAACTTATCCAGAGCTATCCATGAACACTTGATCTGCAAGCTGTATTTATTATAAATACTTCATTTATATCCAGCCTTTCTCCCCACTGGGGACATGAAGTGAATCACATGGTTCTCTTCTCCTTAATTTTATCCCCACAACAACCCTGTAAGGCAGGTTAGGTTGACAGCATGTGGCTGATCCAAGCAAGCTTCCATCACCTCTATTTTATTCACCTTAAATATATATTCACTGCCTTTTGAAAAGAATGATCCCCAAAGTGGCTTGTCACAAATAATTAGTTCTTCTCTGTTAACATCAGGAATACTAACTCTGTTAACCCCAGCAATACTAAAAAACTTCCCCAGAAGAGTCCCTAATAGAATGAGGATTGATTGGTACAGTAATATCAAGAGTCAAATTTGCTAAGCAGATGTTTTCTGCTAACTCACAAAATGAACAGAAGTCATCATCCTTTGGGTTCATGTGACTATTTTAAAGAGAACATACCTGTTAAGAAGATGGTGTGCTATGGGTTTGTTGATGACAACTCCTCCCTCACTTGCTAAGATCTCCTCAAGCGCCCTCAGACAATTCACCACCACAATAGGATCTTGATCACGAAGCAAACTATATAGCTCATTAACTAGTGCACCATCTATAAAAAGCAGGACAGTTAATGGTTACATAAACTTCAAGAAACCTCTCTTAGGAAAGATATTCCTGCAGGGGGCAGTCACATTATATATGCATGTGAGAATGTGTGTGTATATTAATAAATTATCATCCGAATTGAATTTTCACAATAATAAGTGGGCTGACTACAAAATTTGTGAAATGACTGGGAGGAGGGATAGATGAGAAGATTTTCACTTAGAAGACCAGCAGATCCAAGAAAGTCTCTTCAATTTAAAAAATGCCCCGTTTCAAGGAAGTTCAGCAAAGATCTAGCTCCATAAAGCTATAACACAACATGTAGGTGAAATGCAAACAACTTCTTTTTCTATATTTATTGTGACAATAGGAACAACATGTTAGGAAAATGTCTAGAGTGGTCAGAGAAGAAAAAAAAGCTTATTTACCCACTTCACCGTCCCCCTGGAGTTTCTGCATCTTTGCACATCCAAGAACAGCTACTCTCCTTACATAGGAGGCTTTATCTCGCAGACCATTCAGGATTGGCTGTTGGATATACTCTTGTATGCCAGGCATCCTAGGAATATCATATGCTGTCACATTTCTAAATTCATCTTCATGTGTTCTGTGCTGCCCCTCAACCTGCCATTTAGCACAATGACCAACTTAGGCCTCCTTAATATAACTGCTATGAAACTTCCAGCAGGTAAACAAAGAACTACCTTCCATTTTATGCAGACTTAACTGTAAACTACAAGGGTTATTCCAACTATTTTATCCCAACTACTTCTCTAATCTTCATTATTCATCTTCCCCATGCTTTCTTTGCAGTGCTTTAAACATTTACACTTGTGGTGGTCCTTGTCACCATATCTGGGCAGGTAGATTATTAGTAGCACAATTCCATGTGTCAGTTTTTAGCTGCAAAAGTACCTTGCATTGTAATATTTTAAGTGGTACTCATTTCAAGGAACACAGGGAAACTAGTTCTTGAAGCAAAACAAGCAACTCAGAATCATTACTACACGGAGAACAGGGCACTGTACGCACACATTTTATGGTATTTTGGGTCTAAGTCCCAGAACCAGTGTGATGTCACAGTTTCCACTCTTGCACCACTCTTCACTACTGACACAGTCCAATTCTATGAACCACCACGATAATGTAGTATCTCATGAAGCAGATCATCAGGTGTTAATCAATAACATTAGTACTGGGCTAGTGAAACAATACGTTTGCTTATAGGCAGCCATAACAAGGACCACAGTAAGCAGAACCACTTTATACCCAAATCAAATAATTGTCTTACCTAAGACTGCACATGCTACGTAGGGCTAGGCCTCTAACCATGGGGTTCGGGTCTGAACAGTCTTTGCACAGTGTGTTGACAGCTAAAAGAGCTAGATCTGGCTTTAGCGGAGCATATGTACACATGTACAAGTATACTAGCTTCTTCTGGACAATATCAATCGTAGCACTAGCTTTAACCATTTCCATAAAGACACTGGAGACATCTATGCCTTGGGTCATATGCCTGCAAACAAGATATAACTTATTTAAAAGATGCATTTCTACTTACATTTACTTTCAAATTTATGTTACAATCATAAGAAAGGCTAACAAGTATCACTGCCTATATTAAAGTAACTATTACATTAATATTGTTCACACTAGAAGGGGCTGACAAATTCATTATCTACCCACAAGATTCTAGAAGATAAACTTCTTGCACTGAGGTGAAATGCAGTTGTAAATACAATCCATGATGAAGGTTGTACATTAATCTAAGTTCTAAAGTAAGGTCAGTATGGTTCTTTAATGCCCTTCTTAATGTGCCACAAAAATGATGTAACATACAAAATTAATGGGGATCCAATTAATGTTTCAATATTCTGTTATTTAATATATTTAATATTCTGGTAACTATGTAAGCCTGTAGGGGAAAAAAAGGAATCCAATGTCAACTTAAAGACTAACAACTTTGCTGTCCTTATTTTTAGTAACACAGGCATTCCAGGCCACACACCTGATCACTCGCTGGATAACATTCCTGTAGCGAAGAGGATCAGCTTGGATGTGAGGGTTAGACAATGCTTTCTTCAGTTCCTTCACTGTATCCTCTGAGCCTAGGTATGGCATCCTGTAGCCCCTAGATTGGTTCTAAACACTATAGGAAAACCATGGAAAAACACATAAATATTCACAGGTGATGACAGGGATTACACATATTTCCCCTGTTTTAGCATTTGCTCTCTTCAAAACAGACATTCAAACACCAGGGCCTTTAAAAAACTGGTAGGAAATATGTAATTAGGAAACACCCCCCCCCCCCCCCCCCGTCTGGGGGAATACTGTAAGTTCTTACAGGTTTCAGTGGGTATATTCCACCCTCCATCCCTTTATTGGACACTCATAAGGATTGTCTTCTGGATGATAATGATAATTATTTCTCTTTATCTAGAGGAAAGTGCAAGTCTTTAAAAATACATAAGGTCATTTTTTCCCTACATAACTGGCTAGAAGTATGCGAGAATCCTTTATATGGCACAACCCTACCAGCCCTCAGTCATAAAGCTCAATATTCGAAAAGCGACTGGTGGCTCGCAATGAACAGGAGAAAGGAAAACAGTCTGCAGCCTCTCCCACGACTATTGTCACTATCCTCCTCTCCAGAGCCTATCATTTTCCAAGGCAATGAAACAGGCTACCTCCCCCACGTTAGTTTCAAGTGGGCAGTTGTGTTGGTCTGATGTAGCCCAACCAACAAAAATTGTGTCCAATAGCACCTGTCAGGCCAACAAAGATTTATTCAAGTCATGAGCTGCCCTGTGCAGGCACACTTCCCCCACCATGTTAGTTATTCTTAATATTCATGCCTCACGCAGCACACTCAGCCTTCAACGCACCACTTTCAGGGAGTCTTTTCCTGTTGACTAATTTACACCTCAAGGGCTCCAGCGGGCAGCCCTAGTCTGGCTGCTTCCATCACTGGCACGCACCATTCCACGAAAGAGAACAACGATTAACGCACCGCTAAACGTTCGCTATTCTCCTATAGCCAAGCACCGTGACAGCCGCTTGGCCTCTAACAAAGGGGTTTCGCTGCATTGCCCCCAACCCCTGCCACGTTGCCCCACGCAGGCAGGAGGAGGCATTAAGAAAAAGTCCTAACTTCAGACCCCTTGAAACGCGACTGGCTCCCCTACCGTGCCATCTTATCGAGAGGGCCCGGGAAAGCGGGGAGAGGCTGTTGTCATGGAAACCCTTACCCGGGCGAGTAGAAGGGAGGGGGGCGCTCCAGGTCTCGGTCCTCTCCCACCCGCACCAACATGTCAATTTCGCCCGTTCCGCCCACTAGTCTCGCGCCAGCCGGAAACGTTTCGTGGCGCTCCAGTTCAACTTCCGGTGGCCCGGGCGGAATCTTCCATGTAGGGGGCAAGAGCGGTAGAAAAGTATCGGCACGCGCGTGAAAACTCATCCAAGGGTAGCCGGCCTAGAAGACACGCTGGTTTGAAAGAGATTCAGATGGGGCAGCCGCGTTGGTCTGAAGCAGCAGAACCAATCTAGAGTCCAGGGGCACCTTTCAGACCCACAAAGTTTTGGTCAAGGTGTGAGCTTTCGTTGCACGCGCACTTCCTCAGTGTGCACACGGAAGTGCATAGCTTGAAGAAAAGGTGTTGGCCACACTGGACTCCAAATTTGTTCTGGTTTGAAAGAGGCGGATTCTCCAAGAACAACCCCACCCTATGGCATTGTATCAGAGGAAGCACGTGCACAGGAAAGCTCATACTTCGAATAAATGTGTGTTGCTCTTAAAGGTTCTACCCCATCCCCCATAGCATAGCATCACTCTTCCCCCCCCCCCCGATGCTGTTGACACACAAGATGAAATGCAACCGTGTTTTGCATTTGCGGAGGATGTCTTCTAACCCTCCCAAAGTAGAAGACGAGTCAGGAAAACGTACATGGGAGGAAAGAGACAGCGCTCCTGTTACGTAAAGCAGGAATTCAGCAAATACATTTATTTCAAAATGAGTTTTTTCGGAGGCTACTTCTTCAGTCAGGGACTAACCGAGCACATCGTGTTCTGCCCCTTTAAAAACGGAACTCTGAAAACCTCCTCTCAAGTAAAATGCTGACGCTTGTTCGTTTATACTTTGGGTGAGGCGCAACCACTTTTCATCTAGGATTTTGTCGGAACCGGAATTGAGAACCTGCATAGAATTTAGTCCTTTAGCCCTAGACCAGGGGCGGCCAAGCTGCGGGCCTCCAGATATCCGTGAACTACAATTCCCATGAGCCCCTGCATGCTGGGAATTGTGGTCCATGGATATCTGGACAGCCGCAGCTCGGCCACCCCTGCTTCGCTAGCCGGTCTCAAACGGAGCAAGCTTTTTTCCCCTCCCCTCTTGTTATTTTTTTGCGGCGCATGCGCGTGTACTGCAGTGTCATGTGAGCGAGTAGACGTACCCTTTTTAAGCGGTGGTTGTTGAGCGGTAGGAAGCGTGTTAACGGCCAGTAATGCGCGGGATTTGAACGGGGATCCAAGCAGCGGATAGCTGCGCCGCCACTCTTTCAGATTCGAGCATTTGGGTGCAAATCCTAACATGCTTTTTGTTTTGTTTTAAAGCGGGAGCCCTCTTTCTCTTCCTCGCGGCGCCTGATTTGGGGAGGGGCCCGAGTTGGCTCTGGAGCAGCGCGCACCGCGGCAAACCTTTGGCAAGGTTCGGCTTCCCTCCGACTGCGCCCGGACCCGTGCCGCCCGACGTGCGTGTTTCCTCGAAAGGAATCCCAGTTTCGCTTGACTACAGGCTTTCCCGTAAGACCTCTTGTGATCGATTGTGCGTTTGTGGGCACCGAGTAGAATCTTACTTAGCACAAGATCCTTGCAGGCCCTTCCGAGGGGGGTTGGCAAGCGTGGTGCACTTTTGCCATTCTCTGCCTGGCCCTTGCATCCGTCCGGACACCCTTCTGGCCTTTCTCCACCACAGGCTCACTGATCATTCCCAGCGCGGTTTGGTTGGAAGAAGTCCTGTAGAGCAGACCTCATCTGTTATATAATTGAAGAACAGTACATGAATCCTTCATGCCGCCTTAATTTATTCACTGACTTAATGTGTGATTTTCAACAGTCTTTTTTGGAGGGGAGTGGGGGGGGCTGTTAAAAAAAATCCCTTGACTTTGAATGTTTTTCATGGGGTAGTCTTGAATAGTGTATCTGTATTTAAATCGGTGACTGAATATTATAACAGTACATGTAACAGGTTCTCTGATTTCATAGCTTCTCTTCCTCTCAGTTTTAGACTACCACCTGGCCTGGATCATGAGCCCGTAGAAACTACTTACCTAAATGGTATCCCTCAAAAATTATAACAAGTGATAAATACGTTGCACCCATCATAGTCTGTGCATTCTGATTTGTGGAGAAATTTCACAGATCCCAGGAAAGAGATAATGCTACTACTACAGCTGAATTATGATATTGCATAAACGGCTTGTGTGGCTGGGGCACTACTGCACAGTACATACAGTGAACAAACAGCTAATCCTTTTCTTACTGAGAGAGTAGGACAGTATTCAAACAGTTCTTAGAAATCTACACTAGGATCTGTAACAACCAAATCCTTGATATGTTTGTTGAAGACTTGATTTTATGAGGTTCATGGATTGATAATGTTAACATTGAATTCAGTGGGATTTACTTCCAAGACAGTTCTGTGTTGTCTTGGTCCAGTTCATACTCTTGATGGGAGACCATCCTATTCTGAACATCAAGTATCCCAATCTATATTTCAGGTTCTTTCTCCCAACCTCACTTTTTGATGATATTCACATGTTTCTCTTTGTTTTGCAGGAGACTGAAAGAGCCGGACTGATGAACGGGGCTTTGATTGCGGGCACACCCATTGCGGTGGATTTCTGGAATATAAGAAAAGCTTGCCAAGCTCGCTTATTCTTTCTTTCTCACATGCACAGTGACCATACAGTGGGGCTTTCTAGCACCTGGAACCAGCCTATCTATTGTTCTCCTATTACTGGTCAAATCTTGCATTTGAAATTGAAGGTACATATAGATCTGTCAGATTTTCTACTGTATTCCTTATGGCAGTGCTTCTCAAACTGGAGTGTTTGAGCTCAAAATTTCATAGTCTGTGAATTTTTTGTAATCTTACATGAAAATGGAGTCCTCTCAGTTTTCTCAGACCCACCACCACTGTGTAGGCACCTAATTTCCTGATCAGTGAACAGGAAACCCACCAGGATTTCATTGTTCAGTCCTACTTGGCTGAGTTGGACTAATGAAGTACAAGGTTAATAATGACTCGAGAAATAAATAAAAATTATGGATTTTCAGCTGAATACAGGAGGTTTTTTTGTGTGATACTAGATATGCTATTTCTTTGAGCAGCTCTGAAAGCTTTTCCAGGCTCTTGCCTACCGCTACCTGGGAGTTATTAATCAATACTGGGTTTATCTTGCAGTTCCAAGTACAAAATCCTGTCCAAAGAAAGTGGGGACAGATTGATTAGAATGTGGGCTTTTAAATTGTAGCCTTACAATATTTCTTACTGTTGTAAGAACTGACCTTTGTAGGCCATACGTACACTTGCTTTTAAAATGTTGCTGATATAATTCTTACTATAATTTTTAGAGGGCAGTAGAGGATGGAGGCTTCTGTGAGGCACATATAGCTTTCGATATACTTTGAAAAGGGGCTTTGTGACATATGGTGGCTATTGGTGAGGGAAAAGGGGAGGGCTTGTTGGTTCTTAAAAAAATTTCATGGGGCCTTTTGTTTCTTCAAGATTGAAAACCGCTGACATGAAAGGATCCTGCAGTTGACTGTAACATGCATTCATTTTGAGTCCAGGTTGCTGAGTGCTGGATCCGCCCCCTTGAAGTGGGACAGAGCCATGTCATGCCTATGGATTCCATTGGCCAAGAAACTATGACTGTGACCTTGATAGATGCTAACCATTGTCCTGGATCTGTCATGTTCCTCTTTGAAGGCTACTTTGGTGTCATCCTCTACACAGGTATGAATTATGAAATGGCACCTCATATTTTGAACTCTTCCCAATACTTTCCTACAAGACCCAACTTTACTTCCTCTTAATTTTTCTCTAACTGCTAATGACAATTACTTTTTAGCGGAGAGGTGTTAGGACTCCTGTGACTGATCTCTAAAAATGTACCTTCATATGGTGTGGTGTAGTTGTTAGAGTATTGGACTCGAATCAGGGAGAGCCAAACTTGAATTCCTGCTCTGCCATGGAAACTCGCTGAGTGAACTTGGGCCAGTTCTTAACCTACCTTACAAAGCTATTATGAGGATAAAATGGAAGTGATGCACTGTAAGTTGCTTTTGATCGTTTGAGGAGAAAGGTGAGGTATAAATTAAGTAAATAGGTTTCCATTTCTGCAGCACGGCACAGTTCTCACTATCATGAGCTATTGGTAGCTATTATAGTACATTGGCTGAGGTTTTGTCTTGGGCATGGGAGCACAAATGTAAATCTCCCTTCATCTCCAACACTGCCCTGTTGGTCATGGGTAAATAACAGTCTGTTAGACATACTAACTCTTCGAAGATACTGCAAAAGATAAATGACGACATTATAACTGAAATGATGATGGGTCTATTTTTGCCACCTTCTAACAGTTTCCCTTGACTTAGAGATGGGTATTTTAGTCTGAAAACCTGTGATATTTTCTTGAGCAGGTGATTTTCGTTACAATCCTGACATGCAGCAGGAACCGGCTCTGAAGAACTCAAAACTGATTAACGTTCTCTACCTGGACACTACCAACTGCTATCCTGAGTGTATCCTGCCATCCCGACAGAAGGCCACTGAGCAAATCAAAGAGCTGATCCGGGCTCACCCCAATCACCTGGTTAAAATTGGTGAGCAGACCTACAAAATTGGGGTGAAATTTCCAGATGGTGGATGAGGCAAGCTGACATTTTAACAGAGTGGGTAGCAGGCCAGTTTATTGTGACAATCCAAATAAGCAGAGCATAAAAATGAAACTGATTTAATTTTTTAGAACAAGGTGTCTTTCCATTTATAAGAATCATAGAGTTGAAAAGGGGCCATATAGTCCATCTAATCAATGCTCAATGCAGGATCAGCCTAAAGCATCCAGGAAAAGTATCTGTCCAGTCACTGCTTAAAGCCTGCTGTTCCAGTGTCTTACCAAAGATAATATCCAATTTATAGCTCTGCAGATTACGGAAAATCAGAGTATGGATAGGTATTCACAATGACAAGTTTACAAGTATTTTAAAGTGTGAACTTAGTCTCTATCAAAGAAGGTTTGTTGTTTCAGTTCCTTGAACTCTTGGTTTCATTAGTTATTAAGTCTAGCAGCGAAACTGTTGCTATATCCAAAAGTCCAGAGATTTCTCTGAAATGATCTGTGCAGGTTGAATTAACAGGATCATCCCAGATAACCTTTGAACATTAAAGTGATTATTTATCCTTTTCAGGTACCTACACTTTGGGAAAAGAGTCCCTCTTGGTACAGCTAGCTCAAGAATTTGGCACTTGGATTGTGGTGAGTCCTAGGAAGCTTGAACTGATAAAGCTACTGGAGCTGGAGAATGTGTTCAGAACTGAGGAAGAAGCTGGTTGGATTCATGTTGTGGATTTTTCAGAAATCTGCCAAGCAAATATGATCAACTGGAACCAGAGGCATCCAACCATAGCTATCCTCCCCACCAGTCGAGCAGTAAAGATCAATCACCCCGATGCTTACATTGTTCCTTATTCAGACCACTCATCTTTTCAAGAATTGCAGGACTTTGTGGCTTGGCTGAAGCCCTGTTCCATAATCCCAGTAGTGAAGACGGCAGAATGTCAGGAATATTTCAGGCAGTACTTGAGATCGGAAAATGAGTCACATATGGAGTCCAATGTACCTGAATCGGTGAAAAGATTTATGCAGCTACCAAGCAAGAAGCAGGAAAGGCATTCAAAGATACTAAAGCTTGATTCCTGTTCCCATATTCCAAGGGGAGTTTTGTTTGAAGATACCCAGGATGCAGAAGTTTCCCAGCAAGGCTGCCCAAAGCCCCTGAAGAAATCTCTGCCTTACTTTCAAGGAAGGTGTTCAGAGTACATGCTGAGTAGACGGAAACGGAAAATAGGGATGGTAAAACCTCAAAACGTGGAGGACCGGGGTAGGCATTCAAAAAACACACTGTCCTGTTTAGAAGTGGCTGTCAGGACTCCTTGTTCTAGCTTGGGGGGTGACGCTCATCATTCCCAGATAGGCTTGGAAGACTCTGTTCCCTCAGCAACATTGCACCCTGTTCAAAATGACATCAGTTATGCATGTGGTTCCCAAAATGATGTGGTATTCCAGACTGCCAATGCTCCACGGCGCACTGTACAGAAGTATGATTTTTTTCCATTTGGTGACGCAAAGCGTTGGACACTTCAGACCTTTGACGAGGCAGTAGAAAACTACTTAAAAAGAGGGAGGGCCCAAATACAAGAAGTAAACTTGCATTTAGGCTAAGAACTCAGTAGTAGCAAAACTACCAGCAAAGAGGTTTTGTGGTACAGTTGTCTGTTTTTATGCGATAAGTTTGTCAGAGAGGCCTAGATAACGTAACACTGTTTTTCATTTATTGTTGCTATTTATTGCTGTTTTTCATTTATTGAGTTGGAACCGTATTCCTATCATTGACATGGTTTATGAAACACAATAAAGTTTCATTGTCTGTAATTTCAAGGCTGTGGTTTGGTCACTGCATATAGCTGTGTTGGTGACCTAGGTTTCTCTCCCTACCCCCTTGTCCGTTAACTGACAGCTACTCTCAGCATTCCCTTTCTAGATCATCAGATAGTTCAACAGTGTCTTCAGTGAAGACCCACCTGGTGGGTCTTCATTTCATGAGTTAGTGCATGGAACTACTATTTTTGCTCACAGATTAGTCCAGCACTTTTCAAAGGGGCTGTCCAATACCTTTCCTCTTGCAGCCCATATTGTCCTTCAGTGGACATTACCTTTAGTACTAACTAGATTGATGAACCCTCCTCTTGAGCCTCTAACCTCCTGCTCCTCAGCCTTACTCACAAGGAAGGTAGCATTTTAGTGGCTCTTGCCTCATCCAGAAGGGTCAATGCACTGGCTGCACAATCTGCCTTTTCAGTGAGTGGGTTGTATTGTATTCCAGTCTAGACATTCTATTAGTAGTTTCCAGGTTTCACCTAGCACAGGAAGATGGCCGACTGGTATTTCTTCCTGCTCTGAGGTTGCAGAGAAGGCCCTACATACCTTTGATGCTAAGAGGGCCCTTCTTTACTATATTGAAAGAACCAAACCATTTTGTACAAACAAAGTGGTGTTGATTTGTTATTGTTGCCCCAAGAAGAGCAAAAGCTGCCTCAGCCCAGTCTATGTTCAGATGGGTGGTGGTGGCCATTCTTTCCCAGTATGGGGCATCTGGAAAACCATGTTCTCAATGTGAAAATGCATTCTACCCAAGCGCAGGGGTTGTCTGCCATCTTTCATCAATAACTTTCCCTTCTGGATATCTGCAAGGTAGCAAACGGGTCAACAGAAAAGGCATTTTGGAAACTTTGTTTTAAATGGTCAGGTGAGGGAAGAGGCAGATGTGGGCAAGTATATTTTACAAGCGCTGCTCCATGAGAGACTCCCCAGTTCCTCTGGTGCATAGTTCACTAATGATCACCTATGTGGGACTGCATGAGATGGCAGAAGATTAAAACAGTTGCACTCAGTGTAATTATTGTTCATCAATGTCTTCTGTGTGGACATACATTCCCACCCTCCTGCTTGCCATTTCTCACAAGGCCTACTATTACTTGTGGCAGCTTAGCAGGAATTGAGGAAATGGCAACACGCCACTGGAGCACATGGTACCACATTGGACAGGAATCCTATGCATGTGCTGGTTCTGAAAAAGGTGGAGCACTCCTGGAGTTTTAATCTAGAAAATGTTTGTGGCTCCTCTTTGTATGTGCAGTCCCAGTGTGCTCACCTAGGATGATTCCTGAACAGACAGAGATTCCTACTTCTTCTGTAGGTGTCTTAGTTTTGTTGCTTTTGTCATCTGTACAAGGACCAAACACTTCTGTAGTAAATGCAGTGATTGTTTTAAACAGTTCTGCTCTGTATACAATTTGGGAATGTCAATTTATGTTAAAGGAAACTGACTGCCTCTAGCTGAACTTGTATACTGCATATTAGAAATATCTGCAGTCACTTGGTGTTTTTTTCCCAAACAAATATTTTTTGTTACCTTCTAGAACTATAGTTGCTTTAGTTCCAGTCCAGTGTCAGTAGCATCATCACATACATATAATTAGGGAGAGGGAGTCCTATTGGTTTTATCAACAAAAAGGTAAACCTCTGGAGGGTGAAAAGAGGTCTTCAGGGCTGAAGAGGAGACTAGGTCCTTCCATCATTAAACTTATTTTAAAAAGAAAATGGTGTGGTGTTACTAGGGTCTTTTCATGGAACCATGTAGAATTGTGAGTTGTGTGGCTGGATAGTAGTGATGCCACAGTCATTGCCTGGTAAGTATCTGACATTTGAGCAGCTGTGTTTCGAGTACTGATCGTAAGAGCAACAGTACTAGTTGGATTAAAAACTTTTCCCCCTAGAGCAGGTACCAGGAAACCAATATTCCTACAATATAGGCAATATCTTGATAGAAAGTGCCGGATGCCACACAATAAATGAATAACAATTGTGCATATGTGGTATTTTAAAAATGATTTAGGCCTTTAGCAATAGTGAGGTTGCTGTACTTTGATTCTTGATCTTGCTGTAAGTGAGTTGAAGGAAAGTTTAATCAGTCTTTAGGAATAACATGTTTTACTTAGATTCAGCATTCAGTAGAAGTTGCTGTTTCCCGCACCCCTTACAGAAGTGCTGCTAATGGGAAACGAATCAGGACAAAGCATATGTGTGTGGTTTAATGACCCACTGTATTGACATTTTGGAAACATCCTGGCAATATTGCTCGTCAGCTGAGACTTAGTTGATGTTGCATCAGACGACATTGAAGGAAGCCCATTCAGGTCCTCGAGGTTTTGAGTTTTGCCATTTTTCTGTTCATGCAAAAAATACTCTACCTTCCCTTAGAGCAAGGTAGAGATTACTTAAGGGTCTTTTCTGTATCTTGGTGTTCTTAAAACTTGGTCTTCTGAAACTTAACCCTTCCAAAACGGAGGTTCTGTAGCTGGGGAGACAAGAACAGGAAGCGTGCCTCCCATGACTGGATGGGGTGCAATTGACACCTGCACTAACCACCAGGAATTTGGTGGTGATTTTTGATGCCTCCCTTTCCTTGGGAGGCACAGGTCACAAAGGTAGCCCAATTGGCATTTTTTCATCTGCGCCAAGCGCAGCTACTAGTGAGGGAGGAGTTGGGGAGTTAACTCCAGCTAATAGCCATATCTTAATGTGTCTTAATGTGCTGGGGATTTTAAGGGTATGGTGTTTTGCCATTTTATTGTAAACCGCCACAAGTCTTGAGAACGGCGGTATATAAATCAAATAATAAATAAATAAAACAAAACAGCTCTCACAGAAACTCTTTCTAGGAAATTGTGCTTTAAGGCTGTAATCCTTCCAATGAGCATGTCTCTGACCTGAAACACATGTAGGAGCCATTTATAGGGCTTTAAAAAATCATAACAATGGTACTTTTTCTCCAGGCACAGGCTGACTTCCATGTCCTTGATACAGTATGGACGATCAGACCTTAAAAAGGCTTGGTTCCTGTACTTTCTTTCTGCATGTACCTTATTTTAGCTGCTGCAGAAGTGGACCTGTGCTGCAGAGCACAATGTTCTCATGCTAGACACTTTTCAGCTCTTCATAGGTTTTTCATGCGTGCAAGTGCCAAGCACCAGAGGAAGCAAGCTGCAGCAGAAGACCATCTCTGCAATGGAAGAAGAATTGGTTTTTATATGCTGCTTTTCTCTACCAGGAGTATCAAAGCGGCTTACCATCGCCTTCCCTTTCTTCACAACAGACACCCTGTGAGGTAGGTGGAGCTGAGCGTGCCCTGAAATTACTGCTTGGTCAGAACAGCTTTACCAGTGCTGTGGTGAGCCCAAGGTCACCCAGTTGGCTGCATGTGTAGGAAGACTGGGTAATCCTAACCATTACACCAAGACAAAGATGAGTGCAAACAGGGTGAAGGCATAGACACCCCGCCCCCAAACTGTTGTCTTTGTGTTTGATCTCATGAACAAGGGATTGGGTATGGGGGATTCTGCTGAAGAATAATGCATTTAATCCTACTCCGGACTGAGTCATGCTGTGACAATTTGAGACAGTTTTGTGCTCCAGAATTAAACTTTTCTGTAGCAATGCTCAGTTACATTACTGTCAGGGGGCTTAGTCAGATGGCATGTGGCCAGAATTGTTCATTAGCAAATGGAAGGGCTTCACAAGAGAAAGTCATGATAGGGAGGTTTGTTGAAGGGATTAACTATATTTTTCTTGCCAGGACTACTTGAGGCTTGCTAGCTACCATAGTCTTGACAAGATCATTCCCTTGTTAGTCACCGCAGAAACTGTACAAAACTTTGCACATATCGCAGCACAGTAAGACATTACCCTCCTCATTTGCAAAGTCATGCACATGCTTTGTAAGGAGAAGAAGGTCCTCAAGTGTCGCTAGAAAACAGCAATGCTTGTGACGGCTTGTTTCCCAGCACATTTGGTTATTTCCCATTACACCACACCCTGGTACGTGCTATCTGTTATGTAATCAGCAACGATGTTAAAGTAATCACTGGTTTTTGGAATGATGGTAGCTCTGAAATGATAGACTCAAAATGAAAGCCAGTCTGGGTGGGCCCATCTAATTATAGCATGTGGGATTTGTAAAAGCCTTTTCTGCAGGCTGTGTGTGTGTTATGGAGGAGCTTTTTCACTCAATGCTGCTGTGGTTTCCCTGCAAATGCGGGGGGGGGGGGGTTGTTCCCCCACCGCAAACACAGCTTAGTGTGCGTTTTACTATTAGGTAGCTTTTGCAAAAGCTCACCTATCGTTTTAACTGAATTCACCATAAAGTGAATGAGGAAACTTTCTGTGCAGAATACAAAACCACAACCACAACAGAGTAAGGGGTACTGTGTGTGACATGAAAGGTTATTGTGAATATGCTACATGGAAAGGAAAGAGGTAGGTTGAAGTTCTCATTCAGCCGTGGGTTTACTGATGAATCTTGGGCTCACTTTCTGTCTCCTTGTGAGGAAAATAGGAAGAAGAAGATTGTATGCTACACTCAGCTTGGTTAAAATGCAATCTACATAACTTAGCTGATAACACCAAAATTTAGATGGCAATATGCAAAACAAACTATGAAAAGTCCCTTGAAGTCAGTGGAATAAGTGATATGGTTCTGTTTAGGATTGTACTATCATTCTTTCAGATGTAACCACCATCTGAGGATACTAATACTGTTGTAAGGATTATAACTGATCCATGTGGAGGACTTTGAAGAATGAAAATGTTATGTAGTATTTGGAAATACAGCATGGAGGCAAATTCATGCAATTGTTAGGAAGAGACTGTAGATAAACCAAGGTTAATCCCCCCTATAATTTATGGTCAAGCCATATTTTGCTTTACGTGTGCAGTTCATATCAATATGGGCAGCAAGCTGTTAAAAATTTGTTTCAGGAGAGGGGATAGGCCTTGTGAGCTGGTACTAGAATCATGGAGTTCAAAGGGACCTTGAAAGTAAATTTGTGCAACCCCCTGCACAATGCAGGAAACTAACAACTACCTGTTCACCCACAGTGACTCCAATTTCATGTCCAGATTATGCCCACCCCCAAAAAAAACAGAAGCCCTGGCCAGTCTGGCCTGGAGGAAATTTGCCTCCTGACCCCAAAGTGGCAAACAAGAGCCAAACTTGATTCAGCTCTTCTTGCCCACCCACTCACAATCTGCCTGTTTACAGGATCAGTTTCTGTTTAAAAACTTCCAAAGGAGGAGAACCCACCACCTCCTGAGGAAGCATTTTCCACTGAGGAACTGCTCAAGAACTTTTTCCAGATGTTTAGCTGAAAATTCTTTTAAATTAATTTCAACCCATTGGTTCTCGTCTGGGCCACTGTGGAAGCAGAAAACAACTCTCCTCCATCCTCTATAATGACAGCCTTTTGAGTACTTGAAAATGGCTATCATATCATCTCTTAGTCCTCTTCTCTCCAGGCCAAACACAGCAATCTCCCTTAAACTTTCCTCATATGACTTGGTCTCCAAACCCCTCACCATCTTGGTTGCCCTCCTCTGGACACGCTCTGGACTGTCCACATCTTTTTTCAATTGTGGTGCCTAAAACTGATGACAGTACTCTAAGTGAGGTCTAACCAGAGGAAAGTGGTAACATCACCTTGCGTGATCTAGACACTATATTTCTTTTGATACAGCCCAAAATCCCATTTGCCTTTTTAGCCAGAGTAACTTTGAAGTGTCCCATGAATTCCTTCCACTTAATGTGTGTTTTGGACTGTTGCTGCCTTTAGTTATAATTCTATCTAAGCCAGTTTAGGTTTTCTTCTGGCTCTTGAAACTGGTAAATTCAGGATTCATAGGGTGATGGCCATGGTGCAGAAAAATGTCTAAATAGGTATTGTGAGATGGCTTTATAGGCACAGATCTCAGCCCCTAGAACTCATGATAAAACAATAGACAATACTGCCTACTGTGCCAACAGCACTCAGCTATATTGCTCAGATTAAAGCATTTCCATGTTATCTCCGGCTCAAAGGCCAAATATTCCTGTAATTGCTCAGAAAGCTTCCCCCATTTTACATAAGAAATTTCTACCATTCTCAATGTATGCTTTTGCACTCTAAATACAAACAGCCCTCCAATTAGTATGGGAAATGTTCCCTTTCTTGCTGTTGCTACCCTCTACCTGGTTGGGCAGATGTTGTGAACTTGGCCTTTGGGGAGGGCAGGGAAACAAGATAGTTACAGAGATGAAGGTTTATGCTGAAGTCTCACTGCTGCTGTCACTGCCCCAATCCATAATAAACTGATAATAAAAACAATTTAAAGCAATTCAAAGAGCATTTAGAAGGGACATCTAAGTCCCTTAAAGATGCCAAAACTGTTGTTTTAATGTGGTGTAAATTTAAGATGGCATCTCACTTTGCTGGGGAGTGTGAAACTTCCTCTGTAAAATGAGAATGATTGCAAAGCACATTAAAAGCTCTATTATGTAAATGGTTGATAAGAGTTATGAACTGAAGACCTGGATGAATAAGTTATGTCTGGTTTCAAACAGCTCTGCTTAGATCTTTTGAGTTTTTGATAAAAAGTCTGAAGTGTCTGAAGCCTCATGGAGACCCAAGAACTGGATACCTGAAAGACACATTGAGAAGATATGATGCCTCAGTGTGGGCCAAGGACTCAGCATATGAAATCCTTCAAAGGTAACTGCAGGCAAAATACAAAACCAAATATCCTTTAGAATGTACAGCTGTGGAATGGCCTTTTATTTGTATCAGCAAAGCAGATCCCTGAGCAAGAATTTCAGATTTGGTTTTATAAAATCCTTTTGCTGTTTAAGTGTATTTGCATCATTCTTTCTTTTAAAAGGCTATCAGTAATCTGCTTTTGTTAGGTAACACTGCTTCCTGCAAATCAAGCATATATTTATTTGCATTAACTCTTTCACAAAGAGCCAGCTGGTAACAAGCCACATAACACAGGGGATTTTCACATTAACATTCTAAACCTGATGCTATTTGTTATTGGCCCGATTTCGAGTAAAGCAATACAGGGATGGGGTTTCATACAGCGAATTTCCCTCTGTCAATGAACCAGTTTAAAGTGTTATAATCCTTTCAAAAGTTGTTGCTCCCCCTCCTTGCATGCAATTGTGATCGAGGTTTTTTTGGGAACGTTTTAGTGCTAAACCAATATAGTACTTCAGTGCAGTAGTGGCAGCATTAAGATGCCTTGATTCTATATACTCAGTGATGCCGCTATAGCACTGAAGTGCTATATTGGTTTAGTGCTATAGCGGCACCATATAGAACAAAACATCTCTGAGGAAAGAGCTATTACAGGAAGTGCTATGAATATTTTAAACAGCACACCACAGTGATTCAGAAGCACAACGAAGAGATAAAAGCTGGAAGAAAGCAGTTTCCTTCAAAAGTGGCTCAGCCATGCTTTTCTAACCTGATGCAAGCAGGCATGTATAAACAGTTAAATAAATTCTACTAGCAGCTGATTATTAAAACAGGTCTGTTTGAAATGACAGAAAAATCTAATAATAATCTCTTGTGGCCCTTCCTTGCATATTCAGGGAATTGCTAATTGCCCCTGTGGGTAGGTGAATTTTTCTTCAGGCCAGGCTGGATTCTGGAGATTTTTGGTGGAGGGATTACTTGGCCATGAAATTGGGGTCACTGTTGGTGGGCAAGTAGTTGTGAGTTCCTGCACTGTGCAATGAGTTGGTCTAGATGACTCTGGAGGTCCCAACTCTATGATTCTATGAACCAATTACTAAAACAGGATACAAAGGCAGTTTGAACATTGCTACAGTGTAGGTTGGAGTACTCAAGGCAAAGGCTGAGAACTGATGTGTGATGGGGGAGCAGCAGCCTGTATGCAGCCTGGATTTTGTGGAAGACAAGTACAAAAACAGTGGGCTCCTGTCCTATTTTCCTACCAAATGTGTACCATGGGGCTAGGGGCTGGCAGCCCTAAAACAAAACCTTGATGTTATCAGGAAGGCCGTGTCAAAGAAGCAGAGGTTTGCTAATGGACAAACCACATTTTGGTAAGGAAACTTATTTAAGGAAACCATTTAGGGCTACCTGGGGTCAGTGAAAGACTTTAGGCGACTCCTTAGGATTTTGTTTGCATTTAGGTTGGGAGTGAGAGTCCAGGTGTGGAGAGCTCTCAGTTAATGAGATTTTGATGTGCCACTATTAAAGACAGAAGCAAACTGCTAGATTCGGTTTGTACCAAAAAGAAACAATACAGGATCGTTAACTAGATCTGCCACTGGTCCATTTTATCTTGAAGCTCTAGTGGGGACAAGAATCCTGCCCTCCCCTTTTGTGCAAATGATTGCATTACTTCTGTGTCTGCTAGGGCAGTGGTCCCCAACCTTTTTATCACACGGAACCACTCAACGCTTGACAATTTTACTGAGGCCCAGTGTGTGTGGGGGTAGTTTACTCCTCTACTCTCAATCACTGCCCTAACGCTCTCTGACTCTGGTCGCTATGGTAATGTTTAAACATTCCTTCAAAATAAGATACAGACACGCCACAACAATGAACATAAGGAACATTTTATTTTCATGGAAATTTTAACTCATGACAATGACAAATCAATGGGAACCCTGAGCTTGTTTCTCTGCAACAAGATGTCCCATGTGCGCCTGTCGGATCGTGGATGAAGTAAAGGGCTGGCGGGGGGGGAGGGAGAGAAGGCGTCCTTCGCGGCCCACCTCCAGTTAGTCGACGGACCACATGTCTGCGGCCCACAGGTTGGGGATCACTATGCTAGGGGACCTCTTCTGATTTCATATGGAGTCTGCCAGTTGATTTATTTCTGACACACACAAAGCCCTGGGGTAGCTATGCTTGGCTTGTGTTCCTTGTCAGAAACAAAGATGGAAGATAACAGATGCATTTCCTCCTTACATATCAAAGGACATACATGGGGGTGATCAGCAAATGATCATCTCTCTCTGAAGATCATGAGTACTACAACCAAACCTGGTAAATTGCAAGGCCTTTCAGATATACCTACTTTAGGGAGTAATCATGAGAAGAGCTGGCTAACATTTTCCTGGCTTCTTGCTGTTTTCCGTGATTGTCTGCCACATTTAGAAGTGTGATGTAATTAGCATGGCTTTCCACAAATGGGCTTATTGCAGGGCTGGAGACAGAAAATGCTGTGGCTGTGTGCTGTAGGCTTCACTTGGTATTAATAAGCATCCCTGGAGCTCAGGAACAAGGTCAGCTCCACCCACCCACCAAGCTGTATATGCTGTACTCTTCACATACTTTCTATATGGAAGTGTTAGCAGCCCAGTTCTTAAATGAGTCAGAACAAATGATACTCCTCCCCCAAATGGTGTTGCATAATACAGTCATAGCTCAATAGTTGTTTACATGGAAGATGCCATTAACAGCTGTGGGACAGGTGGACTTCACAGTTCTTCTCCTGAGCATTGGAGCAAGATGTACCTTTCTTGTCCCAGCCTGTCTCACAAGAGCCCTGCTTTTAGCAGCTATTGGTATTCATCTCCATCCCATGAAAATATTCCACACACACTCCGACCCCTAAGCATCCCAGAAAGTACACAGCTGCTAAAAGTACATGAACCTGTCTGGCCATTTGTTTCTCTCGTCATATGATAACCGTACAAGTTCTGGGGTCAGAAGCTTAAAAAATCCTAGACTGGTTTGCATGGTAACAACATATCATTACTATACAAGGGTCAGAAGTCCTGGGCCCCCGGGATGCACACCTGGCCTCAACCAGGGCCAGAGCCTTTTTGGTGCTGGCCCCTACCTGGTGGAATGAGCTCCTGAGCGAGCTGCAGGCCCTGTTGGAACTCCTTGAGTTCCGCAGGGCCTGCAGACTGCAGCTCTTCCGCCAGTTGTTTGGTTAGGGCTGGGTGGTAATCCTGGGGTGTACAATCTGCTCCCCCCTCACTCCCCTTTCGGTCTCTGTGCGCAGTATTAGGCAGCATTAGGGATCATGTGTCATCTATTTGTATTGCCTGTCAATATTAGCACTGGCACCGGCCCGATGGTCCAATATATGAGCAGATGTTTGATTAGTATATAGAGTATACCGCCTTTTATGATGTTGAGGATAGTTTTTAAGATTATTGGGGATTGTTTTAGGTTATGTTTTAGATGTGACTGGCTGTACATTGTCTTTTTTTGTGAACCACCAGGAGCCAGCTTGCTGGGAGTGGCGGTATACAAGTCCAGTTAATAAATAATAAATAAGGACAACAAAGTGTTCAATTATGTTGTCTGCTTACCTTTATCAACTAATAAAGAGAATGTCTGAGTTGAAAGTTTTGTTTTATATCCCTTATTTGGTGATAGGCAAAGGATTAGCAACCTCGCCCTGGGGCTGTTCTCAGGAACTAGAAAATCTCAGAAGTATTTCTCAGCAGTCTTTGCCTCCACCCTGCTTTTCTTAATTTGCACTGGAAGCAGTTTTACTAGCAGGACAATATATAGTACTCATTTTGTAGGTTAATACTAGACATCTCACCTTCTGAAACATTTTCGTCCTGTTCCCCGTCATTATCCCAGCAGTTTTTACATATTGCCTTACAACAACAAGTGGAGTTCTCTTGACACTTTTATGGAGATGTTGTTTGTGGCTGCTTCATTCCTGGCTGTTGCTGTCAAGCAGCTTCATGTTTTCCTGCTGCTGACATAAACATTGTGCAACAGGAAGACCTATGCTCCCCACCTTAACAGCAAAGGAAGCTGATCTGGACTGTTTACCAGATTTCTTACGCAGTTTGGGCTCATATTCAGCTAAGGGTTCTGAGCTCTTTTTGGTCTAAAGCAATGTCTCATAAATAATCTTTAATTTGGTGAAAAATCACTTCTTGTTGCAGAGAATTGACTTACCAACTGTTCTTTCAAAACGTTTACAAGTATTTTTAACACTTCAGTCTCAGACAGTAAGGTTCTATAAGCAATAACATTTGCATACATTCCAAAACATGATCTCTAAAATGATGTAATGCATATTTATCCTCAATTTATTATAAATTTCTATTAATTACAAAAGCTCCAGCATGGTGTAGTGGTAAAGAGTGGCATCTTCTAATCTGGACAGTTTGGTTTGATTCCCCGCTCCTCCACATCTGCTGGGTGACCTTGGGCAAGTCACAGTCCTGATAAGAGCTGATCTAACAGCAGTTTCTCTCAGGGCTCTCTCAGCCTCACCTACCTCATAGGGTTTCTGTTGTGGGGACAACGAGAGAAGGCAATTGTAAGCCGCCTTGAAGCTTCTTTGGGTAGTAAAACCTTGGATATAAAAACCAACTCTTCTTGTATTTTAAAGATACTTAGAAGTGCCATTGAATCCAGAGGAACAAACTTTTAAACAAGAGTTTAGTTAAAGCTATTGCATGCAGGGTACACAAGACAATTTTGCACTGTACCTTGATGTTTGTGATCTCCATATGATCCTTAGTAGCATTTAGATATTTACATATATTTACGGAAGAGTGGAACATTTTACAGCAATACTTTCTACAGTGTTGCCTGATTCTTTATTAGAAGATACCAATTTCAAGTTAATCCACAATGAAGTCTGTAGTTAGTTGTAACTAGTGCAATTATGTGATTAATGCAACCATAACTAATAAAATAAAGCCATATGTGAGCTCTGCCCAGAAAGTCCATCTGAAAAAGAAGATAAGAAGTGTAATTCATGTGCAGATTCTGTTAATAACAGGGTCACATGCATGACAGCTTGTAGTTTTCCAGTTGTTTATGTTGGCATACAATGGGGTAGGATTTAGGGAGGAAAAAGAAGACTGCTTTTTATTATATCTATATGTTACAAAGATGAGGTTGGTGCACAATGTTCTTTGTCTGGAGAATTAGGAGTGTCACACTAACAGTATCGAATAGCAGGAAAAACAGGTTCCTTCTGACAGATTTTCCTAAAGGAAAAGCTGAAGCCTGTATCAAAGGTAGTTTAAATTTTTACAAATCACCTCTCCTTGCTATTAATGGAAAAACAGATATCTGATGACTTTTAATAGCCTTTAGACTGGGCTCTAAACAGGACATACCTTGCTTTTCCAAGCAAGTTTAGAAAACCCCTTTTTCAAGAGTTTAGAAAAACATGGACAATTCTTCACAAAAATAACCTTCAATTTTATAATTGTTTTTTTAATGTTACATTTACAAAGTGTTATTTTGTGTGTCTTCAACCCTTAGGAGGAATTTTAAAAAATCACATATCAACCAATCACAGTAGATTATCGTCTAAGTAATAAATATAGTTTCTATGTTATTGGCTGCTATTTACTGCTATGTTAACAGGCGTGCTTAAATGGGTAACAGAATTGCCTGCACTAGATCAGCTTGAGAAAGAGTTAACTGTCTCAGCTCTTGTAGCCAACTTGCTCCATAACAGTAGAAAGTAAAAAAACAACTGAACTACAAATCAGCATCTCTGCAACGCATCCCCAAGGTTTTTCCTTAGAGGAACCCTGACAGGGAAAAATAGGTGTTTGTGTGTGTGTGTGTGTGTGTGGGGGGGGAATTCTCAGAGACACAGGAATGTTTTGTTGCCCTGGCTGAATGACATTGGAATGTGCACCCCACCCCCACATATTTTTAATGGGAATAGTTTTCAATTACTTAGGAAAGCAACATACTTTCAGCTGTAATACCCATGTAAATAGTAGCTAGCCAACAGTACAAAGTCCTACTGTCAGTAACAGACTAATGTGGTTGTGGTAACATACAAACTCTAGTTCTGTAATGCTAGTTAGCTATTTTAAAATAATTTGAATTATAATTTCAGAAACATCAGATGAGAACTGTAAACTCTATAGAGCTAGTAAGGGCTAGAGGATCAAATTAAGAATTGTGCAACAACTGAGAACTCTTTGACAACATGGGAGTAGATTCAGTAATAAAATCACCTCTTCATGCCTGTTAATTTGACGCATCAAAATTCCTACCTGGCCCCCACCTAAAGTTGAGTCTGTTTCTCTTTCATTTTACTTCACCTGTTCATCAACAATTGGAAATGGCTCACACCCACTCTCTTGCATGACATGTTCCTTTAAATGGATCCTGTTTTCATTTGTGCTATACGGTGCGATGTAACATACCTATATGTTTTGGTATGCTAAGTTTTACTGCTTGCCTTCGTAATAAGCAGAGTTGTCATAAAATTTACAGAAGTATATAGCAATTCTGCATCTTTTAAAAGAAGTTCATTTTTTATGACACAGGTAGAGAACAGAGAATAGCAGTTTGGTGTAGCAGGCGCTTTCTCCCTCTTTGAAATCCCCACATTCCATCTGGAGGAGCGGTGCATGTTAAGGGTTTATCTTTTATCATTCAGCTATCCTCCCCTGCACAATGTAGTTATCATAGCAACCTTGCTTACAATACAAATTGTAGGTGAAATAACCTATACCTTTGTAGAACGTTGCTTTCTTTAAGAACTACTTACAAATATAGTATGTGCGTCAGCAGCCATTCATTGACAAGACATTTGTGTTATGATACACACACTTGTACTTACTCCTGGGGTTTGACACCCATGCCCCCGGCAGTGACCCGGGGCCGGGAGCAGACTCGCGTTGCTGGGCGGGGGGCTGGAAAGGAACTGCTCATTTCCCAACGGGGAGGAGAGGGCGCCAGAAGGACTCATCTCCTCGGAGGTCTTCTCCGTCTGCATGGCGACTCCCCTGGTGGCTGAGGCGAGGCCAAGCAGCCAATGGGGAGCCGCAAAGCAGCTCCTGATTGCCCCTCTGAGTTTTTATCCTTGACAGGGTCCGCCCTAACTCCTCCCCAGGAGCCCTTAGCCTTTTATTTAATCTGCTCCGCAGGAGCGGTTAAAGACTACCAAGAAAGCCCATTGCAACCAGGAATATAATGTGCGCTAGGACCCAAGGGAAATGCAGATCTCGCTCTCCCTCTCGCTGTGTGTCTCAGGGCTCTTTCTTAGGAGGGAAGCAGGGCTGGTATGTAGCTTGGGGCAGCTCTCTCTGCTTCCCTTGTAGCAGGAGCGATAGGAGAGAATGAGGGCTCGTGTTCAATCTGGCAGGGCTATGTGACTCTTTCTCTGGTGTGTCTGAGAGGAATGTGGCTAGCGTCCAGGGAGGGAGGGCGGGAGCTGTAGGGGCAGGGCCTATTCCAACTTGGACAGCCAGACACGTTCCACTCCTCCCCCCCCAGGCTGTTTCACAAATGTATAGAGGAATCATGGATGGATAAGGATGGCTGTTGGATATGGGTATATGATATCTTTGAAGCTGATACAGAGGTTCCTGGATTTCTCAAATTGCTTCTTTGCTGATATTTTATAAAGCTACTAAGTTTAAAGCTCATTGTATGTTGAAATACAATGGGCGCTAGCATCGTGCATCCTGGGGCTGGCCCCCCTGTACCCCGTCACCCCCGATCCTTGAGTTGAGCTCATTGTGTAGCGGCTCCACAGGTGGCCCCTACCACATCGTTCTTGCTGGCTGGTTCCTAAAGTGGCATGGCGGCGGCTCCCGCGGGGGGTGGAGCAGGTGAGTGGTGCATATTGGGGGCAGGGGGAGTGAGGGACAGTGGGTGGTGTCTGTCAGGGCCTGGGCGGCAGCCCTTGTTGGCAGGCTGTCCTTGTTGTGTGGTGCTGGCGGTCCTGGGGGCCGGCAGCAGCTTAGCAGCAGCCGTGGCAACAGCACGGCTGCGAAGCCCTCTCTCTTGCCCCAGGCTCCCTGCTTCACAGCCAGGGGCCCAACTCCTTCCCTGGCTGTGAAATCCTCTCCCCCGCAGTCTGGGGCTCAAGGGGCCAATCAGGAGCTGCGCGATTGGCCCAGGACTGACAATTGCCCCCCCCCCCCGATTGTCAGTCCTGGGCCAAGGGCCAATGGGCTCCTTTCCTTATCCCAGACTGGGCCCACCCCAACCCCCCTTACTGCTTTATTTATACCACTTCCGGAGCGGTGTATAGATTAGTGCACGTTAATTTCATGAACTCTATAGTGCTACTAAGAGCCAGAGGATCAAATTAAGTTCATTAAAAACTAAAGAAATAAAGACAACTGGTTTACTTTGATTTTAGTATGGAGACAACTGAGAGATGGTATGATAGCCATCTTTAAGTACCTGAAGAGCTGTTATATACACAGGATGAGTTGTTTTCTGTTGCTGCAGAAGAGTAAACCAGAACCAAAGAGCTCTTCTTTCGAAGTTTTAAAGCAGAGTAACAGCCATCTGACAATGCTGATTGTGTTACTATGAACTTAGGCAGATCATTAGGATTGTAAGAGGGGATGAACTAGTGCTTTTGTGGCATTCGTTTATGTTTCCAGGTTGATCACCACGTTGGGGTCAAGAAGGAATTTTACACCAGGCCTCTTTAGTCCAGGGATCATGGAGGTTTTTTGCTTTCCTAAGAGCATAGAGCAAAGGTCACCACGGGAGTGAAGAACCAGAGGTAGCTGTGAACGTTTCTGCATTGTATAGTTGGCCTAGAATGACCTTGGGTTCCCTTCTAGCACTGTGCTTCTAATCCAGCTGCCCTACTATGTATTTGTTAAGCACACTTATAAAACTGAAACAGTAACTTGATCATCTTCTCTGGTAATCCTTGAAGACCTTATCAGGAATTTGCTTTACAAAGAAATGTCAATGTCATCATGCAAATAAAGTTGGAGGTTTTAAAGCTACAATAGTACCAAATTATTCATTGTCTATCCTAGTCCCAATTACCTGATGTCATGTAAAATGATTAGATGTTTCCAGAGTGATTGTGACAAAAGGTGATGAGATTATGACTCACCCCCTACCCCCCAGGGCTAAAAGCTTGAGCACCTTTACAATATTGCTATTGTGATCAGGACATGGGGCAAGTACAACTCTTATAGAAAACTTGTTTCCAGTTCGTTTTATAAAGGCCAGCGTTGCACTTCTCTAGGTAATAGAAGGGACGCAGTGCGACGAACTCTAGAGGTAAACTCCGAGGGTCGATTTCTGTTCCCTTCGCAGGGCCTTAGGCACTTGGCGGCAAACCGGAAGGGGCTTCCCTCGCTTCAGAGCCTCGCATTCAAGAGCCAGGGGAGTGGATTAAGAACCCCCCGACTCCAATTGTTTTTTGTTCCCGTGCCTGACCGATTTACGGCTCTAACAGGTGGGAAAGCAGGATCTGTACAGTGCGGGCCAGCATCGGACCGAACGGCAGTGACTATGGGCAAAAGGAAAAGAGGTGAGTGCGTTCGCTTGGTTAAAGGGAGCCAGGGGCCTCGGGGTTCGGAGGGCATTCCGCAGCACGTCCCGTTTAATGGCGCAGGCCGAGTAAACGGGCTCGGGCCGGATGGTATGGGTGGAGGGGCTTGGAAGCAGAGCCCACGACGCCATTTTGTGCGGTCTTAAAACCCAGCCTTCCGCTTTAGGCCTCTCTCTCAAGGCTGCTTCAGCGTCCTGGACAAGGTTCTGGGACGAGTCCGTTTTGCCTCTCTGTGGGCTCTAGGAGGCCGTTCACAGCTTCTCCCCCCCCCCCCCGTTAACTGCGTTCTGCCAGCCATCCCAGCCGCGCTTCCCGGGCAGTCAGCGACCTCTCTAGATCCGCTGAGCACGGCTGCGCTGCCCATATTCCATTTGCCGGAATAGAATGCGAACAGTATCGTCATGGAGTGTCGTGGCCATGACTACGACGGAGCGCTCGCGCGCGCTCTCTGCCGCCCTGCTCTTGGGTCTCGGCGGCTGACGGGAATCTGCGCGCGGCCTGCGATCACATGCCCGCTCCTGACTCCGCGACCTTCCCCGATCGCCGCTTCGGCGCTCGGCTGCTTCCGCCTCTCCCCGCCTCGATCGCCTGGAGTCCCTTGCGTTCGAGGCTCGGCAGGCTCAGCCTGGCGCGGTCGAGGGGCGCGGAGCGGGAGCAGCTGGGCTGCGCGGAGCGGAGGGGCCCGGAGGGCGCGGCGGCGGCGGCGGCGGGAAGAGGAGCGGGGGCCGGGCCGGGCTGGCTGGCTGGCGACGGGGGCCCAAGCCTGGCGGCTGCGGCACCTGAGCGGCCTGGGCGCTGGCCCTGGGCTGGCCGGCTTGAGAGGGCCGCGGCCGCGCTCCCCCTCGCCCGGGCCGGCCCCGAGCCCCGGGGCTAGGATGCCCCCGCTAGTCCTCCGGCACCGGCAGCCAGCTCCCGGCCCGGCCCGCGGCTGAGACACCCCCCAACGGTGGCGAGTGAGTACCGGGGCGGAGCCTGCGAAGGGTCGGGGCCCTTGGTGAGGGACAGGCCGGCGGAGATTAGCGGCCGCTTCTGAGCAGGGCGGCCGCCTCGGTCTCTATGGCCGCCGCCATCGGGCAGCGCGGCGAGTGAGGCCTGTGCGGGGAGGGGGCCGGCAGGTGAACGACCCTCGCCAGCCATCGCGAGGAATTCGTGGTGGGGGATAAAGAGCAGGTAGTTGTGGGTCGTTCTCGCAGGCCTCCCCTTCTTTTAACAAAGTCAGGACGATTGAATGTTTGTGGTTACTCTCTTCCCCCCGCCCCCATTTTTGGGGACACAGCAAGATTTCCACTTTGTAATCTCTTTCCATTTTCCACGTCGCTGTGTTAATCGGTCTCTCTCACTCGTTAGTGACTATGGCTTTTTGGAGTCTAACTGTGTTAATCTCCGTGTATGTGTTTTTCTAGCCGCCTCTAGTTTTTATGGGCCTGAACGAGAGTCTTGTGTAGTTCACCCGTGGTTTCCTTTTGAAACCACGGGTGAACGAAAAACATCTCTGGCATTTCGCATTGGTTATATTTAGAAATATGTAATCTTTCGGAAGTAATGTGACACTGCACAAAAGTTGATTGATGTGGTGCTTGGAACTGTGGTGTTGGATTTCTTGGTAACCCCTTGAGTAAATCCGTTGCTTAGAGTTTTGTACATTCGGCAATTGTGTGATTTTGTGCTTTGCCACTCTGATCAGGGAATAATTCAAGAATCTCCTTTAGTCTGAGTAAAAGGACATGAGGGTAAGCAGTTGTCGACTGCTAAGCTGAATGCAAAGTTTATGAATGTTCTTAGATCTGCTTTCTGCTGTGGAAATAACTGGACTCTGTTAATTGTAGAAATCTCTACCTGAAATATTTGGGATGAGGTCTTATTCCTAATGAATATTTCCTGAAATGCAGCATATTCTGTTGCAGGAACAGTACAAGGTCGATTTTAAACACATAGTTGAATTTACTGATATCAAGCTCTTTCCTCTTGGTCCTCAGCAACATCAGCGTGATGTGCATGGAGACCTACATACTTTGTCTCAGCGATGATTCTTGGCATTTATATGGAGTCAGAGTGTTTGACAAACATGCTCACTATGCTTTACAACAACCTCACTGTTAAGTAGGCCAGTATAACAGACTGGGTGTGTGGGCAGAAGTATTGAGGCTAAGTGAAAATTGATAAAGCTACCTAATAAAGTTTGGCAGGACTAAAATGAAAGGCTATCCACATCACAGCTTGTCATAGCATAGAAGGTCGCGCTTTAAGCAAACTGCAGGTTAATACGAACAGGGTAGTCTTAAGCAGAATTGCACCTTTCAGAGTTCAGTGAAGTCAGTGGGCTTAGAGGAGTATAACTGTGCTTAGGACTGCATTATTAGATCATAGATAGATAGATATGTGTACTTATTAGTTATGCTGCCTGCTTATGAACAGGTGTGGCTTGCTGGCTCAAACCAAACACCTAGCATTCCATGAGCAATGTTTGCCAGTTTTGATTGTTAATTTTGACTGGGCACTCCAGAAATCAGCCCTGGTGGTGTAGTTCTGGCTGTGATGCTATGTAGGTCACTACACTGGGAAATAAAGAACTTGCTACTGTTGAGATCACACTCTCTGATTCAGTGGAATTAGATGAGGGGCTAGTGTGAACTTGTATTGCTGTTGACGTGGCTGAAAAAATGGATCACAGCAAAATATTTTGATGTGTTCTTTTGTGCTTAAAAGCATATTGCACTTAAATCAGTCTTACAAAGAGTAAATGCTGATGATGTGGCATCTGACTTCACTTGCATGCAAGATGAGGTGGGAGTTATGGCAGTTTCCTGGATGCTGATAAAAGTGCTTTACTGACACTTGTGCAGTGGCTGTGCTTTGAAACTTGATATAATGTTTTTAGTTCAGCGTTTATTCTTGGGGACGGATGTCCCTTCATGCTCTCAGTTTCAGGTAACAACTCTTAGAGTCTTAATCCTCCCCTTTCTTCACTACTGGTTTTTACTGTCTCAGGCATGAAGTAAATGGTTGGAAAGGATATTAAATATTTGAGCCTTTGCCAACAACACAGAGAAAATCCATACATGCTGCTGCTGTTCTAATCTGGCCTTGGATATGTAGAGAGGTGAAAACCTTGCTATTTGGTTTTTGCTTGGTTCATAGAGCAGAGTAGTCTATGACAAGTATCTTCTTAAAAAGTTTTCTAAATATTCAGTTGGTTTATCTACATTTGAGTTTTGTCAAGAGATTAAAGACTTGTGTTCAGTGGTTATGGATGGTGGGAAGCTGCTGATTGGTTCCCCTAGATGCTGTCACTTAGGCTCAGACTGTTGAGGTAGCTTGAACAAATGGATTAATAGTAGATTAGACATGCTAGTGTTCTGTTTGACTTGGGAAGAAATACAGCATATAGAAAGAGCCCTTGTTTGAGCTCTAATCAAATGTTCAATCTGGCTGTGTTGGAAAAACAAGGGTCAGCATTCATGATGTGATGTTGATATTAGGCTAGCCAACTGAACACTGGACTACCAATGTGTAGGAAGTTCATTTTCTTTTTCAGCAATAGGCAGTTTCCTATTTTGCAATGTGTTCCTCACAGTAGTTGTCAGTTGTGCTCAGGATTTTGAAATGGTTGCTGTAGGAGCAAGCACATTTTTCATCTTGTAACATGTTTTCTTGTTTCCTGGCAATCTTGAATTTTAGCCATATCCTGGAAGGTTTTATGAAATGTCTTGTATTTTAGTTGACTCATTAGGGAAGCGTTCAGTTAAAAGGATTGTGTTTGTGCCTGTTGCTAAACAAGCCACATTTTGGGGGCATGTAGTCCAGGAAACTATGCATGCAATTAGCTGTTCAAAGTGTGCATAACTTTTTCTGGCTTATATGCATCATCACTGGTTTAAAACACAGTTGGTTGGAATCCTACAAAGGTGCTACATTTGCAGAAATGCCCCTCATATGTGGTGGTGTCATCAGCAAGTTCTTTGAAACCTGAGGGCAAGTTGTCAATCTGTTGCCATCTTCCTCAAATATCTGTGTATGCTGTTCTTCCTGTTCTAGACCAGGGGCGAAATGTGAAGTGAATTTGGACACAGACATTGGCTTCTAGTAAGCTGATGCTTTCCCCTACAGTTTTGTTCATTTCTATTCTTTATCCTAAGCAAATAAGGGCAAACTTTCCTGGGGCAGTATCAATGCTGCCATAAGCAGAAGCTTGTTGTCAGCCTCTGAATATCAGCCTCTGAATAATATTTTATATGTCCTGTTGCTTGGGAATTATTTCAAGGACATTGTTTTGATGGAAATAATTCAGAAATCTACAGTCTTTATAGCAGTACTGCCAATCTGATTCTGAATGAATGGGACACCACTAAAAAAGAAAACTTGGCCACAGAAATAAGAATATGCAATGCAAAGAATCTCACTTAAACCAGTCCCTTTACTTCCATTGAATTCTTAGTTATTACTACTAATAACTAGCACTGTTACTCCCTGCCATATCAAAGGTGCAAACGGCAAGCAAATCTGTGAACTCTAGGTGCCAGGAGTGGGGCTATGTTTATGTTGGCTTCCTCCTTTCTTAGTCAGCTGCTTTCCAGTTTGTATCCAAGTCACTTCCATAACAGATTTATGAAGATTTCCTTCTAATAGTAGACAATAACTAAACTAAAGAGGTAAAAGTAAAAATTAAATAGAAGATTAGCGCTTGTAACAAGAACTGCCGTCATCTGAACTGATGCTGCTTGATTGAGTGCCTGTGTCCCTTTCAAAATATGATAGTGTGCCCCTTAGGAAGGGAATAAGGCAATGTTTTCCTTCTTCCCACCAAGAGTAGATTTTTGAGAAGATGTACTTAAAAGCAAATATTGTCTTCATAAATCTCATGTAGTTCAAGGTACTTACAGCTACGTATATGGCTATTTACAAGTCTCTTCTAAAAGGAAAGTGATGTGCATATCCTCTTCCCTACAACAGTAATTGGATCTGTAATTGTTCTCCTACTTGATGTTTCATCTCTCCATCTTTGTGTGTTGGTGTGTAGCTCTGACTTGGATAGCCCAGGCAAGCCTGATCTCATCAGATTTTGAAAACAAAGCAGGGTTGACCCTGGGTAGTATTTGGATGGGAGAGGTCATGATGCAGAGATAGGCAAAGGCAAGCCACCTTTGAACATCTCTTGCCCAGCTGCCAGACAATCTTAGGATCTCCTGACTGTACTACACACATGTCATATGATACATGAGTAAAAGTAGGTGAGTATGTCCAAGTGAGAGTAACTAAGAATATGGTATTGCTATACTGGACTTGAAAACTCTGCAGTGTAATACTTGGACAGTATTTGTAGCCATGCTGTGGCTACAGATTTCGGTTCAGGATGTTCTTTGTTAGGTCATAAAACCTGAACTTTTGCTAGTCAGCTGATAAAAATGAGAGGGGGTGTTGCAATTCTCTCTACTAGGTAGGGTGCCACTCTACACTGTTGCTGAATTGTTGATCTGTTTTTCTCTCCTGTTCAGGTATGGCCTCACAGCTGCAGGTGTTCTCCCCTCCATCAGTATCTTCGAGTGCCTTCTGCAGTGCCAAGAAACTGAAAGTGGAGCCCTCTAGCTGGGATGTTTCAGGACCGAGCAACAGTGACGAGTATTACAGTCACAACAAAAATCTCCCAGGTGCTCAAGGGCCAGCAAGCTCCTCTCATCAGGTAGCAAACTTCAGCATCCCTGCTTATGACCAGAGCCTCCTTCTCCCTGCTCCTTCGGTTGAGCACATTGTGGTCACAGCAGCAGACAGCACAGGCAGCGGTGGAACAACATCTTTCCAGAACAGCCAGGCCCTAACACACAGGGGCAACATTTCTTTGCTGGAACCATATCAAAAATGTGGATTAAAAAGGAAAAGTGAGGAGGTGGATAGCAACGGTAGTGTGCAAATCATTGAGGAACATCCACCTCTCATGCTGCAAAACAGACCTGCGGTGGGTGCTGCGGCCACGACCACCACTGTGACAACTAAAAGCAGCAGTTCCAGTGGTGAGGGAGATTACCAGCTGGTCCAGCATGAAATCCTTTGCTCCATGACAAACAGCTATGAAGTTTTGGAGTTCTTGGGCCGAGGGACCTTTGGACAAGTGGCAAAATGCTGGAAGCGCAGCACTAAGGAGATTGTTGCTATCAAAATCCTGAAAAACCATCCTTCCTATGCCAGGCAGGGACAGATTGAAGTTAGTATTCTCTCTCGACTTAGCAGTGAGAATGCTGATGAATATAACTTTGTCCGCTCATACGAGTGTTTTCAACATAAAAACCACACATGCCTGGTGTTTGAGATGCTGGAACAAAACTTGTATGACTTCTTAAAGCAGAACAAGTTTAGCCCTCTGCCTCTGAAATATATTCGGCCCATTTTGCAACAAGTGGCCACTGCCTTGATGAAGCTTAAGAGTCTAGGTCTGATACACGCTGACCTGAAGCCTGAAAACATCATGTTGGTTGATCCTGTACGCCAGCCATATAGGGTGAAGGTTATAGACTTTGGCTCTGCTAGTCATGTATCAAAAGCAGTGTGTTCCACTTATCTACAATCACGCTATTACAGGTAAGTATCACTTTCATATCTTCATACATAGCACTAGCATGTCATGCACCATGTGGACGTTCTTTTTTGTGAAGTCAGGTTTTAATTTTCCCCCCTTGTCTTTATTTTTGTTGGTAGTTCCAATATTTGAATTTTTTTGGAAACAAAACAAGGCAACTGAAATGGAATAGGAGTTCAGACATCTTATTGATGCAAACTTACTACAGGCTTCATGGTGAAATGTCCATAGTTCATATTTGAACATTATAGTAGCGTGTGGCATAGTGGTTAGATTAGGGTAGCTTTCTCAACTCTTATTGTTGAGAGACCCCTGAAACATTCTTAAAGCTTTGAAAAACCGCAGAAGTGGTGTGATCAATTGTTTATTACATGCATGCATACATACATAGAATATGGCTGGAAAGCATAGTTATGTAAATGCACACCTCTTCAAAGCCCATTTTTTGTGGGGGGGGCAGGTTGAAATGACCATTTATGGACATATCACCTGATAAATGTTTAGCAAATACAAAAAATATATAAAATTTGTTTTAACTCCCACCCATTCAGGGAACCCTTCCAGGACTGTCAAGAGTGAGATAATCCACCAGTGTATAAAAAGAGAGTATCCCATCAAAATCTTAGGCAAAGTCGGTTCTTCAAAATTAATTTAAAAAAAGGTCCCTAACACATTCAGTTTAAGCTAAACATGATCATACAGATGAAAAAGCAAGGAGGTGATTGGGTGCAATAGATGAGTCCAGAAGCAACAGTTCACCTGCAAGCTGGGTTTTGTGCAAGGAAGAACTAAAAACAAGAACAGAAGTGGTTTGTTTTGGCTCTCTTTAAAGCAAATTTTGTACCTTGGGGCTAGGGGCAGGGCACAGAAGCCTTAAGACAACGTCCAATAGATTATTTGAGCAGTATCAAGGAAACGGGGCTCATTAATAGGTGAACTGTATATGGTGTAGTTTAATTTATTTATTTTCTTCATTTAAACTCTGTCTTTCTCTCCAGTGGGGACCAAAAGCATTATACATTGTTTTCTTTGCCAAGCCCACAGCAGCTGTCAGGGTACACTGCTGCCAGGCTCGGAGCAGTAGTCAGCATCTGCTGCTAACCTGAAGTGGCATCCACTGTTTCTTAACTGGAGTGGCTCCTTGTGTTCCCTGTGCGGGTACATATAGAATGCAACTATATTTGAGGAAATTAACCCCTCCCTATATATTTTAATTTTATTTCAGATTTTTTTGCAAACCTGGGTCGTTCCCCAAGTTTGCAAAAAGTTATCTTTTTTGTTTGTTTGCCCTGATTCACAGATTTAGCTGTCTGCAGGTGGGGGCCATTGATGGCTAATAGTACATAGGTAAGAAGAGGTATTAATATTTATTATACTTGTACATATTAGGATATATCTAGCCTCCAAGAAATATTTAAGATTATTCCATACTAACAGAGCATATATGTGCAACACTTAAAAATATGCATATTTTTATTTTATTTTTATACTGCCCTTTCCAAGGGCTTAGGGTAGTTTACATCATGGCAAGAATATAATCATAAATACAATGCAGTTACATTTAAATTATTAAAATGTTTAAAGTTAGTTAAAACAGCTTGAGGCATCTGACTTCTTTAACCAAAATGATGTGTTCTTCTCTGTGCTGTCACAAAAGATCATGGATATGAAATGCATTAATAAACTGAGCATGAAGGGAAAATAGTTTATGGCTTGCTATTTAGTATTTGGCATGCTGCCCTTTTTAGAAACAGAATGGGAAATACTGCTGTTGCGATCTGTCAATCCAGCCAACTATCATGCCAGTGAAAGAAGTTTAATAATTGTGCTTGGTAGCAGATGATCAAAGAAAATATGCATACAGGTGGCGACTATACTCAGTCCTACTGCTACTTTTATATTTCTACCAGTGGGTGGACATTTTGCTAAACCCCTTTACATTAATTGTATCAATGCCCTAATTCTTTTCCCAAATGGATTCAGCTTCATAAAAGCTTCCCTGTTGTTAGTCATTGTATCATTCTACCATGAAAAGTCCAAATAGTGTCATTAATCGTAATATTTTGTTTCTAACCTGCCTTCTCCAAAGGCTCAGGAGGTGTAATAGCACTAGGTAAGATTGTTAAAGGAGAAATGACAGTGAGGAATAGAGTAGCTCAGGTTTCATTACCTTGTGAGTAAATTATTTCATATTAGCTCTATAAATCCTTGTACACTTAAGAATGTGTGTATCATCAGTCAAAATAAAGCAATAACTTTAGACTAATGAGCACATAGTTGAACAGAACAGAATGAACATTCATGGTATTGGAAATCCCCTTTTGTCCTACATTCAGCCTCAGATAGCTTTCTTCAGTTTGAATCAGTTTATTTTGCAGCAATAAGTATAATTCATGAAAAGAACCTCCATATGCAATCAGTAAATTATTAGTCATCCTGGTCTGTGACTGTATGAATAAATCTTTATTCAGCTTCACTTTGATGTATAAATAAAAGGGTAAGGGGCCAGGAGCACTCTGGTGAACTCGTGCCATTGTGCTCTTGGCTACCCCAGTCTGGTGGTGAGTGCAGTGGGGAGGGAGGGTTACCCTTCCCCCTTGGCCCGGGAAGCCCTCATGCTGCCTCATGAGGGCTTCCCGGCCCAATGGGAGGTGCAGTGGGGAGAGGGATGGCTTACTTTCCCCTTCTCTCACAGAGTGGCATGAGGGCTTCCCGGGCCAACAGGAGGCGCACAGGGATCTGCCCAGGCCACGGCTGCCCAGGGCGGGGGCAGGAGGAGGAGTAGAATCCCAGGCAGCACTTCTCCTTCCCACCTTGAGAACTCCTGCCGAGGCCTCCTTGGGGGGGGGGAGAGTGGAGTCCCCACCCGCGCTTCCTCCTCCCACCCTGAAAACACCAGTCGAGGCTGGCCTGCCCGGGGCAGGGGGGGAGGGGTCCTAGTGTATTTTACAATGCAACAGGCTTTGCAGCTAGTACATAATAATCCTTGTTGTAGCTAGCATATGGCAAGTGTCTGGGCTGTCACTAGAGGCTACATGCCAGTATTATGATACAATAATATGATGGAAAAAGCATTAGTCAATGTCATATCCGACACCAAGGCTATACTGGAAAATAAGTTAATAAAGGGTAGGTAGGCTTGTGTAGGTTTATTTGGACACACCTTTTTGATAGAAGAGCTAACAATTTTTGCATACAACTCTTGCTACTGTTACAGATTTAATTAGTCCTTTTAATTCCAGTTTTCCCCATTATACTGCTTCCTGAAGGAAATAGGATTCTTTTTGAAACAACAAAACTCTTCATGGACCCACATTGGACAGAAATTTTTCTGTGTATTCTAAAAAAAACAGAGATCCAGAGATGCGAATGCAGGACAGAAAACTTAAGTGCAGGAGGAGTATTGGTTTTTGGCCCTCTGGTTCCTATAACTGAGCAAGCAGGCTACTTTTTAGGCAGTATTGCTGCTTGCCTCAATAGCTGTGGGAACTATTGTGCTCAAAGGAGTTTATTTAAAACATTTCTGTGCTGCCTCAAATAACAACATGAACCTGAGGCTGGCATTCAGCTGCAACATACCCACGTGTGACCACATATTCCAACCCGCATTCTTTTTTGATGGGATCACTACTAATGATTATAAATCATTTATTGTTTGAGTGGCTGTTTTCTGTTCTGGCCATTTTTAGAACCCTATACGCTAGACTCCTTATTGCCATAAAGATTTTACTGCCTGAAGGCAGTAAAATCCTTTGAGTGAGTCCCATGGAGTTAAACTGGGCTATGACAAATTTTGTAATATATGAATAAATATAATAGTCACCTTGGTTGTCATTACCACAACAGAAAGCAAAGTCTTGCCTAACTTCTCCCAAATTACTTTTAATTCCATTATTGCCTTAAAAGTTCCCTTTAATTGCATACTGGAAACAGTATAGAAAGCACCTAGTTAAAAATGAATTCATCCATCACCACTGAATGATGAAAATGTAACTTTACATAATTACAAGAACTTCATGCATGATTATTTTTTATTGCATGCAACATAGTGTTCTGATGTGAAAAGACGGATAAATTTTGAATCTAACTTTTTTGCCCCATCTTAGCCAGTTCCCCTCTTTATTAAATTCCTGGTTCCGTATAGTTTTTGTCCATGTAGGTCCCATTATCCCAAACACAACACTTTTGGCTGTCTTCCTTTTTTCAACAGTAAAAAGTCTGGTTTGTTACTTTGCTGAGAGGTGCTGTTATATTATTACAACAGAATTCTAGGTGCTATGATGACTTGACATTTAGAATTTGTTGAGCTGTGCTCTAAGCAGTTTTTACTGAACTTGGTATGATTTACTTAGTGTTAGGACTGAACTTTTAAGGGAACATACCTAAGCAAGTCTACTCAGAAGTCAGTTCTGTTTTATTCAAGTACGCCCAGGATAGTTGGATTAGGTTTGCACTCTAACAAAGCATTCCTAATTGCACCATCCAAATCCATTGAAGTCCATGATTTTAGAAATATGTAACTCTTTTCAGGGTTGCAGTTTTAATAATTTCTATTAATTTTGGATAGAAACAGTTCCCACTAAACTCTGTGGTATATAAGCAATTGCCAGGGCAATTTAAGGCTGCAAAGTAGCTCTCAATTTCTTGTAAACATGATTAGTATTAGACTACATGTGTTACCTAGCTGATCTGCTTAAATTATAGGAACAGTGTGCATTGCTTAAGATAAAGAGGTACTTTGAAATAATGCTACAGCAGTAAAATGGAACTTCTAAAACTTTATGTATTTTTCTTAGGTAAAATGCCAGTTTATTATAGAAAACTCTTTAAGTAGTAAATACGTAATGAAGCCTATAATTTGCACTTGACACTGACATTTTTGAAAGTCTGACCTAATTGTCTAATTTATGGCCATGATACTTGCTGAACAATAAACAGATGAAATGTTTCATCCTTTCTGTTTTGTAGAGCCCCTGAAATCATTTTGGGCTTACCGTTTTGTGAAGCTATTGATATGTGGTCATTGGGCTGTGTGATTGCTGAGCTGTTTCTTGGTTGGCCTCTGTATCCGGGAGCTTCAGAATATGACCAGGTATGTGTGTGCTGATGTTTCTGCATTTTTGTTTAAACCTTAATGCATATAACATGATTCAAGTTTAAAGCCAAATTATAGTTTTGTGCTCTGTTAACAGGTGCTGTCTTCTGCTTTAGTATATGCAAGAGTTTGTTGTTACATCAAAACCACAGATTGTGGTTTGCAGTCCTGAGCATGTGTCACAGTTTGCCATTTCATATGTAATAACAAATTGTAATCTGCACCAAATTAGCAGTCACAGCTTGATTGTTCGTGGGGAGGGAGAAAGAGAGCAAGCACATAACTTGTTTACACAGTGCCAGACCATTGTTTGGTGCAATATCCCAATAAGTTTGATGCACGTGAAAGCAATAGTATATAGATTTTTCTGGACTCCATAATTGCTTTGGCTACCCTTAATGTAGCAGGGCAGCCAAATCATTAAAACATAACAATGGTGGTATACTTTAAGTGACTATCAATGAGTATTGGGATTAGAATTAGTGATGTTTGATTATCAATGTAGCCTGTCTTAGGTAGATCCCACCATACTTGAGGATTTGTGACATTGACATGTCATGGAAGGCCTGTAGTCAGGATACATCCCTAACCTGCTTGCAAATCAGAAATCGGCCCCTAAATCTGGTTGAAGTTGTAATTATCAGCAGCCTTTTTTCACAGAGAACAGTTTATTTCATTAGATGTATGAAATTACAGTTTTAGTATTACATGAAGTAGCTTCGAGAGGAAGGCTCTATGGGCATTTTCACATACTTTTTGAGCCTTCCTTCTGAAACATCTCTGAAAGCTGTTGTTTGAGGGGTGTGAAAATAGTCACAAGAATATTCTGGTTCAGGTCTAATTGGTATAACACATTCAGTGGGCTGGGAATTTGACATGTAAATAGAGAATTTATGTGCTTGCAATTGAGATATATTTGGAACTGTCATCGCTGCAAAAATATATTTAAGAACAAAATGAATAGATTCGTAAAGCAGAGGAGTTTCTTTGCTGAAATATATTAGGTGAATATTTTAATTTAAAAAGCTCTTGCCTTCTACATACTTCATATAACTGTCAAAGGTTGTTGACCTCATCAAAGACATCTTTTTTTCTATTGCAGATTCGTTATATTTCACAAACTCAAGGCCTTCCAGCAGAGTATCTTCTGAGTGCAGGAACGAAAACAAGCAGGTTTTTTAACAGAGATCCGAACTTGGGATACCCACTGTGGAGACTGAAGGTTTCTCTTTTTATGTGGAACTTTGTTGCTTGACATTAGCACTTTCAGCTCACTCAAGAAAAATTCCCCATTGTAGCAAGTTTTAAATCATGAGGTGAAACTTACAAAGTTTTTTTTGTAAACAGGTCTTGAATGCCATTTGGATGATGATAGTTCTTTTGCTTTTCATTAGAACTAGTAAATGTAACTACCTGTCTGCAGTAACTGAGTGTTATAGCCAATTCAGAGTATTTCCTTATGAAGGACATATATTCTGAACAATCAAAGATGAAAGGCTTGAAGGATTTTGGCAGAAAAAACTTTCCTTTGCACAGAAGCAATGTTGTTCACCCCTTCCCCCCCATCCAAAAAACAACAACCCTATTTAAGAGATCCCTTTTGGGAGCACTTTTGTTTGGTATTTACAACCCTACTTAAAGTTTGAAAGGATTTTTTTAAAGTCACCAGAAAAAAAATGAAGAGTAATTTTTAAAATAAGAATCAAGGCCTTTAAAACTAAGTTTGTGAAAGATACAAGGAGCTAATCTTTGCAGCTGGTTATAAAACCAGACTTCAGTTGCTAAATGACTTCCATCTTCTGCCAACTCAGAAACCCTTTGAGGCTTGCCTTAGTGCTGCTTTGTGAAATACTTGATTCCTTTCTCAAGTTGGTTAGTATTCTGTCATTGGGAACATACATTTGCCATTGAGTCATTTTCCCAAGCATAGGTAGTAAGGTCAAGATGATGGCCTATCATTTCTGTTTCATAGAGTATCCCACTTGTAAATGACTGATTGCTTGCTGTCCTGTATTGTTATTGCAGTAAAATGTTAAAACTGTATTTCAACTACTTGTAATTTGTATTTTATTTGATAGACTCCAGAAGAACATGAGTTGGAGACAGGAATAAAATCAAAGGAGGCTCGGAAATATATTTTCAACTGTTTGGATGATATGGCGCAGGTGAGAATAGATAATGTGTGTGTGTGTATGTGTGTGGGCGTGCATGGGTACAAATATATTGGTGGTCTCTGGCCCTTGTGAAGTTCACCTGGCCTCGACCAGGGCCCCTGCCTGATGGAATGAACTCCTGGGAGAACTGAGGGCACTGACAGAACTTCTGTTGAGATACATCTTTTGGGGTTGATATGGCATTTGCTGTCAGCTGATATGGGGGATTGGGGTGGGGTGGTTAGGTAGGGTGGAAGGTTTTTTTTTAAATGCTTTATTGTATCTTTTGAAAGGCCAATGGACTGTGAGTGGTGGCATAAAGGTGATATAAAATAAATAAAAATACGAATTTTTTGAAGTAACATCATTCAGAGCAAAAGTATGTTTTATCCACTTTACATAGGAACTCACTCTGTAACAATGAAAGCTACAGTGTAATGGGGAATTGTGTTCAGTAGTCTTCTCTTAAACATGCCTCTTAAATATTTGATTCCAACATTAATATATTAGAAAAATTGAGGAGAAGGAATCGGGTACTGAAAGCAAAATTGAATTAAAATGTTATTTATTGTGGATGTAATGGTTTACACAACTATGAACACTTAAGTGTCCTTCTTCCCCCAAGGTGAATATGTCTACAGACTTGGAAGGAACAGACATGTTGGCAGAGAAGGCTGATCGAAGAGAATATATTGATTTGCTAAAGAAAATGTTGACGATTGATGCAGATAAGAGAATTACTCCGCTGAAGACATTGAACCATCAGTTTGTAACCATGAATCATCTACTGGATTTCCCACACAGCAATCAGTGAGTCTGCATGAAACAGTATTCATTAAGTTTTATAACCTGCCCAATCCTAAAACTGCAGGACCTCATATAAAATTATATTAGAAAAATAAAAACAATTAGAAGGGGGAAAATGTATAATTTTGAGTAATTCCTTTTAGTTCTAACCTTCTAGCAAGCCATTCTTATGTACTTTTGGGACTTGCTAAAAGCACGTGGTTGAGGTCAGAAAATGTAGGATTCATTGGTTTTCAGTGCTGCTTGAATCTGAGAGTTGTGATGGTAGGAAGTGGATGCACATGGTTTTGTGATGAAGAAAGGATGTTGCACAGGGGCACAAGTGAAGATTAAATGTTTGATTAGTTCCACAGCCACATACATATAATTTTCTGCAAACATACCAAATAGATTGACATGAGCCTCCGGGGAGGGCGGTATAGAAGTATGATGATAAATAAATGTCTGGCTAATGTTTCTTTTAATATTTACTCTTGTAGTGTGAAATCATGCTTTCAGAACATGGAGATTTGCAAGCGAAGAGTTAATATGTACGACACAGTTAATCAGATCAAGAGCCCTTTCACAACACATGTGGCACCAAATACAAGCACAAATCTCACAATGAGTTTCAACAACCAGCTTAATACTGTGCATCATCAGGTAACTAGTTCTTTTGTCTCTTTTTGAATGACTGAAAACTTGTAGGAGATTCCCAGGAGTGATTCTTTGTAGTAACATAGATCTTGTTTCACTGGCTGTATGCACTTGATCTGAAATCCATATAATATTTAATAGACAGCTGCATTACCTGCTTGTAAACTTTCAGAAGCAGTTCCAAGTGTCTTGACTTTTAAAGCTTATTAAGGTTTTGAGATTTCTCACACTGTATGGCCTGCTCTCATGTCTCTGCCCATTAAAAGTGAGGACTCAAAAGGACTTGCATGGGTACCCCCCAACCGCTATTTCCTCTTCTCCTTTTGACCCACCAGCCAAATCTGTTTTTCTGGCCCCATCTTCAGCTTACCTTCATTCCCTTCCCCTGGCAGGCTTTATTGGAGAAAACTATGACCCAATTGATTGATGCCAGCCACTGGCTGAATCCAGTTGCATGGTCAGGAACCTTCAAGGGCTTGCAGAGGACACCTCCCTTTCTCCTTTATCTTCTTCCCACACTATTTATTATTTTCCTCCTATGTACCCCCATATCCTCAATATTCCATGCTTCTTTCTCTCCTGCCTGCCTACCAATCAACCTACCTTTTTCTGCACCCCAAATTCAGTTATTTTTATTATACATTTAATTTATACTGTGTGTTCACAGTGGGAACTCAAAAAGCAGTTTACCTCATTCTCTTCACCTCCATTTTATCTTCCCAAGTACCCTATAAGGTAGATTAGCCTAAGAATGTGTCACCAGCCCAAGGAGCTCTTTGTGCACATCCGAGTCAGGTGCTCCTTCATTTTCTGCTTACGAGGCTAGTGCTGTGATAGCCGTTTTCTGGTAGGTGCTGCAGAAAGGGAAGAATGCCTGGAACAGGTGCCAAAAAGCAGAGTAGACTAAGGGTGGTGGTGGTAGGAAATGTAGGTTATCCTTCCAGGAGAGGAAACAATGAGTTGGGTGAGTTCAAGATCGTATGCCTGGCCCAATCATCGTTCTTCACTGCTGTGGTAATCGTTTGAAAGTTTCACAAAGCCTGTCTTACCAGTGGAAAGTGCCTTGTAGGCTGGCAGGTAGCTCAGAGATTTTCACACAACACTGGGTGTTCAGGCATTTTTTTCAGCTATATTTTAAGGATTCAATTTTCCTGTGATATAGCATCAACCTACCTTTGATATAATGAACCCTGGAATCTAAAGCAGGCACATCATGATGGGCTAGTGACCTATTTCTGGAGGTATTATCATGTGCCTATAAAGAATGTTGGGTGGGAATGTTTTGATCCAGCAACCTGTTTCTGACGTTCTGCTGCAAGAATGCCTTGTAAGATAATTTTAAATACCCTGGAGTGGATACAAAGATTCTAAGCACAAAATGGGTTAGTTTCAGTTTTGTCACTTCCCACTTCCTCCCACAACCTCCTGTGCCACTTAGGTGTAAATGGGTAGTCAGCTTTTTGAACCATGTTGGCTTGTAAAAGATATTAGGTTATTGAAAGTGGTTCCTTTATTATAGGCTCGTTTGAAGCTTTTCCGAACTAAATAGTGTATTGGTTTTGTTACTTTAGAAATGTTTGACACAGGTATTCGACAAAAACCTTGGTAGACCTAATACTTGTAGTATTCTAACATTGTATATTCTTGATTTTTCAGGCTAGTGTTTTGGCTTCCAATTCTGCTGCTGCTGCTGCTACTCTGTCTCTTGCAAATTCAGATGTTTCTCTGCTCAATTATCAATCTGCTCTGTATCCATCAACTGCTGCACCAGTTGCTGGTGTGGCACAACAAAGTGTTTCCTTACAGCCTGGAACCACACAGATCTGCACTCAAACAGACCCATTCCAACAAACGTTCATTGTGTGTCCACCCGCCTTTCAGAGTAAGTCTAATGGAAGTCTTTCATGCTATTTGCACAAAGAAAATATAGTGGTTATAGGATGTTGTGGCATGTGCTGCTAAGATGTAATGTACTGTATTTGCTAGCGTATAAGACTACTTTCCCCCCTGAAAAACATGCCTCCAAGTGGGGGGGGGGGGTCGTCCTATATGCCGGGTGCACTTCAGTTGGGATAGACATAGCTTCCCATAGTGGCCCATAGTACTGTAATGTAATGTAACAAACTCTATATTTTGAGTGGAAATGTTGGGGGGTCGTCTTATACTCCCAGTCGTCTTATACGCCGGCAAATACGGTAGTTTTTGAAAAGACAGCAATAAAACTCAGCATGGAGGAGAATTTTACGTATGCCAGTTGAATATTAAAACCATTCTGTATATGTTTTGAAATAGATGGAACAGGTAAGAATACGATGAGAAGGCATTTCAGTTAAATGGGCAACTGAGCATCCATTTGGGTCATTTCGGGATCTGTTAAATATATCCATATACTTCAGGATGTTTTGGGAAGTTGACATGGATAAAGCTAGGTCTGTTGTGTCAGACTGAGTATAGTTCCAGGCAATCCAGGAATTGTGCTGCTGCCGGTACTAGTAGAACACTGTGATGAAGTAGCTTCTGTTGCTTAATGTTTCTTTTGTGGGCATTAAAAAGAATCTGTTCTTGTTGATGCAATCTCCATTGCTATCTCCATTCAAGCGAGTTTATGATGGGTTCCTAGCACAGCCTTCATACATCCTATATGCAAGTGAATAATTCAGACTCAGTGCTCTGTAGATGACAAGAAATAAAATGTATACATTCCCCAGGGGCTTTTACTAGTAGCAATTGCAGTTTTCCATTGGAATTTTGATGCTCCAAAATCTATTTCCATATTTATGACTCCTTATTCTACACCACCCCAAAATACAGCCCAGCCTTGATACTCATAGACATATTTCAGAAAATCAGGAAAATATTGGTGAAAAATTTGCCAGTATGCAATTGTGTAGTAGTTAGATGGCTAAATGAATTTGTTACCAACTAGATAGTTGTTGCAAAAATTGGGAAATAGTCATCAGGGGAAAAACATAAGATTCAACCTCCATTTTCCCCCAGGCCTTCACATCTACACATGTACAGGCAGATAAAATTGAGCATCACTGAAATTAACATGGTTGGATACACTAGGTAGCTAATATCTCTAGTAGCCACATGTGCCCCCCCTGGTATCTAATTCCATGGATTGTGGCTACATAGTATAGTAAGAAAACACATAGCACAAATTTGGGCACCCCAGGATTGCAGAAAAATGGAGGTTGTAACCCTACCCCCCCAAAAAAACCCCTTAAAAGTGTTGTATGTGCATGTGCAGAAAATGTAAAACCTGCATCCACTTTTAACAGCTGTAATTAGGAGCCTTGCTGGGCTCTCAGGGACAGCAGCGTTGGGAGTGATTGGAGGGTGGGGAGTTGCAGCAGACCTGGTTATGGAACAGCTTTTCTCAACCTTTTTACTATTGAGAACCCCTGAAACATTCTCCAGACTTCGAGAAACCCCAGAATTAGTGCAATCGTGCAGAATATAATTTGAAAACATATCTGTGTACGCACTCACCCGGGGCCTCTCCCTTTCCCGCTCCCTTCAAGCTGACCATTGGCCATTTTGGGTTGGTTGACATGACCATATATGGTCATGAAGGTAAAGGTGTATCCCCTGTGCAAGCACCAAGTCTGACCCTTGGGGTGACACCCTCCAGCGTTTTCTTGGCAGACTCAATACAGGGTGGTTTGCCATTCCCTTCCCCAGTCATTACCGTTTACCCCCCAGCACTCATTTTACCAACCTCGGAAGGATGGAAGGCTGAGTCAACCTTGAGCTGGCTGCTGGGATTGAACTCCCAGCCTCATGGTCAGAGCTTCAGACAGCATGTCGGCTGCCTTACCACCCTGCACCACAAGAGGCTTATATACATGGTCATAAATGTTTTAAAAATTTTAAAAATATGTAAAAATATTAACTCCCATGATTTTGGGAAATACCTCCAGGCTGTTAAAAAACCTCAGGGTTTCATGTAAACTTGGTTGAGAAAGCCTGCTATAGAGTGTGAGAGGCTTGTTGGGCCTGGGGTCAAAGGCATTGATGGTGATGGGAGGGAAGTGTCAGCAGACTACAGAGGCTGGGAGCCTTGTTGGGCCCAGGGGAGCCTTACATTAGATGTCCCAGAAGCAGTGGAGGCAATAGGGGGGGAATCTGCAGTTGGCCTGGATACAGAAGCTGGAAACCTTACCAAGCCTGAGAGCAAAACAAGCAATGTTGGAGGGAGTCTCAGCAGGCCCAACTACAGAGGCTTGGGAGTGGCAGTGGTGGGGAGCCACAGTGGGCCTGGCTACAGAGGCTTTGAGCCTTTTCTGGCCTAGTGGCAGCAGGGGGGTGAGGAGAATGGTAAGCAGAGGAAGGGATCTCCAGATAGTATGGCGGGCGGGTCCCCACTTGTATTTTATGTTTTCTCAAGACCAAAATCAGTTCACTGCTCTGATTATAGTGGGTGGAATTAATTATTCAGTGCATTAGCATTTGCAGACTTCCTGCTTCTTCTTCCTGTTTCAAATCTTGGGAATTGGACTTTGAAAAAATGTTGGAGTAGTTAAAGAAATCAGTTAACTGAGGCCTGTCTTTTGTTTGAAACAGCTGGTCTTCAGGCTACAACAAAGCATTCTGGATTCCCTGTCAGGATGGACAATGCTGTTCCAATTGTGCCGCAGGCACCAGCAGCTCAGCCTCTGCAGATCCAGTCAGGAGTTCTCACACAGGTAAAAGTGAGTCTTTAAATGATACGATTGGTTTATTCTGGATCCAGATGTGAATCAGAAGAAATTAGTTCTCCTGTATTTACTAGTAGAATCCTGCTGAGTAACTCTGAAGAGGAAAAAAAAACCAGCAAAAGGTTGGCAGTCTGTCTCTTTATTTAGAGCGCCTCTCTTTGACTATTTAGACCTGCAACTTTGACACTCACAATGTTTCCTAGTCCTAAAACCTAGGCAGTTTTCATTCACAAGATGCTATTATTAGTACAAATCTACCACTGTGGTAGAATATCTTTATTATGGATATTCTGTTTAACAGTGTCAGAAAGCAATGAAAAAAATTATATTCTCTTGTTTAGTTAATTTCCTCTGTCAAATACCCCCACTCACAACAGGAAAAAAATTGCTAATTTCTTTTTGTGAAATTGATAAAAAGGTTACTTATATTTCAATGTTTATTGATACTTTAAATCAATTTTATATTTTACTCGAAAGCAAAGGGCTGTTTTCTTCCAGAACTGCTTATTTTTTCTCAATTATTCATTTTTGGAGATGCTTGTTCTAGAATAGAACAGCCTGGAATCCTAATCATTTCACAGATTACTTACTAACATAAATTCATGGTCTTTGCCATGGGACTTGTATTATATCACTGCGAACACTGTTCAAGTCAGGCATGATTCATTTAAAGATGGTTTGTGGGTTGTCCCTTCTTTATTGTGGAAAGTGTTTGGAAGCTCTTCAACTATACTACGCAGATCTCTTTCCGTATTCTATATTGGTACAACTGACAAATGTTCCTATTTCCTGGCAAATGCAAAGTTTAAAAATAAGTTACGGTGGTATATGATGACAATGATAATTGAATATCCTGTATTTTCAAAGAAATGTTTAAAAGCCACAGGGATGGCAATGATTGTTGGGTTTATGTTAAAATAAAACTCTGGTTTAAAAATCAGACACTCCCATCTTGGTAGAAGAGCATACATTGGTTTAAGGAGCTGGCCTGTGTTTCCAGGCTTCCCTTGCACTTGTTTAGACACATATATTCATGATTACAATTTGACCCAAAAGCACTAAACATGAGAAGGTTGTTGATATACAGGATTGCTTAGTATCTCTTGTATTTTGGTGATATTAAGAGCATATAGATTTCTGTGCATACCAATGAATTCTGCAAGCCATTCAAAAGCTCCACTAGTCTGTCCTTGGGGAGAAAGGCTTTCTGGCCCTGTTGCCTCCGTACATTTGTTTCACTCACTGCCTAATCTACATTTCAGGGAAGCTGTACACCACTAATGGTAGCAACTCTTCATCCTCAAGTAGCCACCATCACGCCGCAGTATGCGGTGCCCTTTACTCTGAACTGCGCAGCCGGCCGGCCAGCGCTAGTAGAACAGACGGCTGCAGTACTGGTAATTGCCTCCCTTGATTGTGTTCACTAACGGAGTTTTTGTTTTAACTTAGACTTGCAGAGGGCATGGAAGCATGTGCCATCTTGTGGCTGTGTTCTTGCTACATCTTAATGTCTTGTTGTTTTTCCTCCCCAACATTGCTGAAGCACTGTCTGACTCTGATGTTTAGTGTTGCTCTGTAAAGAATCCAGATCCATTGACTGTTGTTCTTTACTAGCCTAGTATGCTGATAATGCTCTTCTCCTAATCCGAGAAGAGTGGTAATTGTATTTCTTCTTTGCTTTACTCTCCTACCTTTTTGTGTTTATTGATTGAAAACAAAGGGGATGACCATTAGGTTGACTCGTCTCAGGTACTTGGGCTGCCTGAACTTGACAGGTTTAGCTGCTATTATTTTTTTTAGCTCTTTCGCATGTAGAAATGTTTCAGCCACTGAAAACCTCTAATACCAGCAAATGCTTGATTAATTTATGGCTTTTACAATCCAGTTTTCTTAACCTCCATTGAATAATGATGATCCTAATTCTCCCTGGCCTTTCATTAACTCTGACCAGTCATTGGCAGTGTGCATCATCCTCAGAGAGATGTTGCTCCCCACCAATGCTTTTACACCCTTTTGCATTTCTTGGTTGAGATTAAAGGTGAGCTCTTACCTGCTAAATATTTCTCAGGCTGGTTTCTTCTTAAACCCGGTGGGGATATTAAAAGAAGTGCAGTGTACTTTTTCAAAAAACAAATTCCTTCCTGTTCTGGATTTGTTTGGTTCCTGCATTGGAATTTACATTGTAGGTGCCACAAAACAGTCAATCGGAAACTCCAGAATCAGATCAGTGAAACTAAGTGCACTTGAAATCCTGGTGTCCTCACGTGTCTTGCAAAGCACACTTCATTTGTTACATACATCATTGTCTTTTGTGGCTTTAAAGTGATGATTCATGAGCATTGTTCTCTTCAGCAGAGATAAACTCTGGGGCACTACTGGCTCTAGTCAAAATGAGTATCAGTGGAATTGGCACTTGTGCCCAGTGCAAGAAGGCAGGCAGCAGAGGAACATTATGGATCTGTATGCTTAGGACCATTAATGATCCACACACCTCCCTTCTGCCTCCTCCCATGTTTAGTCTGACCTGTTTAAGGTTGAAATACAATTCCTGAAATACCCATCTTGCATATAATGGCTCCTAAAAGGCTGTTCTGTGATTGGTTACTTTCAGAATGCCGATCTGGCTTTCTCACCTGCCAAGCTACTCTGATTAGTCCCTTTTTGAGCACTGCTAGGGAGAGGGCTGTATATGCGCTGCACTAAAAAAAAGAAAGAAAATTAATTGCAGAGAATACTTGATTTCAGAGACATTAGTACATATTATGCCTGTTAAGCAAATTGCATATATTTGCTTGCACTGCATAATTGTGTTCATGGAAGGCGGAGGAGAGCTCTGCAAGGCACTGAAGCCCCAGCCCCTCACTGTTAGAATCCTTTTTTGCTCTCTCTCTTCCCTGCCCTAATCTTCTGAGAGTCTGCCGGGTAGTTGCCTGCTTCACCCCTATCTTGCATCCTCAAGGTCTAGAAATTTGCTTCTTAAAAAATGAAAACTATGACTCTTGGAATGCTGAATTCTGCACCCAGTACTAATTTCTACATGATATGTGGTGTGATTATAAGAATACTGATACCACAGACTAAACCCCCCTAGCTATCTGGATCCTAATCTCTCTGTGAATTTGACTTCTAATAGATTTTTGCCTGAAGTGCTCACCTTTAGTGCTTTCAACTCTTCTCCCTTTTGCCGCTTCATCTAAGTTTGCATTAGCCATTTGCTAAGCTTTGCATATTTTTGTCCCTCCTCTGTCAAAACAGTTCGTCGCTTGGAAGGCCCGATTTCTGCCTCCTGTTGGGACATTAGATCTCGCACTGTATTAAACTCTCTGCTTTGTCTTGTGCAGGTGTTGGCTTTTGGAAAGAGGCATGGTGTGACTCTTAACATAATTCTCTTTTTTTATTATTCCGCTTGTGTTGGCAGAGGGGTTAGCAGTTCTCTGCTTGAAGGCTTCTTGTTTGGAACCAGTATTTGTAATAAGTGGATCTGTTACTTGCAGAAATCTGTCATTTAAAACAATATTTGTTTGTTGATTTGCAGTCTGAACTGTGTGACTGTATATCATTTATTTTAGAAATATTTTACTGCAGAACTTACTGTCATTTGCTTGGGAAAACAGTATCATACCTCTCCAGAGACCCACTCATGTTGGCTCGCAAGTAAAAACTACCATAAATAATTTCTGTAGACAACATAAATTATTTCAAAAATAAGACGAGCAGAAAAAAATAACACAACAGCCATTGAACAGTCTAAATAAAAATCCATAAAACAGTCCTCAGGCTAGAAGCAGACCATAAAATAGTTTGGTGCCTAAGAGGTAGTAAGATAGGCACCGGGCAAGCCTCAAGGGGCAGGGCATTCCAGAGGCAAGGTGCAACTGCTTGAAAAACCCACATTCTAGTTGCCACCCACATCACCTCTGCAGGCAGGGTTACAAACAGCAGGATTTGGGAGGCAGATCTTAACTGGTGGGCTAGAAAGTATGGAAGAAGTTGGTCCTTAAGGATCCTGCTCTAAGCCATTTAGGGCTTTGGGGGGGGGATTAGTTTGAATTGTGCCTGGCAACACAGGAAAGTTTAAATATGAATGAGAGAAGTGTTGTTAAATCAGTGACAGAGACTATCTCTGGGTTGCTAGTGGTGAGTAATAATTTAATCATTTATATTTATTCTTTTATTTGTTCCCCGCCTCTCATGGCATGCTGGCTATGGTTATCTGAATGAAAATCCTTTACTATATTCCACCATGGAAGTTCTAATTAATAAAGTTTCATTCATAATCTGGAGGCTTCACACTAATCCATGTGTGTGTGGAAGATTTACATTTACTGGCTCACAATCCTAGCAGTTTGATAATTAAAGTAACTGAATTCCTGTTTCCAGTTCCCTAAAGATATCTGCCCAGACCATTTCAGGGGAGGTGGATGGGTTTCCTTGCCAAACGTAGGAATCATACATGTACTGTCCTGATTTCAGAAGTAACTTTGGCATGAATCGGTTTCAACTTTTTGAATTTTGAAGAGGAATAGGACAGGATGATTCTAAAACCCCTGTTAGAAACACGCACAATGAAACTATTTGAACCAAGTAGGAAATTTTCTTCATGGATAATAGTGAGGCAGTGGAACAGACTGTGCCATTAATCCTCATAATACAAACAATATGACTGCATAGTGAATATCTTTTGGCAAGACTTTGGGCAGGCAATTCCCCTTTGGACAGGTGAAACAATTGTCATGCCATGCATCATTGATGTGATGTCAGCACACCAGCCAATGCTGTGGATTACCTGACATCAGAAGTCCTGACATCCTGTCTGGGTTTTCACCTGTATCAATGCACTGTGCAGTATCGTGATTGACACTCAACATACCCCCAAAGTTCCTGGCAAGCCTAGGTAGGATTCAAGTCTTGGTTGTAGGACAAATGTATGTTTTCCCTTCTGGACCATATCTTCTCTCGAGGTATCAACATGAAAATCAACTTCAATTTCTAATTTCTGATACTGATCAGATGAACAAGTTCTTTGGAGAGATGACCTCAGCTGCCAGTTATTTGATAAGTTTTCTGCAGTACAATATAAGCACCAGAAGTCCTTCACAGGCTTTCCTTGTGCTGTAAAAAGTGAACAGTGTGGCCGAGAGCACTTCCTTCTCTGCTTAATTTGTTCACTTCCCATTGTGAAATTGTTTGCGGAAGTGTCATGTGGCTTGTTCTGCAAGTTAGCAGTCTACTCATTTCTTATACTTTCAACAGTGAATCTCCCCTTATAGCTAAAACTAATCAGTGGATCTTTTTTTTCTCTGTTTGCTGTTTTGCAGCAGGCCTGGCCTGGAGGGACCCAACAGATCCTATTGCCATCTACCTGGCAACAGCTTCCGGGAGTTGCATTGCACAACTCTGTCCAGCCTACAGCTGTTATTCCAGAGACAATTGGAAGCAACCAGCAATTAGCTGACTGGAGGTAAGTCTTTTATGAAATTGGCATAGAGAACGTTAGGTGTTTTTAGTTTAAATTTTCAGGTCATGGTGTACTGGGATATTCAGGTAGATTAGTGGACCAAAGATAGACTGCCATAAACTGTCTGGGCATAGTGGAAAGTTACAAATACTTGAGATTCTGAAAAACTTGGCAGCAAGTGGTTTTCCAGCAGATTAGTGTTCTGGAATGGGAAGGCAGTGACTTGAATTGGGGTTAGTAATATTCCAGGGTGATCTGAGTATCTGTAGCTGACAAGGCTTTCTAGAGTTACAATAATTATGAAAACAGTGTTCAACATCTTACTTTCATGAGCAAATTAGGCACCAAGAAAGCCTTCTAAGCCGAAGGGTATAACTCTGCATAGGATAGTACGGTATGAGACTTTGCTGTCTGAGCTGTAATACCGTAATATTCAACTATCTACAAAGGTTGATGGTACAAAACTCTTTTCCCTTGAAAATCTTTCAAGTTTGCCTATCAGCAGTAATGTAAGACATTTTAGTTTGGGTGGAGGTTTGTGTCTGGGATCTCAGTAGACATAAGGTGCTGGGGTCTTTATTTGAGCATGAACGTATTAGGAACAATATCATGCTGGGACATTCAGATAGACTGGTGGATCAGACTCACTGCTGATATGGGGTAAATGATGTTTTTTCCACAATGTCTAAATTTAACACTATCAAATTATTCTTTTTTTTTTTAAAGGAATGCCCATTCACATGGAAATCAATACAGCACGATCATGCAGCAGCCATCTTTGCTGACCAACCATGTGACCCTGGCCACAACTCAGCCTCTGAATGTTGGAGTGGCTCATGTTGTGAGGCAGCAGCAAAGTAATGCTGCACCGGCAAAAAAGAACAAACAGGCAACCCACAGTGCCACAAAGTAAGAATTCTTTCAACTGACACCGAGATACTTCAGTCAGTAGCTCAAAGTAAATGGAAAATGCATTGAGACCCAGATTAGCCAGAACAGAGTGATTGCCTCAGATATGCATTTATTTTATGTACTTATCAATGATATAAGTACATATATTACAGTTATATTATTTTATGTGCTTAATATTAAATGTGCTTATCGATATATCGACTTTTTCTGCCCTCTTTTCCTTCTGGCTCACCAATTGCTAATACCTAGTGGCCATGAATTATTACCAGTGCTGGTGATAATTGACAAATGTGGTTTTTAATCCATTTAAAATGGTTTTAAATTGTTTGGGTAGTAACTGACTGACATGTAAACTGCCCTGAGACAATTTTACTGAGTGGGGTGGTATATCCATCATCCACCCACCTCATTAGTTTTTCTGTTGTCAGAACCTTTGGAATCAGATATAACTAAGCTGTTATAATGGATATTCCTTGAATGTGAAAAAGACTTTTAAAGTTTGATTTGAGATGCTTTTGCACCACATTTGTGCTGATTTGCTTATTACCTTGTTAGCAAGAGGCCATGGTTCAGTGATAGGGTATGCAGACGGTCCCACGTTCATTCCCTGGTATCTCCAGTTTTTCTAAAAAGATAAAGGTAAAGGTAAAGGTATCCCCTGTGCAAGCACCGAGTCATGTCTGACCCTTGGGGTGACGCCCTCTAGCGTTTTCATGGCAGACTCAATACGGGGTGGTTTGCCAGTGCCTTCCCCAGTCATGACCGTTTACCCCCCAGCAAGCTGGGTCCTCATTTTACCGACCTCGGAAGGATGGAAGGCTGAGTCAACCTTGAGCCGGCTGCTGGGATTGAACCCCCAGCCTCATGGGCAAAGCTTTCAGACGGCTGCCTTACCACTCTGCGCCACAAGAGGCTCATAAAAAAAGAGCTGGTATCTAAAAAGATACCAGCTCATAAATGATGTGAAAGACCTCAGCCTGGGATTCTGGAGAGCAGGTGTCAGCTTAAGTGGACCTTAGTGGGCTGATGGTCTGATTCAATATGAGGCGGCTTCAGGTGTTCATTCTTTAACTAGTCAGCTGTGTTAAACAAGCTGTGTTAAACAAGCACACCCAAAACAAGCTTGCTGATTCTTGTTTTGATTCTGCATCTCCCTCATGCCATTTGAGCCCATGAATATTTTCATGCCAGTTTCTGTTTACCCACTCAGTTTGCCCCTTAAAGGTGTACACATTTTTTCAACATTATTTGTGCATCACTAGATTGGCATTTAACATAGAAGCATTATACATACAAGCCCCTATAAATTATGTAAAATGATAAAAAAGAACCAAACAGATCACCAGTGCCATGGTACATAAACAAGAAATGCACAAGGGAGTAGCCATCCATCTCTCAGACCCTTCGGAACCTAAATGCTGTGATCCATTCTGTGCTAGATGGATTTATGCTAACTTTCAATGTACAATCAGAAGAAAAACCAGACTGTATCATGGTATGGTAACTTTCATTGTGTTTTCCTATAGGCCTACATCTACCCTGGAGCCAGTTCCAACGCAAGTCTACTCGCTTATAGGGAACAGTCCTCTGCGTGCCGCATCTTCTTCCTCCAATGCTCTCCTTCCAGGGCAGGAGCAGCACCAGCCCATTGTTATTCCAGACACCCCAAGTCCCCCGGTCAGTGTAATCACCATCCGCAGTGACACTGATGAAGAAGAAGACAATAAATACAAGCCTGGAAGGTAGCTTCATTAGTGTGATTTTAAAGAGATTTCTAGTGAGGGGAAGAGTGTGGGTGCATTACGCAGAGTTCTTGATGCTTAGAGATAGGGCATATCCTTGGAGTAACTAACTAGAGACATGATGAATTTTTCATTTTGAGACCCTAGGGTGAGATGGAACTTCTTGTTTACAGTTCTAGAAATTCTGATTATCTGACATATTAGTTATGGACTACCATACAACTTTGTTCCGCCAACCATAGTACGTATGAATCACGCCTTACAGTTTATGACCCATGTTATTAGTAACTTCAGTAAGTGGGTATTGAAATTGTACTTTTTATTAAATTGAGTCCCATCTGATGTTCAGAGTAACATTGGAAACATTTTAAAAACTGAGTGATGCAAACGTCAGCCTTCAGACACTTTTGTCATTACATAGGAAGATGGACTGTTATCATGGTTCCAGTAATAAATAGAAACTTAAGCATAGAATAAAGTAGAAAAACTTAATGTCAAGCTTTTTATGAATCCATTAGATAGTGTTAAGAGCCAGCATGCTGAAGTAGAGAGGATGCTGCTTTTCTAGTGGTGTACCTGGTTTTTAATTCCTGCTGAACTGAGAAGCTCACAGGATTATCTTTGACTAATTGCACGTTGCCAGCCTCACATATCAGATAGTGTTGGCATCACAATGAAATGGCAGAATGAAATGGGATTTTCTCCTCCAGCACTCATCAGATGGGAAATACTTGAAGGGAAAAAGTACTATTCAAAATGCATATACCAGTTGCATTAGAGTCCGTAGTAGTCCCACTGCCACTTGCCAGTCATGATCTGGTAAGCTGATGATGCTCCCATGGTAGGCAGAGATAGAAGCACCTTATCAGTGCATGCAGGGAAAAAAAAAACATGCTCTCCCAGTGTACAGTATAATGATGGAGGGGAAAAGGGAACAAAGCAAGGAAAAGCATGATGGTTACCAACAGGAGTCCTGGAATGTACTTATGCCAGAGTGTTCCACTGATGTAGGTTTGATTCCATTCTTTCAACCATATTCCCTTTTACCTGTTGCACATTCAGGGAAGAAAACATGGCCACAGAACTCACCTGCATGCCCAGAGGCAATAGCACTCTGCAGAGGCAGTAGATCACCAAGTCCTCTCCTGTTCAAGGGTTCAAGTCTCCAGGGGGTGATGGTAGTTGGAAGGGGGTGGGATGAAGACATTATGGCAACAGTACATATGATGATGTTAGCCATTCAGTCAAGTCTGACTCTTGACAGTCCTGTGACACAACTTCCGTCAGGATATCTAGTCTGTAGATACTTTGATGCTGGCCAATGACCATAATAAATAATCAATCAATCCATCAGGATATCCTGCACCACTTCTTTTAGTTGCACAATGTTCTGGCCAGTGTCCATTTTGATCATATCTAATCACTGTGTTCTTTGTTAGCCTGGCTTCCTTTTTCCACTGATCAATCCTAGTTCATTACATGTGCTTGTCTACAAAAGGCACTCCCCATGTTAAATGGGGAAAGACACGCATGTGGCAAAGATGGCTTCAGATACCACTAAGGAGAATACTATGTTCAGAGTATTCCCTTTTTGTGCAGAGCAACCTTCCTCTAGTATTCCCATTCTAGAGTTCCCCTGTATGTGATCTAAACAGGCCTCTGAAGTATTGTATGCATTTTTAAAATAAAGACATCTTTCTGCCTTGAGGCTAGGGAGATGTCTCCCCATGTTATGCACCTGTCACCTGAATTATAGGGGTCCTAAAGATAAAGGTATCCCCTGTGCAAGCACCGAGTCATGTCTGACCCAGTGCCTTCCCCAGTCATTACCGTTAACCCCCCAGCAAGCTGGGTACTCATTTTACTGACCTCGGAAGGATGGAAGGCTGAGTCAACCTTGAGCCGGCTGCTGGGATTGAACTCCCAGCCTCATGGGCAAAGCTTTCAGACGGCTGCCTTACCACTCTGCGCCACAAGAGGCTCTAGAGGGGTCCTGGCAAGGGCTAATATAGTACTAGGGAGAGCTGCAGTGTGACAATGCACTGTGGCTTGGGGTTGGCTATGGGTGAGCGGGGAGGCAGTTGTATTTTAACTCTCCATGGCCCCCCATGGAATTGTTTTCAGAATACAACCAACAGCAGCAGTGCCCATTTTCGCCCAGGATGAAGAGGCTTAGGATACTGACTGAGCCTTGCTCTTCTCTGGACACACTGCAACACCATCCAGTTCTACGCAGGCCTCAGGAGCATATGGCACAGTGACATATGGGTGTATTTTAGCTATTTATCTAACTATCTATTTATTATGCTTATCTTTCCACTCAGTCAGGGTTCACAAGGAAGTGAACACAAAAACATTAAACAATTAAAATACAGTTAAAATTATGAAATTCAGTTACACACATGAAGAAGAAGAGTGGGTCCTTATATGCCACTTTTCTCTTCCTGAAGGAGTCTCAAAGCGGCTTACAGTCACCTTCTCTTTTCTAGTACACACAGTACTAGAAGGCTGGCCAAATGCAGTTATTTGGGGGTATTCCAGATAAAACTAAAAGGTCTTCACCTGCTGGCAAATGACACTAATAGAGGGAGACAGACAAGTCTCCCTGGGAGAAGGCATTCCAGAGTGTTGTTGATATTGTCAGTAATACTCCAGTGGAGGATTTTGTTGATATCCTAAGCTTGTAGAGACAGAATTATGATGTGCTATTATTGTGCTGTCAATGTTATGAATATGCATTTGGATAAATTTAATGAAATGGGTAAATATTTGTTTGTCTCTTAGCTTGGGTATGAAGCAGAGGTCCAATGTCATCAGCTATGTTACAGTTAATGATTCCCCTGACTCAGACTCCTCATTGAACAGCCCCTATGCGTCAGATGCACTTTCCACGCTGAGGAACTCTGGGGCAGCAGTGGAGCCAAACAGAGGGGCAGCTGAGAGTTCCAGTTCCCGTACCATTATTGTGCCTCTGAAAACACAGCTCAGTGACTGTATCGTAGCCACCCAGGCCTCAGGTATGGTCAATCACCTACAAAACTACCATGAAGGAATGATTATGTTTTGAAATGGCACAGTGCTTTCAGTGAACATTAGTCTCCACAGCTGTCGTGCCCTTCGTCTCAAAGGTTGGAGCGCGTAAGCCCAAGCAGAGTTATCAGTTTCAGGGCACTGTAAGATGATGGGTAAACGTCAGTAAGTTTGATTGACAGTGGATGAATACAACAGATTTGTGATGCTGACCACTTCTGTTTACTTCACTGTAAGCATGTTGTGCAAGGATTATTCTTACTCGTTATAAATTATTTTTCCGAGTTATTGATGGAGTTGGATGATGCTCTTTAATTATCCATTTGTGTCTCCAGGTTAGATATAGTTGTTTATCACCATTCTGTGCATTTTTACACATTTCTCTACAGAATATTTTATTGTGCCTTTAATGTTTTGAAATATGCTCTCTTAATAATTCCTAATAAATTACTGCTTAGATTCCTGTGCTTTTTAAAAAACAATTTCAGATCATAAAACAGGTTCATATGCTGTTCATGCATTACAGCAGGTGGGGTCCCGTTGAAAAGATCCATGTATGAAATTGAGTGTTTTCTGCTTCCCACCTTTTGGTGGATAACCTCCTCCCCCACAAACGGGAATCAGCAAAAATTGCATTCCCTGCATATATACATGGGTCTATTTATTTAATTACTTAAAAGTATCTCTGTACCACTTTACAGTGATATCAAGCATACAGAACCCAGCACCCATAGCATTATACCATTAGTATTTACTATTTTCTTCAACTATATAGAACCTCTACAATTAAAAAATTCCAAAAAATATCCTGATTTGCATATTAGGAGGCTTTGCTATATGTTTCCTTTGTTCAACAGAGCACATTAACCAGTGATGGAATAGTCATCAGTATAGAGTGTGTCTGTGTGTATGTCTGTGTATGTGTGAGTGATGGTACCTCTAATGACAATGGGGAGATTTCTGAAAGGGAGGTCATGAAAAGGCAATGTAAGGTAAACATTTTATTTATTTATTTTATTTCTCATGTATATACTGCCCTCTCCTTGTCACTCAGGGCGGTTTACATGGAACATGAAGTCATAAAATCTAAATTCATTCATAAACTTGGTACGGTGAAGGTTTGGTAACTATATCAGTTGATAATGACAGCAATAACATCAACATCATTATCACTAATAACTAATAATTGAACTGGTTAACATGTCAACTATAACCCCACAGATTTGTCAGTGCTGGTTGCCCCATGGTGTATTTGATAGGGGGGGGCTGGGGGCCCAGTAGTTGCTGTTGTTATTGGTTCAAATGGCCTTAACCAAATGCCTCTGGCGAAATGTTTTAGTATAGCTCTTATTTTATTAAATTTATACAATGCCCCTCTCTGCGAACAGGTTTTAATTAAGAAGGACAGGGGTATGAAGAACTGCACTCAGGAGTGCTTTGGGATGTCTTCTTGAAACTAAATGGCTGGTTGGGCTGTGAAAAAAGTCAAAATTTCACTGGGTATACAAGACCTTTGGGCATACATTAGCACTTTGTATCCTAGCCAGAGAATCTCATTTTCTATGTTTTAAACAGTAAGCTGAACTTGGTTATTAACATTTTAGGTGTCCTGAGTAGCCTGAGCAAGACCAAGCCAGTGGCATCTGTAAGTGGGCAATCTTCAGGATGCTGTATCACACCTACAGGATATCGGCAGCACCGTGTGGTGACTAATGGTGTACAGCCACTCAACCTTAGCCAGGTAAGCAGAAATCTACTATCAGATGACTAGTGCTGAGGAGTCTGCTGCTAGATTTGGACATAAACAGTTGTGAACTGGCATGTGAGGAAGAGTCCGATCATGTTGGGGGAAGAGTGAGCTTAGATGAGGATATGTAGGGCAGAAATACTGGGTGGAGGTTTAAACTAGGCTGATTCTGTTTCATCTTCACATATCTAGATCTCTGAGCTGAGTTGTAATACACACGTACTATACATCAGACATATTAGACTTCTCTCCTAACATTACTTTCTGGGAAGAATCCTTTGGCTGACTTCTGCTGTATGAAAGAAGTCACCAGCTTTGGGTTGCTGTGGTGTCTTCTGTCAAGCCAACTAGGCTAACTACTGGCAGTCTGCAATGCTGCCTGGCTTGATAACAAACTTTACCTTTACACTGTCATTCTTCCCATTTCTCCATTAAACACAGTACTTTAGTTACCTCTGGCACAGTTGCAGTGATCTGAGGAATCTTTTTGCACCCCTTTATAGTTTTAGGGTTAAGACTAGAGCCAGTTTTCTTTGTCAGTTTTGGGGCGAACTCCGGAAATATTGGTCTGGATAAGAAACTTCTTTAAAAAAAATGTTATGCTGGTTTACCACCGATTTTTATTTATTTTCTATATATAAAGAATAAACAGAAAAGAAAGAAGAACAAAATGAATAGAAGTTACATAGTGATTGCTTTGCTGTTCCAATACATCAGTTAACTACTTAATTAGTCCGTGTAGTAACACCATAGATCTTTGAATTCCTCTTTAGGTATATTCATTAGGCTAGTCCGTTTTGCCATTTTGGCTAGCATCTTCAATTTGTCCAACCAATCTGTTGTCTTTGGGATATCCTGTTATTTCCAAGGAGAGAAGAAGAAGAAGAAGAAGAAGAAGAAAAGTAATGATAGAAAAACATCTAGGTTGGACTAGTTGGCCTGTATAGCCCCTTCCAGCTCTATGATTCTATCTCTCTGAATGCCTTCTCAATGTATGTCCTCTCTGCTTTGCAGAACCAGCAAGCAACTGTACTGGCCTCACAGGAGAGAAGCGGAAACCCAGCTCCACGTAGGCAGCAGGCTTATGTTGCTCCCCTGCCAACAACAATTGCTCAGGCTCCCTACACCTTCCAGCACAGCAGCCCGGTGCATCCCCACTTGGCAGCAGCAACAGCAAGCCAGCCTCACATGTATACCTATGCTCCAACTACTGCTGCCACTCTGGGTTCCACCAACTCCATTGCACATCTCTTTTCCCCTCAGGGCTCCTCCAGGCATACCACCTATGCGACACACCCAAGCACTCTCGTGCACCAGGTCCCAGTCAGTGTGGGACCTAGCTTGCTGACATCTGCCAACGTAGCACCCGCTCAGTATCAACATCAGTTTGCCACCCAGTCCTACATTGGTGCTTCCAGAGGATCTGCTATTTACACTGGATATCCACTGAGCCCTACCAAGATAAACCAGTACTCTTACTTGTAGCTTTTGGGGCAGAGATCGGTGGTAGCTGTTTGCATCTTGATCGTAGAAATGAAGATATCCTGTCAGCTCCTCAACAGTACCACTGTGTAATCAGAGGAGGAGAACAGAGGGCCCACTTTGCTCTTCTTGACTGTGCTCTTTATGGTCGTCAGAGTCTGTACAATTGGTGATGCTCTGCTGTTTGGGGGAAGCGCAGGCACTGACTGGGCAGAACCTTTTGGATCATATTCAGATTTAAAATTTTCAGTTAATTTTTATGAATGCTTTAATAAACAACATCAAAAGCCTGAACCCCCATTCATTTAAAGCTATTCTGTTTATGTTAATCAGAGGGGGAAAAGAAATCAAGGACTCTTTGAAAAGGCTGGGTTTCTTTCCGTAACTCTTATACTTACCTAGTATTTGTTTAAATTATTATTTTAGCAGCTTGCACAAATCCATATTGCCACTAAAAATGCACATTTAACTCTAGGTTGCTAGGGCAGATTTATAAACTTGAGTTAGTATTTTATAGTTCATTTTGTAATTCACATTTTTGATAGGCAATAGCTGAATTCTGCAAAAGCAGTTATTTCCCTCTCCCCCTCCTCTGTGTATATATGTATATCTTGCGCCCCAGTTTCTTGGTTTTAATTATTTCCTTGTTTAAAGCTAGAGCAGGAGTAGTTATAATAGTTAATTTTATGTTTGTAGTTCCCAATTCAGCCGTAACACTTTATTTCTTACAATGTCTGAGTCTCCAAAATAAATTTGAGGGTCGTTTTGTTTTGTTTTTTTTTAATTGCAGATGCTATGAATTTCCTTTCAGTTGTATGCAAGAAAACAGTCTGTAATATGGTTTGATTCTTTTGTCAGATCATCATACAAAAATGTATTGACTGTGTTTTTTGCAAGCAAGCCCCACTGGGAATGACTCCTGGTTATTGAAATGAGTACGAGCTGTTTATTGATCATTTCAATAGACTTAATGTGGAGAAGAGCCCCACTGGATTATGTATCCTTTCAATTTAATTTTTTAAAGAAAAATAATAATAATAGTTGCCGCTAGATTCCTTTTTTCAGAAATGCAGGGATCTCCTCCCCTTCATTTCTTTTCTTGCTTGGTCAATTTAGCTAAAGTTTCCAAAATCCACCCAAATGTCAACCTGCTGACGTGTACAATTTTTTATACTCCTAACAAGTATATCCTTCTGGATCTTGTTGGCAACAAACTTTAAAGCGCTCTTAATAAGACTTGTATACAGTAAGTGCATGTGGGAATTGCAAAAACATTACACACAAATTCCAGATTTTAAAAGTTTATTACTGAATTTAAAACTATTTTAGAAGTTTTGTAATGGTGGTGTTTTAATATTTTACAAAAAATGAAATATTGTACATATTCAAAATATAACAAGCAAAATTTCCTGCTAATCCCAAATGTCTTTGTAATCAAAATGTGTAGTGATTATACTTGAACTCTGTATTTAGTGTTTGTCTAACTCTTAAAACGTTTCTGGGGATGAAATTGATCTATTCCTTTGTATTTAAACCAAAATGAGTTAATACATGTTGGAATGTATGTGAAATAATGCAATCGTCTAGAGCTCATCACTGTAGCACTGAGAGAGGAAAAAAATGGAGCTGCATGAGAGACAAGGATACCTTCTGATTTGTTTTGCACAGGTATGTGTGACTGGTGTGTTCCCCTCCATATTGTAGTGCCTTAAATGATTATGTAGTGTGACTAGAGTTTACAGTGAGCTTGCCTTATGATGGACCAGCAAGCCCCTCCGCTCTCCGTCAAATTGAAGCAATTCATTGAGCATATCCAACTGAGGATAGATACAAGTGGCAAAAATATGTTGCTTTAAGTTTCAATGCCAACTTAAAAAGCTGTGGGCGCAATCCTCTCAAAGTTTAAGCACTTAAATCCAATCAGTTTCATCTGTGCAGTCCCCAGCTCCCACCATGATCAGTGGTTCAAATATCACAGCAAACCTTGATTTTGCGAACTATAATTTAGAATCCATATCATGGTTTGAGCTTCCAAAAGTATAACAGGCAAGCTATAATTTAGAGTTGCTTGGCTGCCTTTGCTTTCCGTCCTCTACGTGTTCAGATTTATAAGCTGATTTCCTGTCTTGATGTGCAGTAGCCTTGCTAGGTAGAATAATGAGCAAACCTGTGGTTTCTCAAATTCATCATGCCAAATCATAGTTGGCACAAAACATAGTGTACAAACTTAATGTTGAACTTGTTTGACCAGCCAATTGCAATCCATGATTTGTCAGTTCATATTCGCTTCTAACTGTAGTTAATCTTCCCTAATCATGGTTTGGCATGAAGTCTGAATTTAGCCAGTACATTTAAAAAGTACTTGAATTTGGTTGGATTGTGCCCTAAGTATTTTATTTGGAGTAAAGCTTTCCCCTCTCAAAATGTTACCTATATGATTAGCCGTTGATGCATTTGTAATAGGATATTGTGCTGGGAATGCATTGGGAAATTTTATCTGATGTTGCAGAGGTGATTTAAGCACGTGCAATTACTTTTCTTTAGATTATATTGTGATGTTACCTTTTTCTCTTGTGTGT